>NC_136073.1:468968587-469528587 GCF_964261635.1 Lissotriton helveticus | reverse complement strand
CTGGATAAGGATTTGTTCATAGCTGTTTTTAAGATAGTGTCTGAATAGCCCCGAGTTTTTAATCTCATCATAAGATCTCCTAGACAATTATTATAGTCTTCGGGGGAGCTACAAATCCTTTTGAGTCTCAAGATTTCGCCATACGGAATTCCTGAAATGGTGTGTCTCGGATGCATACTAGTGGCGTGCAATGTAGCATTACCCGCTGTCACTTTTCTGTGTAATGTTGTGTGTAATGTACAATTAGTAACATATACTTCAACATCTAGAAATTGAATTCTGGTTTTATCAATATGCGCTGTAAAGTTCAAGTTGAGTGAATTGTTATTGATATCTTGAATAAACAGAAGGGCTTCTTCTTTACTACCTCTCCAGGCAATAAATATGTCGTCAATATACCTCAGAAAGCACATCACATGTTTCTCCATCCAAGCTTTGTGGCGTATGTTGAGGACCTGCTCCTCCCACCAGCCAACGTGCAAGCACGCATAGCTGGGAGAGAAGCAGGCCCCCATCGCCACTCCTCTTAATTGTCTATATATTTCTTTACCGAAGGAGAAAAAATTGTTGTGCAAACACCATTCTATGAGGCTCCAAATGACCTTACTATGTTCATAGTACATGATTTGTCTGCTAGATAGGTAATGTTGTATTGCGGAAAGCCCTTGTACATGGTCTATACTAGTGTACAATGCCTCAACATCCAAAGAGATGAGCCACATATCATTGTCCCACTTAATGTTAGAAATTTTTGTGATAAAGTCACTAGTATCCCGGATAAAGCTGGGGAGATGTTTCACAAAATCCTGGAGGAAAAAGTCAATATATTCCCCCACTTTCTCACCCACGCTGCCTATTGCCGATACAATGGGCCTTCCAGGTATCGGTTGTACATCTTTATGCACCTTCGGGATAAGGTAGAGAGAGGGCAAAATAGGAAAATTATTGTACATAAATTTGTACTCTTCAGATGAAATTAGACTCTCTCTTTTCCATTGACTTAACATCTTGTGGAGTCTAGAAGTAGCATTCTCATATTCTTTTTGTGAGGCGATAGTATAGCATAGAGGGTCTCCAAGTTGGCGTTTGGCCTCCTTAATAAAATCTTGTTTGGGCCAGATTACCAGATTGCCTCCCTTATCTGATTTTTTTATTACGATATCTGGATTCTCTTCCAATTTCCTCATCAACTTGTTATATGCGCATTTTGTATGTATCTCCTTTTTTCGATGTTTAATATTTACTTGTATATAAAGTTTTTTTATGTCATTGGTAACGCAGTCGTTAAAGGTATCGATCGCATCCTTGGGCATCAAGGGAATGAATTTTGATGTACTGCGTAAAGGACTCAAGCCAGCACCTTTTTGGGCAATGGGTACTCGCCTTAGACGACTTTGTGTGGCCTCTTCGGATTCTAATTCCAAATCATTGTTGGAGTCCATCAATTCATTAGCATCCAGAAAAGTATGGGTGTCTGATGCGCACAATTCATGTAGCTCATTGGATTATGTTTCTTCATTTGGGTCATTTGATTTATTGAGATCTTTAGCAGTTTGTAAAGCGAAATGTTTTTTTAATTTCAGCTTCCTTATGAAGCGGAAGAGATCCACTCTGGTCATAGCATAATTGAGGCTTTGTACAGGTGAGTAATTCAAACCTAATGACAGCAATTGTTTTTCAGCTTTATCTAGGGTGACGTTAGATAAATTAATGATGGTGTTGTCACCTAACGACGTTTGCCCCATGCTTTTTTCTTTTTCTTTTGTTGTTGCTGTGTCCCGGCGCTGTTTACATCTGCGCCGTCGTGCTTTCCGACGTTGGTTCCTCCTTTGCCTGTCTGTGAATTGGGTTGCCATGACCTCAGAGTTTGCAATCTCTCTTCCACCACAAAATCCATTTCTTGCTGGAGATTGAACGCTTCCAGTCCCATTAAGTTTAAATCCGAGCTTGTGGAGCCGGATGATGATAATTCAATACTAGATGTACTTGTTATAGATGAGGTTTCGTAGTTTCGCTCAGTCCTATCATCGTTAGAAGTACCTGATGTTGCTGTGCCGGCACTTATGGCTGGATTAACATTACTGATATTACCTCCCATAGCATTTTTCTTCTTAGTGTAGGCTTGCCTTTTTGCTGTGTTATATTTTCGCGAGAATGTAAAAATCCTGCCGAAACGGTAATCGTCGGCATCACGAGTGAACTTGGTGGCTTTTCTGATTTTAATTCTTTCCTCATGTTTGCGTAGTTGTTCGTTCATATTGTCCGTTAATTGTTTAATTTCTGATGGTTCCGGGCAAGCGTTTATTTCTATTTCTATAGTTTTAATTTTGTCCAACAATTTTGCTCGGTCACTCACAGCATATTTAATTAAGATGCAGACCAAATTCATAGACGGCGCTAGGTTGCTCTCCCCCCACTCCTGCAGCATTGCCGGATCCGGATCATCAAAGCAAGGCGCCAATATGAGACGCAACCCACGAGGAACACGACCAACTTGTTCATATTTGCTTAGGGATTTATGCTCCCACCATTTTGTACATTCAGCTTTACGCAATTTTGTTAGTTCTTTGAATAAATATTTCAAGTCCCTTGTTTGAATAGTGTTACGATCGCCCTGCGATGGTACTTTATTTTGACCAGGGGGATTGTCAGTTCTGTCAAACAAAGTGAGAGCGGCTTCCTCCCGCAGTTTGTCAATTTCCTCTTCATTCATGTTGTTTTTTAGTTCTGTTGTATTTTGTATAAATGACTAGCAGGCAAATGTAATTCTTCCGCCCGCTCTAATATTGCTGCTTAACAACTTCACCACCGGGTAGTATTTCGTTGAATAAACTCACCGCACGTAGATGGCGGGAACTGCTCCGCGTCCCGCGTCCTCCGACGCGATCCTATGGGGCCGCTCCAACCGCCAATCACAGTCTCGGTGAGCTTTCAGTTCACCCGGGGACAGCCGCTTGAATTCCCACTCGAGATTCAGCAAAAGTTGATTTGAAAGCGGCTGTCGGCTTGCGATGAAGGGGTCCGTTACGGAAGCAAATCCACTTCCGTTCAATATGAAATTAGAGCTCCTCCTCAGCACGCTCTGCGCTCGCAGACACCGCCTCCACGCCAGCAGTAATGAGGAACGGACCAACAGAGTCAGCAAAGATGTTTTTATTCCAAAACAGAACCAGCGACGCGTTTCGAGCTGAAGAGCCCTTGTTCACGCTGCAACATGTTTAGACGTAATAATGCTTTTTTATATGCTTTTAGTGATAACATCACCGCCCCCTAGTGGTGATCACCAGTAAATAACAAATAGTGAAGATATACTGTCGCTGTTAGTCTTTCTTTGCTTCTTTAGCACATAGTACAAGGAGACAAAGCAATTTCTGGTATATATATATATATGTAAATATGTGATCAAGAACACTATATTGTTCTTGTATTTTTTAATAATTGGTTAGAAATTCTTATGAATAAATTAAAATAATATGTTTACATTATTGTATTAATTAATACACAATTCATGGGCTAATGTGTTGTAACAAATGTACATTTATTTTACACATTGAAATAGCACAGGAATTGCTTCACCTCGGTGGTGCAGATCGTCACAAATAGGTGAAAGTCATTAGTAGTAACTTTACATGTACACAGATTTTTTTTATAGGAAGCTCGACCTCGATTTGAGGGTGTGGAGATATGTATGTCTACAACTAGGTGTAATCTCCAACTTTAAAATGGTGAATAGCAAAACAAAGAGCATAGTAATAAATATACAGGTAAGTAAATATACACAAGCATATCCACCTTAGGAAAAGGGAAGATGACTGACATAGAGGTCCCTATTCACACCTATTTCTTGAGTCCTAACACCATGCCTGTGATAAAAGCAAGAAATGTCAAGCTATCCCATCAAACCTAATGGTAAAGGATGCAATATTCTTGAGGTGAGATCGCCATATGATAGCTCAAATACATATCTCACACTCCAAAGCACCACACCTTAAATTAGTATAGAAAATAGGGCAGTAAAAAAACAAACCAATGTTTTTCACAGAAGATACTTAAACTTGGGGCACCTGCCTCTCAAATGTTTTCACGATAAATAAAGAAAACTCCAAACCTCAGAGTTATAAATGGATCATCGCTAATAATGAAAACAAAATATGCGAACTACTTTTCCTTTGTGTGTTAAAGGTAAGATGGTGGTTCATTCAATAGAGATTAATTTCAATTTCTTTCTCTACTTAAACACTTATCTCATATTACCTCCTCGTCACAGTAATTAACGCATGAGCTTTAGCCTTCCACAGAAAGGTCAAAGTAAAAGTCAGCATACTAGCCTCCCATCCCTCTAATATGGCCGCCTCCTATATCCACCAATCACATAAAAGGAGCGAACAACCCCCAGAACAACCTGCAACCAAAGTCACAGAAATACATGAAGCCCCAAGCAACAGGGCAGGGAGGGATGGGAAACTATACTGTGGCAAGGAAAACTAGGACTCGGAGTAATGAAGATTACCAGTAAGTAACCAGGCCATTAGAACCATACCGATACAATACCTTTGCAACCCCTATATCCCTTCCACTGATCTTATGGCATAACTACATTATAAAAATATTTGAAATACATACAAACCCTGGCAGTTCCAGGGTTAAACCCATGCCACATATTGTCACTTTCATCGAGATCATGCAATGTGTGTGCACTCCAATACACTCTTCCCATGCATCCCCAGATCTTGGTGAATACACCTTATCATAGTTCATTCAAAGAGACACAAAGTGCACACACTTTTTCCTTGCTTTCCAGGTGCTCCTTTAGAGTTACTGCAAACCCTGGAAACATCAATTGACACCACTAACATACCTCATCCACCTGTCTTGCCTTGACTAGCACAATCCCAAACACTGTTTAGCATATCTAATCTTAGCTCGAAGATAGAGACAGAAGTGATTATATTACACAGTATTTCCTAAATGCAAACCACAGGGATTCACCTCAGGAAAAGGACAGTGATTTCCAAACGATTTCCGGCTACAGTAAAAGCTATGGCCTGAAAGTAGTTAAGCCATGCATACAGTGGCTAGCCACCGACAACTTGATCTCATTCCTTCCACACAATAGAGTAGCCAGAAAAATAAAATGCACCCACTTTGAGTGGTATGGCACCAAATACTGAGCGAAGCCAGCGATCCTGACCATTCCTGTGAAGGGCAGCGTCAATTGATCTCTCAATGAAAATTTGCAAAATATGTTGCAATATTATGCTTTTTACAGCATAATTTTAAAAGAATGTGTCCAGAAACTGCACATTTACCATTACTAGCTTTTTTCTGTTTTATTGTCATCTTTGTTCTTTTATTCTTCTTTCATTGTGTGCTTCGTTCTTTCGATTCCCCCATTCTTCATTCTTTCTTTTGCTCTGTCCAGTCTTCTATCATGCTCCTTCTAGATTTCTCTTTCTTTTTACTACTTTTTACTTTTTATTTTCTTTTATTCCGACTTCCCATTCTTACATGCTTGTCCCTTCCTTTCTTCTTATAATCCTCACCCTTCCTCCCCTTTGTTTCCATCAGTTTCTTTTGGTATTCATTCCATTCTTTTTACTTTCCGCTAATCATTTCATCTCTCCAATATTGAATTCTATTTTCCCGATTTTCTTCTTTCCATTCCTCGAGTTTTCTTTTTAATTTTCTTTGGTCCTTCACTACTGTTTCTGACCGCTCTTCTTTTTAGCCTTTCATTTTCCTTCTTATCTTCCTTTGTTCTTCATTCCTTTATTCTCCTCTTTCCGCCTTTCTTTCCTTTTTTTATTCTTCCTTTGTACCTTATTTATATCATGAAACCTCTTCCATTCTTTGCATTCATCCTACCCTTCTTTCTTTTTGCTCTCTAACTTCGCTTCTAACCTATTTTTTATTTGTCATCGACACAGTCTTTTGCTTCTTTGACACCTTTTAGCCACACTCCACTGCTGTGATGTGGTAATTTATTCTTGCAGTTTTTATTAGTTTTTTCTTGTATCTTGCTCGACCTGGTGGCCATGGTTCAACATTTAGAAAGGGCAGGATACAATTCAATCTGCTGAAGTGCCCCCCCCCCCCTTAAGCTGATATAGCAGAGGACTTCTCTACACACTTGTTTCCACTCCATCGCCTACATTCATACCAGACTGCATTAAAAACTAATGAAACATAAAAGCACAAAACGAATCCATTGAGACCGGATAATCCACAGACCCCTGCACTCTTGCTACATACTATCATGATCTTTCTGATCTTGCACAAACCTCCTTGTAATGTTTCCATCACTGAGGAGGAGTCACCTAGTGAACACCCTCTAACTGGGACACCCTATTCCTCTGAAACCCACACACCATCAGCTCATGTATTAATGAGTGACACCTATGATTCTAAACAACCCTTTAACACTCCTCACCAGACTGCAAAAATAACTCTCATCAGATGACTAATATAAGGATTATCCACAAAACCATCCATTGCAACCCACAAACAACATCCTAAATGCCAGATCAAGTGAACTCTGGCTAAGCAGAATGAACAATATCCCATATCACCCAAACCTTTCCTTCACTGTCTAAAATGTTCACTACTTAAATTCCAGAGGTTGTCCCTGCTCGAGCCTGGTTCAGCAGCACTAGTTTGCTTGCAGACCCTGAAAGGCTGTTATCGGGAGTACAGGGTGTGTCCCATAAGGAGCCCCCTAGTTCATGGGATCATACTTCCAACACTGTAATCTGTGTTGGGGTATGATTGCAACATGTTTTGTACCAAACAAGACCAGGTTTGGTCCAGCCTCCCTCCATGGTCATGTGGCTGCCTCCCCCATCTGACCCTGCGTGAAGCTTTCGAGTCTGCTGCCTTGTGGTTTTCGTGTTGGATTTTTGTGTGTTCCGCCATTTTGGGTTGATGCTGTCGGTTGCCATGGCCTGGGTCCTCCATCTTGGCGGTTTCGAGCTATCCTCATTGTTGCTGGACTGCTCCTTGTTCGCCTGCCTGTTCTTTTACTCAAGTCGCCCCTCCCCCCCTTTGGTCTCCTACTCCCCTCCCATCTTATACTATCACTGATTCATAGGATGTTTATGATTGTTGGTCCCCAGCCAGTTTGTATGTCTTTTACTGTGACTGTTTTGTAAGTACTTTCCCTCATGCCGGTCTGCCTGACCGATTAAGCATTCCTTACCCCTTTTTACCACTCCCTCCTACCTTCCATGCCCCATTTGACATGTGTCTTGGCTATGCTATGCACTAATAACCCATGTTATTGTGTATTCACTGTTTTTCGCCTGTGTTATACTTGGGTCTTGTAACTGATATAATTTTGTAACTTGTAACTCGCTGTTCCTCATGTAAAGCGCTCTGATACCTCTGGGTCTAGCCAGCACTATATAAAACTCTGCAATTAAATAAATAAATAAATAGATTAGCAAAAAAAAAACTTTTGTGGCATGACCACACCCAGTAGAGTTCCCTTGGCACTCAGGAAGTGCAGGTGTGCACCATACCATTTAGAATGAGGAAAGCTGGTGGATTGTGTCCTACAGAACTCCAATCAAGTCACCCAAAATTAATCTGCGTGGGGTAAAATTTGAATCAACACGTTTAAAACAAGGAGGTGCAGACAAGTTAAGAAAAATACTTGTAATACTTTCCTTCTTTGGCATTACACAACCATCCAGGATATGTTAACATGTTCGTGACTGGAGTATCACTTTGGGGATGAGCTGTGGACATGTGAGTGCATGGTTTGATTCATGGAGGAGTTGAGCGGTAATTTACTCCTACTGGAAAGAAAGCTTGCCTCCAACGAAAGAAATCATGGACTAATCATGAAACAAAGGCCTCCATTTTGGGGGAGTGGCTTCTCTCAAGTACCAGAACTAATTAACTTCAGCTCAATAACCCCTGCAGATATGCATGGTGTACACAATATTTTGGTAATCCTAAATTTGATAAAGTGGCACTGCTTCCTATGAATTTTTCAATGAAATTCGATGTTAACTTTTATCTGAAGTTATGGTCTTTTCCCTGACTTAATGCTGAAGTGCCTGTGTACAATAGTGATGCAAAAATATGACAGGACACTTGTACTGTTCACTAAGAACCTCTCTGAGTCTGTGTTTGTAAATGCACTGGGGCCTCAACTTACTGTGTCCTACCTATTTCTATAAATATAAACTAACTAAGACAGGCACACAAGTATACACACAAGAGACTAACAATTGCACAAGGCTGCAGAAAAGGATTGCTGAATGACAAAGACTACCGCAGAGAAAGAGGAAGGACAGAGATTAATAAACGAGAATGAAAGACATAGGGAGACTAAGAGACAAAGACCAGCAGACAACAAAGAGAGACTAAAATAGTGCAAAAGCGTGAAGCGGCAGAAAGAAAAGCAGAGTGCTGAACAAGAGCCAAAAACTAAGGGACAACTATAGCAAGATTTAGAGAGATACCGGTACTGAAACACTGGCCCAGAAACATTGAATGAGAGGGACAAAGAGAGATGGTGACTGAGAAGGTGCAAATACAAAAGGAACATGATAAACATCTAATTCTGGAACAGAAGTAGGGAGAGAGAGAAACAGAGACTTAGAGACAAACACGTCCTTAAGGGAACTTCCAGTTGACCACTTACAAAGGATTCCATTTGACACAGTTGAGGAATATGGATTTTGGACTACAAATATTGAACTTTTATATGCACCTATGTTCAACTGAGGTGCGCCAAAATGGCTTTTGCAAAGGCAAACTCCCTTTTCTGATTTCCAGGAGCAGAAATGGTGCAAAAATTCACATTGCAAATGTATTATTAGTATGGGTGGACATTTTTAGGTGGGACCACCTGCAAACATTGGTAAACACAGACAAACCTGTAAGCTTGTTTTTTGTTTTATCATATGGAATTGTACTCCTGGTTTCACTTCTGCATGAAAAAATACCTACACGTGAGTACTCCTGAAATACTCGATGAATGCAACTTAAAGAAGCCCCAAATGTAGGAGTAAACATTTAACTTTAACTTTACAGACTTTTTTTCGCATGCTTTAGTGAATTACCATCTTAAAATAATAGACGGAGAGTTTGAAGTGGAGGTAAAGAAAATGACAGAAATAAGCACAGGCAGCTATAGGCATGGATACAGATACATATCTGTGAAATAACCTGCCTGGAAACTAAACTCATCTAAATGAAGTTATAAAGGCGCCTTTTCTCTTTTTAGGTTTTGTCATGTTCCAACTAGTACATTATAACAATCAAACTTGGTTGTGCCCTAACTTTAGTTTTTTAGCGCATTTCCAAATGAAAGCACTCTCAAACAGCGCCCTGACTCCTACACTTTCTCAGTTGGGCGTATGTTCTGCCGAACACAGAGATATTTCAGGGCCTGGGCAAAGTGGGCTATTGCTAGGCACAAAGAAAGGGAGGAAGAGGCGCACTATGGTTTAGAATAGTACTAAATTAATGAATGAAGTTGTCCTAATGTACTCAATGGGTGCTACACTACAAATTGTTTTGGCTACACAAAATGTGAAAACACTAGTGGGATGTAGACAGCGGTCTACATGCAGTGTGCACTGTTCCATGAAAAGATAATTTTCAATTACTGAATTCAAAAACTTAGAAATGAATATACACACTGCTCTTTATAAACTCATGTTTTTTAGTGATCAAAGTACTTATCAATTTGCATGATTATGTAGTACATTCAAAAATAACATAATTGTTTACTATTACATCATACATGTATCTTTATACATTCATATTCATGACAAGATACTATTTACAATAAACTTAATGTTCTAATTGTCAATGACAGATTCAGTATCATCTTTTAGTTATATGTAATCCTTAAGTTAATAAACTCTGATGAAGCGCCGCCCAATGCATTTCGGGAAATATGGTTCCCTTCATCAGGGGAAAAATCCTGGAAAGTAAAAAATACATTGATAAATATCTGACATGTGAACATCTCATAGTTAGTAGATAAACTCAGTGGGGGAGCATTCTGTATGCCTCGTTAAACATAATAGGAGTCCATTAAATCTGAACAGCGAAACGTTCTTATTACTCAGAAGTAGATGCTACTTTCCAAAACCTCTCTTAAATTCAACAATGTGACATATTGCACTAAACCTGGATTCTAACATCATATGATGCTAACAAGGTTTACTCAATGAACCTACATTCTTTTGTGCTAATAATAATCACATGTAGTGCATAAATAATTTATAATGTGTACCTGCGCGTAAGAATTCCAAAATGCTGCCTATTGATAGCTTAAATATCGTGCGGGCATCTGACGTTGCTAGTGTGAAAAGTCAATTAGACAGCAAATTATTCCTGTCCACGCGATACGTAGCGTTGTCCCATTAGTTATAATAATCATGGATATAGCATTCTTTATGTCATGTTAAGTTCCATCCTTCTATCAGAATATTTTCCCACTGCTCTCACTCTTAGACCAATAGTACATCACATATAAAAAAATCGTCATAATGAAATTACCATCAAACCAGTTCTTAAATATACCGGAAATCATAGACTGTTATTATTAGTCTTTCAATTAACTAGTGGAGAGAGGTTATAGGTACCAGAACTAGTTTTTCATATACCGAGCTATGCAGTCTAAAACAAAGAATCTATATGACACTGACCTGTCGTTACTTAGAAAAGCAGCAACGTAATACGATAAATTTGCATCTAATTTCCAATGCGGTGACACGAATGAACACCTGCATACAAAAGACCATAAAAGAACGCCGTCACTGCAATATACATATAAACCTTGTTGCATTCGAGTGGTCTAAAGCCTCATTCAATGTAAATATTTGGAAACATACCTCAGCCAGACTATATCGCCTGAACTGCGCCTGGAGGTAATCTGTTGCTTTATGCCGCATACAAATATATGCAACTGCAATATAGGAAATAGTTCTCAGACTTAATCACTTATCCCGGCACAAATGTAAATAACTGGCAGTATGTAAAACCACTAACTCATGCATACCTCTAGCGAATAGATACATTCGTGTCCGTGTTAAGCCTTTCTCTAATGCCGGTTTCCACCTTTCACACCCGCGGATGGATACCATACTAAACTTAAAGAGTTCCTTTCGTCGATGTCAATGCATCTTGGGATGATGCACTCTGGGTTCTATAGTTTGATCCGCCACATACGTGAATATACATAATCAAAACAACTAAAAATTGCTGACACACATGGACACATCCGTGTGTTTATAAGAATTGTCAAAGCACGCTGTTACACTGCCCCTAAAATTATGTATTCAGTCTGAATATCAGATGAACGGAATGACGAAAATTAGTAATACCTCTCAATAAATTTCACCTAATACTAGACATCTTACGGTACCTATGGCTACTATGTAATAAAAACAAAAACAACGATATCTGGTTTAAGTTACTACTCTTGCCGTCGATGTGATTTCTTAAGCTGTATAGTTACAGAGCCTACCACTGATAATCACAATGACTCTCACTTACTGTCAGCGTACGGACGTATTGCCCTGTGTCTAAATATTTGGAAAACACCATTGAACAGTGTTTAAGGGTATCATGGATGACGTTTTTAAGAGTGTGTGCTATACTGATGAATACCAGAACATACAAATACTACCAATGGAACGAACATAATAATCGTTGTTGCTGGTTTAGATGTCATAACTCGAACATGGTTAATTATATGTACAGTAACCAGAATAACACTATATGATGCCCATAAGAAAGTCCTTTTAAATAGCATTATCTATTTGAAGACATTGAAACCCAAAATGACTAAATTAGAACCTGGTCAGTGTGCTGAAGATCATAAGCATCACATTCTCTTATGGATATTACTTGCTTGTGTAAAGAACCTGTTACATACATATTATAAGTGAATATCATGTAATGCCCGTGGAACCATATGATAATATACCCCTCTCTGCATTGTGGTATGCTTGCTAAATATGATTGTAACCGTCTATATATTCTCTCTAGTTACCACTGATATAAATTACTCAATCATAACTGTTACGAAAAAAACAGCCAATGTCTAGTATTACTTAGACAATCTAAAATGTCTGTAATCATTCTTGATAGTACATTCGATCAAACTATACCCAGTAGGGGCATGATCAGTTAACCATATCATCACTATAGTCAATACAATCCAATGTAACATAATGGTACACATGTCACTCATTTAACATTCATGAATCTTCAATATATCATATAAAAAAATATATGCACATGACAAAAGTACTCACTGATAAATGTTCTAAGTTTCTGAATTCTCAAGTGAGGCCAATCTGATAGTCAAAAGACTGTTACAATGTAGTGATAACTAACTTGAATGTGGACTATCCTACAAGAAGCAACTCAAATCTAGTCTATCATTTAAACCTAAAGGTATCAGTGTACGGAGGTATTCAATCCAGAATGCCTCTCTCTGAAGTAGTTTGGCACTGTTGTCTTGACCTTCTCTTTTTTGCACAACCTCTACAATTTGTACTCTTAGTTGCGCAATATTATGTTTTGCCTCCATCCAGTGATTCGAGATCAGTGTTGCTTTACTCTTAGAGCGAATATTGCTTTTGTGCTCTGTCAGTCTTATTTTCAGTTTGCGTTCTGTCTTTCCTATATAAATTTTTCCACACGAACACTTGAGACAATACACTAAATTGGTACTATTGCAATCTGCTGAGTGTTTCAGTGGTATTTTTTTGCCCGAGGTAGGATGAACCAGAATATTCCCTGTAATTATATTATTGCAGTGAATGCAATTATGACATTTTGAAGTACCCTTATATACACTAAGGTCAACTTATTTACTCTGTGTTCTTACAATGTCCATGAGATTTCTACCTCTGGTGTATGCAAATATGGGTTTTTCTGCAAATATACCCCTAAAGTCATGGTCATTGTGTAGTAGCTCCCAACGGTTGAGAATGATTCTCTTGATCTTATTGGATACTGTTGAAAACTTTTATACAAATGTGAATCCTTTACTTTGCACCTTAGACGTGGTCGATAAAAGTGATTGTCGATCTCTGATTGCCAGTCTGTCAATACTCTGGTCTAAAACTCCTGGGGGGTATCCTCTTTGTTCAAATCTAGTGCGGTGTATCTGTAGTTGTTTCTCAAACATTTCTTCACTGGCACAGATCCTCTTAATTCTTAAAAAATGAGAATATGGCAGATTGGTAATCAAACTTTTTGGGTGAAAACTGGTGAACAGCAGCGTATTGTTCCGATCAGTTCATTTTGTGTAAATATCAGTTACCAACTTATTCAAAGTGCAGTTTTTGGTGATTTTTACATCTAGATCTGTGGTTCCCAAACTGTGCACCGCGGCGCCCCAGTGCGCCGTTATGAGTAGCCAGGGGCGCCGCGGCACGATGTGGGAAATTGCAGCCGCAGTGCAACATACGGGAAGAAATGCCACCTGTATAATCATGCAACATGGTTTGGCCCAAGCACTGTCGCCAAACGTGCTTGGGTATGTATGTACCCGCTTTCACAGGCGTAGTCTCTGCATTTCGCGTATGCAGCACACACCTGGCACAGTCACATTCCTTCAGGAGCGTGGTGGGATCTGTAACTTCTCTGGCGGGTCCTGTCTTCGGCTGAAATAACTGAGAGGGCAGCGTCTGGGAAACAGCTCTGGCTCTCAACTTGAAGTCGGGCTGTCAGCGTCCTTTCTTGTAGCGAGGAATGTGACTGAGAAGCAGGCAATCTCTCTTTCTTCCTTCCCTCAGCAGATACTGTTGGCTCTCCCTCTCACTCTCCATGTCTTCCTTCGGTGTCTTGGGGCTCTGGGCTCCTTTTCTTTTACAATCAACTCCACTACCTCTTCCTCTTTAAATTGGAAGCCCCGGCATAAAACCCCAGAAGTCAGGAAGGCCTAGGCTTGACTTTTATGATTTCGTTAACGAGCTCCGTGGAGCCCACCTTTTTACTGTAAAAATAATGCTGGTGATACTAATAATCAAATGTCATGCCGATCTTCTGCACAACATCAGTTTTTTACTGACTTTACTGACTAGACTAGATCGGGTGTAAAATCTACTTCAAGTAAAAACTGAGGTTGGGCAGAAGATCGGCATGGCATTTGATTATTAGTAGTATATCCAGCATTAATTTTACACTAAAAAGGCAGGCTCCACGGACCTCGTTAAGGAAATCATAATGCAGCCTTACACAGCCTCCGTCAGTGCCTGCAGGTGCAGGGGGCAGCCTGGGCCATTCGATACCTGTGAGTGGATATTTGTGCTCTTTCCTAATCCCTCTGATAAATACAGGGCTGGGAGGGAAGGAACCGGCCAGGATGAGAGAAATATAGCGCTCACCCTCCCCCAGGTTCAGGGACAGGACAGAGTCTAGAGAGCCTTCTCTGGTACACCTGAGCCCCTGGACATCACACCCTTCCCTGTTTTAGAAACTGCGTTATTCTGTCATGAAGTGAAAGTAAAACAAAGTTCACCAAACCTTACCCTTGTTACCTAACAAGGCCCCAGCGTTCCTTTCCATCACCTTCGCAGCTGCCCTGCGTCCAGCTCAGGTGCAGCTTGCACTCCAGTGTTGGCGGACTGCAGGGCACAGTGCTCAATTTGAAATATAATGAGTCCGGCACTCTTGTGTGTCGACATGCTCAACGCCAAAGCTGCCACTGTTTGATTTCACCTCTTGTCTGTCATCCACCAGATACTATTTGCCTCTTTATCTCACTTCTGCAGGCTCTGTTTTTCATCTCGCTTTCTTCCTCGCCGTTTCGTTTTTCTCTTCCTCCTGGTTTTCCCATTTAGGTTTTTTTTTATCTCTTGCCCTGGGTCATGTCTGATGAGGAAAAATAAGTGCCCCCCCCCCCCAAATGAGTGCCTGTGTGCCCCACATACAACCACCGGCTCACATAAGCACTACCTTCACCTGATGTGGAAATCCGTTTTACACATAAGACTTATCACGATCATGGTGTGTATGTGGGTGCAGTGCTGTATTTTCAGCATTTGCATGCGTTTATGTGTGAATGGTAGTGTAGGTGTGTGTGCTTCGATGACTTGTATGTGCTCTGCTGCATTTGCTACTTGGATGCGTGTGTACTCAGCATTTGCAGAAATTATTCGTGCTTCTGCATTTGCAGCAATAGCCTGTCTCTGGTCTGCTGTATTTGCAGTATTGGTGCATGCAGGCATGTGTGAGCTCTGTTATATGTGCTGTATTGGCATGTTTGTGCTCCATTTAAATTTGCTACATTCATTAATATCCTCCTCTTTGTGGTTCAATATGCTTAATCCCCCGGCCAAAATGATGATTATACCCTGCTTCCAAATTAAGAAAGTAAAACATATTAATTAAAGAACAATTTGAAAAATGAAATACAGTCAACAGGAAGTACTCCCGAGGTCGGGCTTACATCCCCGCCCACCAGTAAAAAAATGGTGGGGAGTCACGGCCAACTGTCAATTTGGTCAAGGGAGCCACAGGTCAAAAAAGTTTGGGAACCACTGGTCTAGATAATTGACTTGAGTGTTGCTGATAGAGTGGGTAAATTGGATCCTTGGATTCTTAGTGTTGAGCTGATCAATCAACCTTTCAAGTTCCAGTTGATCTTTAGACCAAATTAAGAATATATCATCGATAAATCGACAATATTGTACAAGTCCTTCATTCCACATTTCCTGTGTTAGTATATATTCATGGTCAAATTTAGACATAAATATATTCGCATAAGTCGGTGCTTCGGAAAATCCCATGCTAGTTCCAGTAATTTGCCCATAGAAGTTGTCTTTCCATTTGAAGTAACTGTTATATAGACAAAAATGCAGCAATTTGAGAATAAATATGCTCTTCTCCTGCGGTCGATCCAGTTGTAGTAATGCCCATTCCGTAACCTCCAATCCCTGTTCATGATTAATAGAAGTATATAAACCTGTTACGTCAATGGTACACAGTAACCAGTTTTGACTGTAGAACTCTTGGATGGTTTCAATCTTGTTTAAGAAATGTGTGGTATTTTTGATATAAGTGCACCATGATTGGATAAAATTGTTGCAAATAATGATCGAGATATTTTACAAGTGGGTCAAATATGGAGCTGCAACCAGCCACTATCGGTCGAAAAGGTGGATCTGTTGGATGTTTGTGTATTTTCAGTGCCATATATAAGTTGGGTCTTTTAGGATTATGTGTGGTAAGATAATTTTGTAGTGTCTCTGTAATAATTCCAGCGGTGGTAGCATCCTGAAGATATTCAAGAAGCATTTCCTGTAAATTCACAGTTGGATCATGTTCGAGCTGTATGTATGTGTTCATGTCACTTACATGCTCATCCACCTTACGTGTATAGTATGCAGTGTCCATTATCACCAGGGCTCTGCCCTTGTCCGCTGGTTTCAGGGTTAATGTCTCATTCTGAACTATGGATTGAATCGTCCTGTGATCATGTTTGGTCAAGTTAGTTATCACTACATTGTAACAGTCTTTTGACTATCAGATTGGCCTCACTTGAGAATTCAGAAACTTAGAACATTTATCAGTGAGTACTTTTGTCATGTGCATATATTTTTTTATATGATATATTGAAGATTCATGAAGGTTAAATGAGTGACATGTGTACCATTATGTTACATTGGATGTATTGACTATAGTGATGATATGGTTAACTAATCATGCCCCTACTGGGTATAGTTTGATCGAATTTACTATCAAGAATGGTTACAGACATTTTAGATTGTCTAAGTGATACTAGACATTGACTGTTTTTTTCGTAACAGTTATGATTGAGTAATTTATATCAGTGGTAACTAGAGAGAATATATAGACGGTTACAATCATATTTAGCAAGCATACCACAGTGCAGAGAGGGGTATATTATCATATGGTTCCACGGGCATTACATGATATTCACTTATAATATGTATGTAACAGGTTCTTTACACAAGCAAGTAATATCCACAAGAGAATGTGATGCTTATGATCTTCAGCACACTGACCAGGTTCTAATTTAGTCATTTTGGGTTTCAATGTCTTCAGACAGATAATGTTATTTAAAAGGTCTTTGTTATAGGCATCATATAGTGTTATTCTGGTTACTGTACATATAATTAACCATGTTCGAGTTATGACATCTAAACCAGCAACAATGATTATTATGTTCGTTCCATTGGTAGTATTTGTATGTTCTGGCATTTATCAGTATAGCACACACTCTTAAAAATGACCAGTCATCCATGATACTCTTAAACACTGTTCGATTGTGTTGTCCAAATATTTAGACACAGGGCAATACGTCCGTACGCTGACAGTAAGTGAGAGTCATTGTGATTATCAGTGGTAGGCTCTGTAACTATACAGCTTAAGAAATCACATCGACGGCAAGAGTAGTAACTTAAACCAGATATCGTTGTTTTTGTTTTTATTACATAGTAGCCATATGTGCCGTAAGATGTCTAGTATTCGGTGAAATTTATTGAGAGGTATTACTAATTTTCGTCATTACGTTCATCTGATATTCAGACTGAATACATAATTTTACGGGTAGTGTAACAGCGTGCTTTGACAATTCTTGTAAACACACAGATGTGTCCATGTGTGTCAGCAATTTTTAGTTGTTTTGATTATGTATATTCACGTATGTGGCGGATAAAACTATCGTCCCCAGAGTGCATCATCCCAAGATGCATTGACATCGATGAAAGGAACTCTTTAAGTTTAGTATGGTATTCATCCGCGGGTGTGAAAGGTGGAAACCGGCATTAGAGAAAGGCTTACACGGACACGAACGTATCTATTCGCTAGAGGTCGGCATGAGTTAGTGGTTTTACATACTGCCAGTTATTTACATTTGTGCCGGGATAAGTGATTAAGTCTGAGAACCATTTCCTATATTGCAGTTGTATATTACTGTATGCGGCATAAAGCAACAGATTACCTTCAGGCATAGTTCAGGTGATATAGACTAGCTGAGGTATGTTTCCAAACATTTACATTGAATGAGGCTTTAGACCACTCAAATGCAACAAGGTTTATATGTATATTCCAGTGACGGCGTTCTTTTATGGTCTTTTGTATGCAGGTGTTCATTCGTGTCACCGCATTGGAAATTAGATGCAAATTTATCGTATTACGTTGCTGCTTTTCTAAGTAACGACAGGTCAGTGTCATATAGATTCTTTGTTTTAGACTGCATAGCTCGGTATATAAAAAACTAGTTCTGGCACCTATAACCTCTCTCCACTAATTAATTGAAAGACTAATAATAACAGTCTATGATTACCGGTATATTTAAGAACTGGTTTGATGGTAATTTCATCATGACGATTTTTTTATATGTGATGTACTGTTGGTGTATGAGTGAGAGCAGTGGGAAAATATTCCGATAGAAGGATGGAACTTAACATGACATAAAGAATGCTATATCCATGATTATTATAACTAATGGGACAACGTTACATATAGCGTGGACAGGAATAATTTGCTGTCTAATTGACTTTTCAGACTAGCAACATCAGATGCCCGCACGATATTTAAGCTATCAATAGCCAGCATTTTGGAATTCTTACTCGCAGGTACACATTATAAATTATTTATGCACTACATGTGATTATTATTAGCACAAAAGAATGTAGGTTCATTGAGTAAATCTTGTTAGCATCATATGATGTTAGAATCCAGGCTTAGTGCAATATGTCACATTGTTGAATTCAAGAGAGGTTTCGGACAGTAGCATCTACTTCTGAGTAATAAGAACGTTTCGCTGTTCAGATTTAATGGACTCCTATTATGTTTAACGAGGCATACAAAATGCTCCCCCACTGAGTTTATCTACTAACTATGAGATGTTCACATGTCAGATATTTATCAATGTTTTTTTACTTTCTAGGATTTTGCCCCTGACGAAGGGAACCATATTTCCCGAAATGCATCGGGCGGCGCTTCTTCAGAGTTTATT
Source organism: Lissotriton helveticus (assembly GCF_964261635.1). NCBI lineage: Eukaryota > Metazoa > Chordata > Amphibia > Caudata > Salamandridae > Lissotriton > Lissotriton helveticus. The sequence continues at coordinate 469,509,620 of NC_136073.1, read as the reverse complement.
CACTTAAGGATTACATATAACTAAAAGATGATACTGAATCTGTCATTGACAATTAGAACATTACGTTTATTGTAAATAGTATCTTGTCATGAATATGAATGTATAAAGATACATGTATGATGTAATAGTAAACAATTATGTTATTTTTGAATGTACTACATAATCATGCAAATTGATAAGTACTTTGATCACTAAAAAAACATGAGTTTATAAAGAGCAGTGTGTATATTCATGTCTAAGTTTTTGAATTCAGTAATTGAAAATTATCTTTTCATGGAACAGTGCATACTGCATGTAGACCGCTGTCTACATCCCACTACTATTGCTAGGCACCCCACATCCCAAGAGGCACCTGGGGCAGCGATCTTTCTCTCAAACTCATCTCTGTTTTTTAATATCTCAGCCTCCTTCCTTCTATCTGCCTACCTCTGCCTCTGATTCTGTATCACTTTGCCCAGTTGCATCTTAAGGATTTTTGGGGCACCTGAAAATACATATTACACAGCTTTTGAGTGTCTCAGTTTCTGAATGGTTGCTTGGCAGGCATCACACAGGCTTGAATAAGCAAATAATGGGTAATGGTATTGAAATTGGTTACAAACAGGGATCTCCAAAATATTTCTAGTCCGGGCCCTCAAAAAATGTTCAAGATGACACTGGCAGACTGGCTGGGTGATCTCTTCTTAAGTCCTAAAAGAAATTCCTACACTGAATTAATGAAGGGCAAAGCACCAAATATGTATCTTCCTGTTATAGCCCAGCTTTAGCCTACAGTGGTCATCTGAGGCAGAATAGGTCACAATGTTGGTCTTTATGTTGCCCTTTATACTAGTTGATTGATGCACTGAAGGAGCATATTTTCAATAGAAGTGGCGGATCACGGCGTAAGCCTCCTTGGCTTAATATTGCCCTCCACCACTTCTGAAACGCAGGGCTGCACCATATTTACAACAATATGGTGCAGCCCTGTGTTTCCCGGGCGCTAAATTCAGCTGCCTAGCGCCAACACAGGCACCCTTGCACCCAGGGCTCAAGTGGCAGTAGCAGGCACCAGGCTTTTCGAAAGTGGGCCTGAGGGTTGGGAGCTGGTTTTGTGACTGCGGGGGTGCTTTTCATACAGGGTGGTGCTTTTGCAGCAGGGAAAAGCGGGAGTGGTGCTTCTTGCTACCACTACCCCCTGCCTGCTCCCAGGGCCTGTCCAGCCCTGCCTCCACCAATAGTGCAAGGGTATCTGCATTGCAGGGGAAGGTGTCCCTTCCGGCACATAAACAATCTTTAAATTACGTTTTGTAACTTCTATGAGTGCTGCTTAAAAAAGGCATTTTTAGGTCGAGCGTTCGAGACCTATTGTAATTTCTTATGTTGGGTTAAAGCCATTCCCCAGCTTTTGATTTGTTTGGGTCAGTGTCCTTCAAAAATCCTTGCTTGCCAGTGATCAGTCCTGCCTCTTTGTCCCTCCTTTCTCTCTTCGTTCCTCCCATGCAGCACGGACTAAGTACTGTCTCATCACACTACAGTTCTTTGTCTGTTCTCTGGGGAACTACTTTTTTTCTTGGTTTCCTGCTCTGTTTCTGTTTACCTGTGTGTAGTGTCAGCACCATAGCTGATTACATTTAAATATAGTTTTCCTCCCTCCCACCACCTCCTAATTCCACAGTTGTATTTGGGGTACTTCTTTCATCATTCCTCCCTCTTCGACCGTCATTTGGGCTTTTTTTTAGTAGAATGTTAGTTTGGTTTTGGACTTTGTTTTACAGTGGATTGGGCTTTGTAGTATCCTGCGAGACACGTTCTAGTGTCCCACAGGAAGTTGTAACACCAGCCACTCCCTCGAGGGCTGGGCACACTGCACCCTGACACCCATCCATCACGGGTGTCACGAGTGACGTGACCCCGCCAATAAAAGGGCCCGGGTGCACGTGCTCGTGGCCAGTTGAGTATCCTGTCACCCTGTGTCTGCGTCTCCTTGTTCACCATAATGCGGGCCTAGCGCCCAACACTACATTGGCGACGAGGCGGGTCTTGTCCCGCGTGTGCAGCCACTGTCTCGTTGGTGGAAGAAAAGGGAGAGAAAGCTACCCGCCTAGCAGACACCCCCTGGAATCGACGCCTGCCGACGAGAGGTCCATGGGACATATGCCGAGCCCCGGGGCCTGTTTCGAGACATGAGGTGACCGAGAGCCTACCCCGCACCTCTCGTGCCCACAGTGAGCCGCCCTGCTGAGAGAGCGCCCCAGATAGCAGCGCTGGTCGACCGGAGCCCACCCGGATCGACGGCAAGTGACCCCCACCACGTGGAGGAAGACGGAGCCCGCATCGTGACCGGAGGTGACCGGGACCCCGCACCTCATGTACCCGCCGTATGCCGCTTCCTGCGTAGAGGTGCCCCGGGGAGAGCAGCACCAGCCGGAGGTGGCGGAAGGGGTAACATCTGCCGCGAAAACGTTAGCGCAATCCCCCCCCCTGCGAGGAAGGCGCCGCCCGAAAGCCCGCAGGGCATGTGCAGAGCCCCGGAGTCTTCACCGCAAGAACGAGGTGACCAGGAGCCCACCCTGCGCCCCGTGTGCCGGCCCGCAGCAGAAAGAAAGCAGCCAGTTGGGAGTGTACAAATTAAAAGGTACAAATCAAAAGAAACGTACTAAAGAGGTTTGCTCACCGTAGCCGGCATATGTAGCTCCTGCCGAGGACCAAACCTCGCCGTATACGAACATTGTTTGAGCTCCCCCTCCCGGCACCGGCAGCTGAAACACACAGTGAGGTTGACATTGCTACTAGAATGGCCGCTACAAGGACACTAGCACCACCTAGCGGCCCCCAGTATAGATCGCACCCACGAGCTCACTGCGCAAGTATTGAAGGCAAGCTGCCCGTCTGCCGGCTGAGCACTGCACGTACATCAAACGAGACAGAGTGACCAGCAAGGGGTCCCGCCTGATGGTGCTCCCGTCGGGTTCAGAGAAGCACCAGTAGCCCATTGAACCGCACTCTTTAAATGTCCAATATGAAGCATCCCCTACGCGCTAAAGTTCTCCAATGGACAGGCAGCCTGGTACATCATAAATAGCCTGCAGTGCCACCAGTTAACCCCTGGGACATTTGCAGCAGTGAAGCCAGCCACTCCTCTCACAGCCCGCAGTCTCAGGAAAGACTACCGCTGGGGCCAGTGAACAGAAGTCTGGCAGCGCCGCCTAGCGGCCAAAGAGAGGCAACGCACTTAGGAAAGCAAACACACGCAAAATGAACATGTGTGAACAGACCTTCCCGCAACTGTCGTCCAGGGTGTAGCGCTCCAAGCCATGTATGCCAGCGTGCACCATAGCATTGTCAGCCCACCACGGCGCAGATAAGTTGTGTGCCCCGAAGACTGACAATCCTGAGAGAACACCCTCCCAGAGACAGTGTTACAATGGAAACCTGATTGCTCGCCTGGTGTCCGCAAAAGCGTCAGAACACAGGACAGCGCGACCCAGGCAAGCCCCAACCAAGCCCAGTCAGAACAGCGTGACCAACGGCCCACAGTGGCACGGCCTGAGCAAGCTACCACGCCAAGAACACAAGAAACACGCCCGGAGGGCGCCAAAGTCGCCATACACCCCTTAGGGACAACGAGGGACAGTGCACGAACCCGCCAGAAACGTGAAGCAACCCCCCCCAGGACACTTAAGGGTATGCGTGGCAAGGGCGCCCAAGAGCAGCAGGAAAACCGCATGTTCACGCCCAGGAGCGAAGAGCAGACTCAGGCACAGCACCACGCAGCAGTCACCTACCTGCATAGCACAGGCAAAGCACCATGGCACTTGGTGGTCACCTGCAACACCAGCATCCCTGCTCAGCAAGAGTGCCGTCTGAAGCTGCCCCAGTCCGGAACCCAAAAGGTTGACCACCCGGCGGCCATTTTGGACAAAGCACAGCATTACTGTGAAGGAAACTATCTGGTCCACCTGCTCCACACTGCACAGAAGATCAGGACGGCGGAAACCAGCAAGTTTCAGACAGTAAAAGCCTGCAGTTCTCAAGAAGAGACTGCCTGGACCTGCGATCTGAGCACTGCCACCTAATGCCAGTGGGGTGCATCAAGCCCTCCTGCAACTGCATCAAGCCAGCCTTACACTGCCAGGTATCGACCTTGCCACATCGACGGTGCCACACCTACGGAGGCACCGCACCTGGTCAACCAACCGGCCCATGCCCTGCGGCCGAGACAGTTTGCGCCAGGCACAGCAAAACGTGCCCTCAGAGAAGACGCTCCCAGAGTGGCCCTCTGCGCCCTGCAAGTGAGAACGGCCAGGATGCCTTCGAAGACAGCAAAGTCTACTGGCAACCACCACGCCCAAGAGCCCAAGAGCACCAAGATGCCCCAATCGCACCAACACCACTTAGCAAAAGCACCGCCTGCCACCTCTGCAAGGCCCAGGGAGAGTTTGACAAACCCCGCAAGGAGCCACAGAAAACTCAGAGATGCGCACGGACAGCCCACTAGCAGGAATGGACAACCAGCTCAGACTGCGATGTCCCAAGGGAGGCGCCCCCCCCCCGGGAAGAGGGCAAGACAGGTTGGTGCAGGACACGCACCACACATGGCCGCCCAAGACCACCACCAGTGATCAGGTCAACATCACTCGCCCCTGCCGGTGAACAGGCAAACCGCCAACCACACCACCGTCACCCCAGGTGCCACGCCAAGCCAGAAGCGCGCAGGAGGTCGCGCCTGTAAACCTGACTGCACAGTCAGCACCCAGGAAACCTCTCCGCACAGAAGCAGTGCTGCCCGCAGGTTGGAGAGCACACACATCTCCACAGCCACAGCAAAGCCCTACAGTGGGCCGAAGACCACCAACAGTGTCCTCCATCGCACTGCCTCCAGATGAAGTCTGCAGTAACCCACGGCGGGCAAGGGAGGAGTCGCACACTCCACGTGGCAGGCCGCCACGGCACCATGTGCTCCAACAACCAGCAACACAAGACCGAACGTCGCATCGCCCAGCAAGCAAGCAACACGTCACCAAGTGACTAGTCCAGACAAGCATGCCAGAGCAAAAGCAGATGCCGGCACCACGACAGCGCCGCCTCGAGGTCCAAGCTCAATGCCCTCGAAGAAAAGAAGAAGAATGACAGCCCTGTCACCCCGAACACCGGATGAACACAGGTGGGCTGAACAAACCAATAAAGGGAGAAGACCGAGGACTCGCAGCCAGCCAAGAAGCACACCCGGACACGCCAGACAGCCACCAAGGCGGACCGACGTCCCAGGATACAGCCCCACGGATTAACCAAAAGTAAGCCGCAGCAAGCGCAGTCCACGTCTCATCCCAACGCTTCCCCAGGCGACGGACCAACGTCCCAGGACACAGCCTCATGGATGAACCAAACATAAGCCGCAGCAAGCGCAGTCCACGTCTCATCCCAACGCTTCCCCAGGCGACCGTCCGTCCCCGAGCGTCGGCAGTCTGAGTCAGTCGGCACCCCTGCTCCTGTCCGCAGATGCCATGGGCGAAGACCGGCACTGAGCGCCTGCCCTCTCACCGCCTCAAGATGGAGTCGGCAGTGGCCCCACCAAGGCAAGAGAGGAACCGAACACTCTACGTGTCAAGCTGCCAACTAAGGTCAACATCAGCAAAGCGGAGGCACATGGCTGCCAAGTTCCCCCCGGACATCCCAACACTCCCACCAAGCCACCACCTGTCATCCCAAGTCACCACATGGCTGGCAACCACCATCAGGACAGCCATCGTCACCTGCGTCAAGCATCGCCACTCCCAGAAGATCGGCGGACTGGAGTCCTGCACCGTCGCCACACCAGCAGACAAAAGAAACCAGAGGCCACCTGTGAACCTGGCATACACCGAAACCGAAGCAGCAAAGGCAAGCCTTGTCCACGACTCATCCACCCGTGGGAGTTGGGCGTTGACTAAGTAACGGCTCCGCAGTGGTCCTGCAGCTGCCACCAGATGGCACACAAGCACCCCTCAGTGCAGCCCTCCTAAAGTCACACAGCAACCCCGACAACGGGCCTCCCCAAGCGGGAGAGTGAGTAGAGACTTTCACCGACAGGTTTCCGGTCACAGCCAAGCCATTCAACAATGACAGTCAGCCCAGCCACACCTCTGCGAACTCTCCTGTAGGACTCCATCCATCTTTATGACGCAGCCCACTACAACGAACTGTTAGAATCCACCACGGACCATCACGGATGTCAGCAAAGTGGAAACCAGGCAAGGCAGCAAGACATATCCCCGTCAACGAACTGTCGACACGCAGAGGACGTCTCCCGGCCAGCGGCCGTGTCCTGAGGCACTCAGGTTAAACTACGGATGCCGGCCGAGAAGGTTTCTGCTACAAGCCAAGTCACCAATCCAGGTCTGCTGTCGTCCTGCCACCTGACTCTATAGACTGATGGACCCTGTGGTAACTAGTTAACTGTTTCTTTTATCCCCACAGGTTGGACTAGCATTTTTGTTTGTTCCTCAAATAAAGTTGGGGAGGAATGTAGTATCCTGCGAGACACGTTCTAGTGTCCCACAGGAAGTTGTAACGCCAGCCACTCCCTCGAGGGCTGGGCACACTGCACCCTGACACCCATCCATCACGGGTGTCACGAGTGACGTGACCCCGCCAATAAAAGGGCCCGGGTGCACGTGCTCGTGGCCAGTTGAGTACCCTGTCACCCTGTGTCTGCGTCTCCTTGTTCACCATAATGCGGGCCTAGCGCCCAACACTACAGGCTTGTTCTTCCTTGGAAAGCATTTGGCACAATTGTCCTGTTTTCACTTGGTCAGTTGCTACGGTTCTGTAAAGAGGCTTGTAAATCTTGCTCTTATCGTTTTTCCTGTCCCCAGCCCAGGACAGCTGGGACAGCTACTGACTGAGTGGCTGTCCCCAGCCAGCACCTGTGAGCCTGGTGTGCCAGCGGACAGGGGTTCTTTGTTCCAGGCACTTTTGCCCAAGTCTTCCTTCCACACAACCAGGCTTGAAATCTTTCAGGAACTGACACTGGTGTTTCAGAGAGCGAGAACTCCTGATGGCTTTTCCCTGCCAGGGGGTGGTGTCTCTCCTACAGGCCTGGCATGTGATAACCAGCCTGTCATCTCCCCCCGCAAAAAAGTAATGGCAGCACACTGTAAGGAGCCAATGGCCTAACACTATGCAGCCAAGCTCAAAGTTGTGTGTTCGTACCTCGAGGAGGGCAGGTTCTTGCATGAGCACACCTAGGGGCTAGCGAGCTAGACATGAGCTGCCAGTGTGGTGACTGAATGACGCAGGCTGGGTAGCAGTGTAGGGACACTGCAGAGTCCAGCTGCACTCTTGGTGTCGGTCCGTCCCAGTGCCATCAGAGCAGACATACAGCTGCATGTGCAGCCGCTCCTCCGTGGCCAGGTCATTCTTCATTCCCTCCATATGACAGACAACGGACGATGAAAAATAAAATCTGGTGACAGTTTCCAACAATTACCAGAATCTACGGGTGATCTGTTGGCGATGGTCTTGAAGCACGCGCTTCTTCTATCCTTTTTGCCATTTGCTCTGGGCAGTAACAGCTGTTAATCCTATGCTTCCTTTCGGTGCACATGGGTGTAACGCATGCCTCTACAGTCCCTCAAGTGAGGAGGCCCGTAACCCTTCAACATGTTATTCAGCGCCAAGAAACCATTGGGTGAGGGTGCGCTTTACAGATACAGGTTAAGTTCTGTTATGTTCCGCCCGTTCTGAGGGTCCCCAGTCAGCTCCAGGTGGTGAAGATCTAGGAGATTTGAGAGGTGTAGGGGCCCCTCCAGGCGCGCAACACCCATTGAACTCACCGTGCTTCAGCCCCCCCCCCCCCCCCCCCTCCCCCACCCGTCGTGAGTGTCAGCCCGGGATGAGACAGATCCCGGGCAAACACAGAGCCGCACCCGAACGTTTACAGGTCTTTAAAGGACCATTTGAATGTTAATTAGGCCTTGCAATTGTTTCACCCCTTCTAAGAGCCCCTGCAGCTCCACTCTGGCTACTGAATAAAGGTTCAGCCCCCCCCCCCCCCAAATTTTTTCTCAGCCCCCCCCCCGAAATTTGGCTCTAGTTGCGCCTCTGGGCCCCTCTTCACATTCTGCTGGGCGGGGCATCTTTTTGCGTGACACCACCGGGTGGATATGCCCCATATTTGTGTAAATTGGGAAGCTGTCTTTGTGTGTGACATCATTGGGAACCCCAAACTGACAAGCTCCCACAATGTTGTCAGCTCCCCATCAGCTAGTTTATATTTTATATATTAAAAGAGCCATAAAATGCAAAGAAAATTACAGCGCTCTACCCAATCCTACATCTCGCAACAGTAGGGAGACTGGAACATTCCTGTGAATGCCTGGACATGTCATGTGTAGTTCTACTTGCATCTAAAGGGTGCAGTCATTTTTGTTCTCCATACAATGTCTGCATCCAAGATTGGGAGCAGGGGGCGTGGCAGGAGGGGTGTGGGGAACAAGCACCAATCAAATTGTGACAGGAAGTGACTGCACCCTTTAGATACAAGTACAACCACACACAACATGTACAGGCATCGTGTGTGTAAGGCACATGTCACAGGCTACCATTCTGGACAGGGCCTACTCAGCTCTTCATCATTCCAAGGTCTGTTGTTCATATTAATAATGCCTATTTTTAAACACAAAGAGGCGAATGTGTCTGCAGCGCGTGCCCCACAAATGACCCACCCTTTAAATACATAAGACCCTTCGTATGCAGGTTTTTGTTTCATGTTGTGATGAGATCATTTTTTTGTAAAGCTGTAGGATTCATTCATGAATATTCTTGTTTCTCTTTACATTTTCATCTGTCATGGGGAAATGTAATTCTATGGCGCCAATGTAACAATGTCTCGTTAAACCCTGTTTATTTTTTCAAAAAGTTGATGTTTTCTACCTGACTAAGAAAGCACACTTTTTGTAAAGCGCACAAACATATCGGCTCTAGGCGCTCTAGGCTACTTGTGGAAAGTAGCGAGCGATTGAGCTCTTGACAGTATACAAGTTTTTTGCACGAGTCACCGATGTTATAAACCCTGGGGAAACTGCAGCCCAGAGAGCGAGTTAAGCTGCAAGGCGGCTCAGCGAGGTAAGCAGCAAGATAGCTCAGCAAATTGAGAGCTTACGTTTGACATCTGCTGTACTCTGCATGTTATTACTTTGCATCCTGGCAAGGTCAACCCAAACTTTCATACTTCTAAGTTAGTAACCTGGGTATCATTAAATGGGGTAATAGGAGGGAGATACTGAGAGGAGGGAGACCCTTGCAAAAGGACCCGTTGCCAGTTATTAAAATTATATAGCCCCATTCACAAGAGTCAGACCGTATTACATCTGGACAAAACGCCTACATTTGGTGATTTCACAAAGAATGCCAGGAGATTTTCTGGTAATAAATGCCATTTCTAGGAGTACACAGATGTGTAACATTTACGCATGCAGACTTCCATGTGGTAGAAATTGTCATTTATCATGTCACTTTTTTTTGCCTCTTTGTGGACAAAATTCTCTTCCCCCGTGGAGGAGCTCCTTTCCCTGCACCCCAGATATGAGATGAGATATGAGTTCCCTTCCATCTCCACACGAGAAACATATTTCCTCCTACCCTTAAACGGAGTAAATCTGTGAGTATTTCCAGTGCAAGAAATTACTTGTGAGTGCGAATATCTAGAAATGTACAGGTTTGAGGATGTCCACCACCCGTGTACTTAGGATCACCCATTATCAATGAAGGGAACGCCACCACCGGGGAGGAATTTACACATTTCCAAATGTGTTTTGGGCGGTAAAATGTTTTATTCAAGATTTGGAATTTGCCCATTTGAATGTTTTTCAATGACCTAAGTGCTCCTTATGTGCCCAGAAGCCTTTGTGACTCCGCCCAGAATGTCCTAAACCAAAATGAAATATTTTCAGTTCCTGGAGAGGTCCTTAGTCATGGTGATGTGTGCACGTCCTCACCAGTAATATCATTTTGAGTTTAAAAATTTTGGTGGCATACAGTGCTTCACATATTCCATGATGTTTAGTGTCACTGCAGAATTTACAACTTGAAGGCTTCTCACCATTTACAACAGAAAATAGGTCAGATTCATGAAAATCAAATTCATTATGCTTATTCACAAATTATAAAAATGTCCATTTTTTCCCATAATCACATTCCAGATTAGGTGGTTCAGTGGACTAAAGCATCTATTCCAGGGATCTGTGTATCACCCACTTAGTCTGAATGTCACCGGATCCAGTCAGCCTTTCATCCTTCTGAGGTTGATATATCATAGAGTTAGGTAACTGTTAGAATCTGCTATCAGTCATTAATGCCTACATCAGCACTGCCAAGAGGACGTAGAATGAGGAATTACAGACAGGACCAGAACCTAGTGTGTAGCAATTGTATAGCTCTTGAATCCCTGGTTTCTTTTGCTGATATTGATTTCATTCTAGTAGCATGGTGGTTGGAGTTCCTCTTTAATGGCTTTAAGTTCAGTGGTGCAAGTTGTTGATGATAGTTTTGTTGATTCAGTATAAGTAGTTAATGGGGACACAGCAGTGTCCTCTGAAAGGTGCTGGGCGGGAATTTCACTTACTGACATTTCCATACTATTGAAGGTTTTTATTGTTTAGTAAACTTTTTTTTAAATGGAAGCACAGCGATAAAACCAATCTAGATCAGGTGAGTTGCATTGTAAGATAACGTTTGGTTGACATAAAATTGAGGGGCATATTATCAAGGACCGGTGTTAAAATTATTGCCATTTTATCGGAAGGAAACTGCAGATAAAATGGTGATTATGGGCTTGATAATATGCCCTTGTTAATTCCATAGAAGCCCATGTTAACACCAGAACATGGGCTTCTATGGGAATTAACAAGGGTGTATTATAAAGCCCATTATCGCCGTTTTATCGGCAGTTTCCTGCCGATAAAACGGCGATAATTTTAACACCGGTCCTTCATAATATCCCCCTAAATCCGCTGTGTTGCTCTTCTTTGTGTTGTTGGGAGATTGATTGGATTAGATCTTGACGGGTACATATACATTTTAATTTCCTAGTGAGTTGATTTTTCTGAATGTATGAGATGTTTAGGTCACTGAGAAAAATATTGTTGATTTGTGCAGTTGCGATTGCTGTTGTTAGTTCTTAAATTGTCCAGGGAATGCTGGTTGTGCCCAATAGGGCGATACATGGTATGAAAACAACAAGCTTTATATTGTAACATCTGTATTGAGTTTGAGAGGAGTTTGAAGGAGTTTTTGTGAATGTTCGGAACGACCCCTCCATTTTTCTCAGATCTGTTTTTGTAGATGTTTGAGTATTCTGACTGTAGCAGAACATCAAAAGAGGTCGCAGATGTGTAATTAACCCAGAATTGGTTTTTGAAAAGTTGGCTGACTTCGTGTGAGATTAGGAGAAGGTTTAAATGCAAGAATGTGTGCAGAGCTTGCATTAATTGGTATTCTGTTTAATCTTCAATTTGTGGTATTGGATCAGACTGAAGTGTGTGGTAGAATGTTTGACAATTAGGTTGGTGGCATGCTCCCAGCATCCATCACGACCGACCAAATGCTGCTCACATTTAATAAAGAATTGAAGACACAGTGTGTCACAATGGAATAACAGTATACTACCGCTTTGGGAATCCCGCGATCTCTCCTATTACTCATAACTCTCTGTGCAGTGCCTGCTGCCTGCTGTTAGGTTTGTTCTATTCAAATGCCACATACATACATGTTTTGGGAGAAGCACATGTTTCATGAGCAATAGTGTGGCAAGCTTAAGGGCTATCTCCCTTAATTTCCTCTAAAAAACACACAGGGTTAAACAAGAATAAAAATTGAATTGGGGAAGTTTGTTATCTTTTTAGGTTAAGCGTAGCAGCGTGCATGGATTGCTCTGCATTCTGTCCATCAACTGTTGTTTTTGCATTTGTCACCCCGAGTGGGACGGCTATGCTCAGATGTGAGTCCCGTGCTCTCCACAGCACTGGAGTCAAGCTATCCTGGCTGAAGACGGCTGATAGCCAGAAACCGGTCTTAGGATGCTTGATTCCGGTCCAATGAAGACATGGCTTGGCAGTTCGGGCTGGACTGTTCCCATGAGGCACAGGGTCAAGGCTGATTTGCATGTGGCTATGTCTGAACTGGGGTGGTGTGGAGTACAAAAAACGATGGATTTAGGCCCAGATCTCTGTACTGGGGTGAATGTATGACATTGTTCTGCATTCTGTCCATCAACTGTTGTTTTTGCATTGCTCTGCGAGGCATGGTGTATTCATTACATGTCTTCAAGCCGGCCTATCGCATGTCATTGGTTGTTCCAGGTGCCTTTCTAAAATCCTTGCTTTTGAATGAATGGTAAATCATGCCCATTTGTCCCTCCTTTTTGGTCTGTTCTTCCCTCCCATAGCCACTGGCTCTGTCGCAGCAGTAATTTCGCTTCTGTCCATTTGATTTTGTTTCGCTCACTATTTTTTCCGATTGCCTGCCTTGTTTTCTGGATATTTTGCAAACGCGAGCAGCTGACCAGTGTTACTGCTTTCTCCTCCCACCCACTGTATCTCTGTGTGTTCTCCCGTTTGCACCTGAGCTGTCACATATGATTTACAGAGTCTGGGGTCACTGAAGATCGAGTTCAGCAGACACAAAGTTATAATGTTATAATGTTAGAAATTTGACTTTACTCACTAGCTCCTTTTCACCCAATCTTTAGTTTTTAGCGTTAATTGTGTTTCACTCGCTCGGTGCTCCGTTGCTCCGTTTCTCTAAACAGGGCTGTCAATCTTGTTCTTTATCTGGTCACAAATGTGCCAGCTGCATATCTGTTCCTAGTGGTAATTTCTCATTCTTAGTTCTCCAGCCAGTGCTGGTAGCTGCTTCTCTGGTCCCAGTGGTAGTTCCTCATTTTAGTCCACTAGGCAGTGCTGCCAGCTGCTACTCTGGTCTTGTTGGTAATTCCTCATTCTATGTCCTCTAGACAATGCTGCCAGCTGCTACTCTGGTCCCGTCAGCAATTCCTAATTATAAGTTCTATAGGCAGTGCTGCAGCTGTGTCTCTGCTCCCAGTGGTAATTCCCTATTCTAATTCCTCTAGACAGTACTGCTAGCTGATTCTCTGAACTCATCTGTAATCCCACATTCTAAGTTCTCTAGGCAGTGCTGCAGCTGCATCTCTGTTCTCAGTGATAATTCCTCATTCTTAGTCCTGTCGGCATTGCTGCACCTGCGTCTTTGTTCCCAGTGGTAGTTCCTCATTCTTAGTCCTCCAGCCAGTGCTGCTAGCTGCTTCTCTGGTTCCAGTGGTAATTCTTCATTCTACGTCCTCTAGGCATTGCTGCAGCTGCTTCTCTGGTCCGAGTGGTAATTCCTCATTCTCAGCCCTCTAGGCAGCGCTGCAGCTGCTTCTCTGGTCCCAGTGGAAATTTTTCATTCTTAGTCCTCTAGCCAGTGCTGCTAGCTACGTCTCTGGTCCCATTGGTAAGTCCCCATTCCTAGTCCTCTAGGCAGAGCTGCAGCTGTGTCTCTGCTCCGAGTGGTAATTCCTCATTCTAATTCCTCGAGACAGTACTGCTAGCTGCTTCTCTGGACTCATCTGTAATTCCTCATTCTACATCCTCGAGATAGTGCTGCTAGCTGCTTCACTGGTCCTGTCGGTAATACCTCATTATAAGCTTTCTAGGCAGTGCTGCAGCTGCTTATCTGGTCCCAGTGGTACTGCCTCATTCTAAGTCCTCTAGACAGTGCTGCTAGCTGTTTCTCTGGTCCTGTTGGTAATTCCTCATTCAAGGTCCTATAGGCAGTGCTGCTAGCTGCTACTCTGGTCCTGTGTAATTCCTCATTATAAATTCTCTAGGGACTGCTGCAGCTGCGTCTCTGCTCCAAGTGATAATTCCTCATTCTTATTCCTCTAGGCATTGCTGCAGCTGAGTTTCTGTTCCCAGTGGTAGTTCCTCATTCTTAGCCCTCCAGCCAGTGCTGCTAGCTGCTTCGCTGGTCCAAGTGGTAATTCCTCATTCTCAGTCCTCTAGGCAGCGCTGCAGCTGCTTCTCTTGTCCCAGTAGTCATTTTTCATTGTTAGTCCTCTAGCCAGTGCTGCTAGCTGCTTCTCTGGTCCCATTGGTAAAACCTCATTCCTAGTCCTATAGGCAGTGCTGCAGCTGCTTCTCTGGTCCCTGAGGTAATTCCTCATTCTAAGTCCTCTAGACAGTGCTGCTAGCTGCTACTCTGGACCTGTAGTAATTCCTCATTATAAGTTCTCTAGGCAGTGGTGCAGCTGCTTCTCTGGTCCCAGTGGTAATTCCTCATTCTAAGTCCTCTAGACAGTGCTGGTAGCTGTTTCTCTGGTTCTGTCAGTAATACCTCATTCTAAGTCACCTAGGCAGTGCTGCTAGCTGCTACTCTTGTCCTGTGGTCATTCCTCATTATAAGTTATCTAGGCAATGCTGCAGCTGTGTCTCTGCTCCCAGTGCAATTCCTCATTATAATTCCTCTAGACAGCGCTGCTAGTTGCAATACAAAGAGGTTTCAGCACTCTATGCAATAATATTGGTGTTCTTATCACAGTCCAGAAAAAGGTAGCACACAAAGAAAAGAGCATCCAAGTCCAAGGTATATATTTCTCGATGCAGTGTTCACTTTATTTTTCACACACAGATTCTCTCTTCAAAATTCCATTGATCATAGCCAACGGGTTTCGTCTCCTGAGAGTCTTCTTCAGGGCTATTAAGAAAATACACAAATACATTTGTTTAAAACGACATAGCCTAAACCCATTGACAACAGTTAAATATACAAGAAACAAATATATTTACAAAATTATATCATTATAAAATAATGTATGATGATTTATACATAGTCAGACGCCTATGGATAATAACCAATCAGACATTTCAATGATCAGATTTTAATACCAAGGAAAAATCAAATATTCGTCCACAGATATATTTCCATGGTCAAACCCATTAAATTAGACTTCAGATAGCATCAATAAACAGTGGAAAAAATTGTGTCAAAAGAAAAACACAATAAAAAATACAAAAGACCCCATACAGTCATTCATATCGCGATAATAAAAACCCATAACTTCAACGTATGTCATACAGTGTATTCCTCAAGTGATCGCAGTGTTTCAAGTACAATAGGCATAAAGTACTTATGGTAATCAAAGGCTCTGAAATATTAGACATTTTATGGATGAAAGCTTATGTCCCTAGATCAGAGAGATCATATATACATAAAAGCTTCCATTTAACATCACAGGTTTAACACATGACTTTCATGGTGAAAAGCAGAAACCCAAAGAAGTCAAGGCAACTAATACATATCATTTTTTTTCATTTCAATCTTTATTTCTATCGATAAGATCATAAAAGATGTACAAAGCGGTTATAAAGACAATTTTGATTAGTACAAATCCATAGTAAAATAGAAAACTGTACAGTTTATCTAATGAAAACATTTGTACTACATTAAAATTTACAGATCAATAATACATTCGACCAAAAACGAATCAATGTCAGAGTTCATATAGCGGGTTCGGGTATGCCACATCGCTGTTAAAAATTTATCCACCGCAAACACAATCGGTGGAGATAAATCCGTCTTTAGTATTCTGTAAGCCGGGAAGCAATGCCTGAACCCCAGATTTTTTTTTTTGTTTCAAGACCTTTATTATAGCAAAGGACAGTTACACAGCCAGGAGCCTACAACCCTGGGGCCGGCTGCAACAACAAACACATCATGGTATCGTGGCGTTAGTACACAGCCCATTAGCCGACAACATGTGGTCCGGCTGCGTGAAACATTCAATTGTGTCTTGGTTTTAGGTTTAGACAATGTACAGTAGTGAACATAAAACAAACATATGTAACAATCTAACTGAGACCATTATACTCTGACAACTGAATCAGTGCATTGTTAATCATACCGACACCAACTGAGGCGCTGGAGTCAGGAGTCGTACAATACCTAGTAGGTTCGTCTTACTGGTGTTGATCCTCGTCTACAGTACAGTCGTTTGACCCAACCACCAGGGTGTTTAAATATTCAGTTAGGTAACACCAGAAATCCGTGGGTCTGGATTTCGCAGGAAGTTCCTCTTCGTATGTTAGGAGTCTATCTCTACAGCTAGCCATGTCTCGTAACCATCTGGTCGTGGTCGGTTTTTTAGTACTATTCCAACATTGTGCGATTTGCCTCTTGGCCAGTAGCAATGCCACTACACAAAATTTGCGTTTGGCGGCTTTAAATTGCGGTGTTATGCCCAACAAACCCACACGTACAGTGCATGCAATATCCGACTGCAGCATGGTAGACAGCATGGTGAGCACTTTTATCCAATATCCATGAATACCAGACAGAACCAGGCTAAATGCATAAAATCCGCCCCTTTTCCGCCACATCGTTTGCATCTGTCTTCTACTTGTAGCCCAAATTTACACATACGTGCCGGAGTATAATATGCATGATGAAGGAATTTGTAATGTTTTATTCTAAGATTACCATTTGGCGTTAGAATTTGAATTAAAGCGCAAGTCTGCTGCCATTCTTGCTCTGTTAACGGGATCTCTAGCACCGAGTTCCACCTCGCCATGGCTTTCTCGGTAGTGTACGACAGTTCTGCCTGTGCCGTTGTGTACACCCTAGAGACTAGGGGCCAGATGTAGCAAAATCAGAAATACCGACACTTAATTACCGAATTTTACCGATTCGGTAATTAAGAGTAGGTATTTCTGATGTAGGTACAAATTCGGTAAATTTTACCGAATTGCTAAAATTCGGTATTTACCGATTTACCGAATCGGTAAATACCGAATTTTGCAAGGGTGCAGGGGGTGTCATTTTGACACCCTCTGGCACCCCTGTTTTAGGCTTGTGTGCCATGCGGCACACATACATGCCCTAAGGGCATGTATGTGTGCCACATGGCACAGGTGTACATGCACAGATGTGCATGTACACCTGAATCGGTATTTTACCATGCAATTGTATTGCATGGTAAAATACCGATTTTCAAAGCCCTGTGTCAATGTGAAACTTGGCACCTACATACCAAAAATGCATTTTCGGTAATTTTACCGACCGGTATATTTACCGATTCGGTAAAATATACAGATTCGGTAATTTTACCGATTCTGTAATTTTACCGAATCGGTAATTTTACCGATTCTGTAATTTTACCGAATCGGTAAAATTACCGATTCGGTAAAATTACCGAAAATGCCTGTTTTTTATCCCTCTACATCTCCATGGCCATTTACCGGTCGGTAACGGCCGAATTCGGCCGTTACCGGCCGGTAAATGGCCAAAATCTCCCACCTACATCTGGCCCTAGATGTGTTGTGTTTTGTGAAGTAATGATCAGCTGTAGCGTGTCTAGACTGTCCGGTTCCGCAGGAAAAGTGGGGTAGTGTTCCTTCAAAGCACGCTTCAGCCTGTAATACGTGAAATAAAACAATGGAGATTTGTTTTGTATGTAAGTTAACTCTTCTATGTCTATAAAGTGACTCTCGTTGAATAGGTCTTCCAATCGCTCTATGCCTACCTGCTGTAGCAATGACATACCTACTTTTTCTCCTGTGATCGACAACGCTTGGTGGTGTGCTAAAGGCATTGCTGGAGCATATAGTGGCGTTTTGTGTGTCAGTTGTCCCAATTTATGCCAAGCCCGTACTGTGGTGTCTACGGGGTTAATGTCTTGGGCATGAAGAGGTTGTCGCCTATGTGTCAGGATGGCTGTGAGAGGAATTGGATCTATGTCTCCTTCTTCTATTGCCGTGTGTGTAAAGTAAGGCACTTCGTGATACCAATAAGCCGCATACTGAGCTTGTGCGCAGATGTAATATAAGAGAAAATCAGGTACGCCGAATCCACCCCTGCAATATGGTAGTGTGAGAGTCTGAAGCTCTATACGCGCCTGTTTCCCTGCCCAAATGAGGTGCAGCACTAGTGACTTAATGCGCCGGAATACTTCTCCTGGGGGGGTGATTGGGATATTATTAAAGAGGTATAATAGTTTGGGCAGTATATTCATTTTGATGATCGCGATGCGATCAGCCAAAGATAGAGGTAGCTGTATCCATCGTCGAACCTTGTCCTCCAATTTGGAAATCGTCACCCCATAGTTCGCTCTGATCACCATTTCAGGATCCCTATGAAAAATTACACCCAAATATCGTATGGGATCCGTCTGCCATTCTAAGGGGTAATCCGTAGTCAGAGGAGTGGCCATGTCAGTTAGAGGAATGATGTAGGACTTGCTTCCCTTAGCGTGGGAGGTAGTTCCTCCTGATCAAAGGCTGAGCCATACATTGCCGCCAGCAGGGGGGCCAAAATATCTGCGTATTGTTTATAGAATTCGTTCGTGAATCCGTCAGGGCCAGGCGATTTGTTATTTGGTAGTGACTTAATCACATCCGTGACCTCTTACACCGATATAGGTGATGCCAGGTATTCCCTCTGCCCGTCCGACAACCAAGCTATGGCTACGTCCTCTAAATAGCTTAAAATCTCCTCGACGGGTGCAATGGGGCGCGATTTATATAGTTCTTCGTATGTGTCAACAAAACAATCTAGAATGTTTGATGCTTGTGTCTTGAATTCGCCCTCCCCCGATTTGACCCGCAGAATGGATGTCTGTCTTCTACCATCACAAATCTTAGATGCCAGGATTCTGCCCGGTCTACCACCCTCAACGTAAGCTCTGGCCTTGTGTTTTTTGTCGAGATATTTGATCTCATCTTCCACAAAAGTCTGGTGTTCTGTGTGTAGTTCACAGAGTTCCCCTAGTGCTGTGAGGGCTTGTGCGGCCTGAAAGGTGTCTTCTAACTCTTTCATACATGTTTCACAACTTTGTATTTGTTGCCTTATGTCCCGCAAAATGCCCACAGTAGTGCTCATACATACACCTCGAATCGTTGCTTAAAAAGCTTCCCACAGGAGCCCAGGATCGTCTACTACCGGCTCATTAATTTGAAAATATTCCACGATCGCTGTGTGGATAGTGTGGGCATAGATCGAGTCTGTGAGGGCATGAGAATTGAATCTCCAATGAAAGGGGGGCGGAGTGTAGTGCGGGATTTTGAGCTTGAGCAAAACAGGATTATGATCTGAAAGTGTCCTAGGGAATACTTGCACATCTTGGGCCCATAATGTGATGCTATCGGTACCCAACCAGTAATCAAGGCGTGACCAGCTGTTGTGTACGGCAGAAATATGAGTGGCGCCTGGAACATCAGGGTATCTATGTCTCCAAAGATCCGTCAAAGACAAATCCTGTAGCATATGTTGGAGCTTCAGCCTTGCTTGTTTATGTGGTTCAGAAGTGTGTGGGGATCTGTCTAACTCATCAGTCAAGACCACATTCCAGTCTCCCCCACATATGATGTGAGTAGGTAGATTCAGCCCAGCGCCTGCCCAGGGAGTGATGAGAGTGAGGTGCAATGTGTGTTTCCTGTAACAAGGCAATGTCTATATCCCATCTATTCAGGTAAGCAAATATCTGTCGTATCTTTTTTGGTTGTGTGAAACCCCTAACGTTCCACGTGAGGAGGCTCAACAGATCCCTGCCTGTTTTCCCAGTCATTTGAGGCATTGGTAAGGCAAAGACAATAACAGTGGCAGGTCTTCACAAGTGTAAGTGTGAACAGTATTCCAAGCAAGTTGTGTGTTAGTACGTAACTCAGTAACCCAAAGTTGCACCATATTCCTACATTCAGTACATTTCAGATGAATAGGTCTCATAACAGTAACAAAACTCCCGCCCTTCCCACCCCCACCCACTCCAGCAACCCAACCCTGCCGAAGCCATGTACCCTTGTAACATCTCCCTCTTGAACCAGAAAGAACCGTAGCTCTTCCCATTGAAACAAAACTTTTTGGGGAACACCCTTGTGGAGGTCCGCCTGGGGCACAACTCAACATCCAACCGAATGGATGTGGATGACCCCAATGCCGTTCTTTATGTACATGTGTGAAGTGTCTGTATGACCCATTGTCAACAGTGTAAGGCTCATGGCTTTTGGCATCCTGCACCTGGCTTTTCTCAGAGAACATCGCACCCACTCAGCAGGTGGGACCACAGGCAGTGAGGGAAAGCGTGATAATGTGCCAGACTCACATATGTGATGTATTGACCCCATAACACGCAATGCCAGGTACTGGCGACAATGAAAACCACCCCTATATTCAATTTGAGTGATCATGAAGTCAGTGACTATACCTACTCAATTCTATCTAAAGGACTTTCGTTTGTTCCTCATTCGGGATTAAACAAATTCGAATTATTCAACAATATGATGACATTTTTCCGTAAAATTCGGTTAAGAAGTTTTTTCTCAAATAGAGATATTGAAAACTCAGAACTTAATAGATCAGGTTTGGCCCCTAAATCTATTTTTTCTCCTACCCTGGAGCAGGTTGATCCAGAGGTAGGTATTTTTGAAAAAATAGTTCTGAAAAACTCAATAATGCCATCAAATTTGTACCATCTACCCCTTACAACATAACATATGAGGAACACCACGCGTTGATGGAACTTAAAGACTCAAATAAGATAACTGTAAAGAGTTGCGACAAGGGTGGCGGGATCGCTATCCTAGACACCAATAAATACATTGAAACAATAGAAAACATGTTGAGCGACACTGACTACTACATAAAGATCTCTAAAGACTCTACATCTAAAATTAAAAATAAAATATCTAAACTTACCGCCAAAGCATTAAATGAAGGCGATATTTGCACAAAAGAACATCAATACTTGAATATAGACAATCCTAGATTGGCCAGTCTCTACGGAATTCCAAAAGTGCACAAAAATGAATTGGATCCTCCCTTTCGCCCCATTGTAACAACTATTGGGAGCGTTACAGAGCCAATCTCTAAATATTTGGACACGATATTACGCCCTCATATAAATAAGATACCAGGATACATTCAAGATACCCGTCACGTCATCAAAGAACTTGAAGGCACCCCGTTCAATGTTAACAGCCAATGGATGGTAACATTGGACGTTGAGAGCCTTTATTCTAATATCCCATGTATAGGCGCCATAGAGGCGACCAAATGGTTTATAGAACTATATGACATAGAGTGCAATATGAATTTTATTGTAGAGTGTCTTAAGATCATCATATTTGATAACATTTTTGAATTCCGAGGCAATATGTATAGGCAAACTAAGGGAGTTAGCATGGGCGCTTCTTGCGCCCCTACTATCGCTAATATTTATGTAGCTCATTTTGAAATGAAACACATTTTCAATGAGGTAGCTCCTTTTTTCGAGTCAATATTCTACTGGTCAAGATATATTGACGACATTGTATTTATTTGGAATGACGAAGAAGATATGCTACAGGAATTCTTGTCTTGGTTAAATGTTTGTGATCCCAATTTAAGATTTACAGAAAAGAAAAGTAAAACCGAACTAGAATTCCTTGATCTGACCATCAAACATGATGAAGGTATTCTTCTCATGGATTTGTTTGTGAAATCAAGTGCCCGTAATACTCTCCTTCATTACAGCAGCTTCCACCCTGTAACACAAAAAAACAGCATCCCCTTTAGTCAATTTCTAAGACATAGGAGGAATTGTACCCATCTTACAGATTTTGATGAGAGAGCTGCTGTAATGAAGGAGAAGTTTATAGAACGAGGCTACCCACACAGATTGATTAGGGAATCTTGCAAAAGAGCTATGTATTATGATAGGCAACATCTTCTCAATAATACCAAACCGAAAAAAGATGCCAGTCTGGTATTTGTTACGAGACATTCCCAACTCACCAACCAAGTTCGCCAAATCTTATATTCCCATTGGCATATACTAAACGTGAATAAAACAAAACAGGACTTGATCCCCAAGCCTTTGTTTGCATATCGCAAAAACAAAAATCTTAAAGACTTGGTGGTAAGATCGCGTATGACGGTATCCAAAGGGAACTTATACAGTAACCCGATCACCGGGGCTCCGGTGACCGGGAATTTCAAATGTGGAAACTGTAAAATCTGTCCACAAACCATTGTGACAACTGATTTTCTTTTTAATGGCGTCACAATAAAAAATGACTATATGACGAATTGTAAGACCAAAAATATTATCTACCTACTGATATGTCCATGTAAAAAGGGATATGTAGGAGAATCGTCTAAATCGATGTATATCAGACTTACTGAACATAAGTCAGCAATCAAAATGAAAAAAATACATGCCCCAATAGTGGCCCATTGTATAGAAACGGACCATAAACCAGAAGATATTCACTGGATTATTCTGGAAAAAATAGTCCCGAAAGCAGGTCTGTGCTCGGATAAGATCCGACGCAAACGAGAAGTCTTTTGGATTTTTTCCCTGGAGACAGTTTAGTCGAGATTAAATTTAGAAATCCCATGGGAACAGGCTATCTTATAACCATAAGACATCAACTATATATAAAAAATTGTTTGTTTATCTGGGACATAGATACAATGACCTATATTTATGGTCTATTGATATTGGATACACCCATGTACAAAACGTATGGGTATCTGTACCTCACCGTTAAGTCGATAATTAAAGCAAGCCCCTACTTTTCACTATAATTATACGTTTATGCACGTAAATTAGTGCCATAAATAAAAGATTTGATTCCTTTCCGTTCTTATTTAATTTAGGATCGATGTATTGAGAGAAAATTAGGAAATCCCAGCAAATAAAATAAGTTGTTATCTTATTACTATTGCCATTACTTAAATTTGGATTAGATATTAGATTAATACTGTGCCATAAAGATAATAGACAATTAAGATACTTTATGTCGACAAATATTCAGACATCGAAATCGGCTAAGAAGAACATCTCTGTCCGTTTTTTGGTGTCTAAGCTTAGAACAAGGTAGACGAAATATCCCGTCTTAGTATCAGGCCATTACCTAAGTCCTTCATCTATTTTTCTTAACAAACTAGTCTCTTAGAAATGACGTGTTTTCTAAGCGCCATGAGACGCCTACTCAGCTGAAAAGACTTTAGTTGTCTTTAGCCCAGTTAGTGCCACTATATAAAAGAACAAACATGCTCACTATCCCTTTATCCCCCTTACCGCCGGATCAACGTGACGGATTTCCAGAGAACCCCAGATTAAGATAAAATTTACCAACACCACAGGTACGTCAAGAGTGAAGGACTTCCCCTGATATGCGTGCCGTTATTATGCATACCTAAACTCTCTGGAATTGATCAATAATTTGCGTACCTTTTCCCTTAGATAAAGAAGTTTACGATTATTACCAGTCATGGCCGCACGATTACTATGAGCTGGCTTGAACAGAACCCCCGAACAATAAAGCACTTACTTTAAACTTAAGGTAACTCAATAATTCGAGCTTTACATGTCAAAGGCTTTTTTTCTACCATCAGAATAGTGAAAAATAGATCTCCTTTTATGTTTATATTTTTTAAGAAAACTTCGATATGAAACTATCCAGGAGGCTCCATGCGTTCTCTGAAGTATAAAAGTGTATCAAACGCTCACATTGATTCAAAATAGATCCCCACGCTACCGCGGCATCGAATGTAATTAAGGTAATTTAATCTTAATAGCATGAATGGATATATCTCACATCTTGATTCTATTATGGCACTCTAACGGAAAAAATATATTATATTCTAGTGTCTACGTCCAGCTATATCGCTATAAATAAATCCATCGAACTGAGGATCCATACAATATTTAAAAAAAATCCCAAGACAAACTATCCTCTTGTCCCATATAGTTTTATAAGAATGTGGGGAGTAATAATAATATAACTAAAGTGTACATGGATGTCTAGATATTAAGTTTGACTTTGATATAAACCAGCGAACATATATGTGCATATCTGAATAAAACACCTACATTGTAATATATCAGTCCCCCCGCTCTTTTTTTTTTTTTTTTTGTCATCTCTCTATGATGTTACCTAGGATTGGTTTTGGTTAAAAATTACTATTCAAGCCAAACTTCCCCCCGTCAAGTTGAGGGTGGAACCAACTACTTCTGATAGGCTTTTTTCTGTCTCCGCAGGGTATCAATAATAATCTTGAGCTGACTTGAAGGACCAACTATGAAGATACTTAAATAGAAGTATGTCCTAGAAAAGCACGTAACTAAATGAGTTTCCCCCTCGCTTTTTTAAGTAAGTGCAGATATTCTCCGAAAACCACTCTTTGACCCATAAGCCATCTTCTTCATTATGAAAGAAGGAGTTGTACAGACATCGTTTAAGCACATATAATTTCTCTATTTTTTCACTTTATTTTTACTTCTCTTAGATAACAAAACGCTATCCTTTCCTTCTCTATGCATCGAACTGACTGCTAACTTTCTAAAATCTGCGAGTTTGTCCTCATATTCAGTATTAGATATAACAAAGCAATAAAAATAAGAATGAAAAAATGTATGATATGTATTAGAAACAGATAATCAAATATGATTCTGCTGATGATTACCACTGAAGAGAAAATAGAGATTAACTGAACAATCCATGTAACAAAATACAGACTAAGCCTGGACTATAATGAATACAACAAATCTCTGATGAAATGATGCGACAGGCGACTACACCCAATTTTGTGTTTCTCTCTTATAATTAACGTTATTATTCGTTTCTTATAATAGAGAACTTATAGAAGTTGTTTCACTTGAATACCTTTAATAATTATAAAATTGAACTGACCCTAGCTATTTATGTCTACACAATTTTGAGATTAAGCAATTGTTACTTTGAATTATGTTTTTTATTAAATGAATGATATGTGTTTTTTCTTCTTTACAGATTTTTGTGAAATTTCTGTTATGTAAATGTGTATGTTATATATGTAGGACGGCCACCTGATGAAGGCTACAGGCCGAAACGCGCGTTGTTCAACAACATATTGCCTACACTAGTAAAAACATCGACCACAATTACGTTATGTATATATGTGTTTTTTTGTAATTTATATTTTTCACTGCTTATGTAAAATGTATGTATTTTGTAAAAAAATCTTTTATGTAAAACCCAAAAAAATGGGAAAAGGGAACAAAGACAATATATAAAATAATATTTTTTCTAAAAAATATATCAAAAATAAATTATATTTCAGACACATATCGTACTCATTATGTGTTTTACTTGAATGTTTGTTCTTCTCTTGTGTAGACAAAATATAGAATATATTAGGGTAGTACATAATTTATTTTTTGCTACTTAAGTTCTTTACTCACCTGTATTGACCCCATACTCCAACCCGTGAGATCGGCATCATAATGTGTACCTCGCCATAGCCAAGGCCATAACCCTGCTTGTTGAACAATCACAGAGGCTGCATGTGCATGTGTAGTGCACATAGTTAGGGCACGTCAGAGCCGCTGGGAACTCAATACATTCAGATTAATGGAAAAAACATTTGCAACCGGTATCATTATATATCGCACAGCTCTACAGTGTACAAATCCATGCGTCTGGTTTAATATGGGAGGGGACCCTTGTCGCCACCACACATCTCAGCGCACCTGTAATCTCCACAAAGGCACCGGGTGGCCCCTGCAGTGGAAATTGAGCGCGCCGAGGTATGATCGTAAGCGTGCATTAATGTTCAATAAAGCACTCGTGTTCATCAGTGTATTTGGTAGTAAATCTACTGTATAAGTAATGGCTCCCAGCCTTTGCATGTGAATAGTTCCACCACTGCCTCTCAGCAAAGAAAGTCTCGTGGCAACCATGAGCCAAGTCCTCCCTCACCCCCGTACCAGGAGTAGAGAGTAAGAAATCTCCTGTCAAAGCGATTGAGAGGGCCTTACCGCTTATCAGCAGGATTCGCTTGTCCGCGATCGTTGGCTCTCAGTCTGACTCCGTGTGTCGTTCTTCCCGAGCGTTGGTCTTGGCCTGCTTCATTGCCTTCTTGATAAACTCCTGTGCTGCCCTAGGATTTGCCAAAATGAATACTTTGTCTTCCCATTTCACCCGGAGACGAGCCGGATACAGCATCGAGTATTCTAGATGGAGCTCTCTGAGCTTGGCTTTCGCAGACGCAAACTCCTTCCTCGCCTGCTGAACTGCGACTGTGTGATCCGGATAAAATTCTAGCTTGTTGCCCTGATGGGTGATGGGCCCCTTTTCCCGTGCTAATCTGAGGATGGCATCCCTGTCACGATAATTTAATAGCCGTGCCACGATGGGTCTTGGCGTGGCTCCTGGTGGAGGACGTGGCGCCAGGGACCTGTGAGCTCTCTCCACTATGAAGACGGAGGACAGGGCCTCCGCCCCAAACAGTTCAGTGCACAGTTGTTCTACATACAGTTCCATGCGCCCTGTGTTTGCCGTCTCGGGAACCCCCGTGATGCGCACATTATTGCGTCTTGAACGCGCTTCCAACTCCTCCTCCTTCGCACGGATCACCTCCAGGACTCTCTCCATCCCATTGCATTTTGTTGCGGTGGCTCTCGCCTCGTCCTCCACTTCCGAGATTCTGGTCTCCGCCGTTCCCAGTCTTTCACCATGTTTCTCGATTTTATCCGACATTCCATCCATTCTACACGTCAAGTGGTCCAGCTTATCATTAATATCCTGCAGGTTGGATTAATTGGCCTGGAGAATTTTCTCCATGGTGTTGTTGGGTGCCATCCCGGGCGACTCACCACCCTCCGCCATTTGTACAGAGGTTTTGTTAGGGGTCTTCTTGGCTTCGAAGCTGATCTTTTGTTGTTGCCTGTCTGGCTTCACCATCCTCCTTAGCGACTGGGATTGCGTTTTAACTGTCTGCAGGGAGGACCTTGTCAGTCTCGTAGTTGTCGCCGTTTTAGCACAGGGAGCGAAGGTTGGTTGGCGCTGGACTAGCGCTACACGGTCTGCCAGTGGGCCTTCACTCACACGGACCCTCGGCCGCCTTCCCACGATGTTCGGGGTAGTTATCTGCAATCATGTGTCTCCGGGAAGAAGAGAAGAAAAAAAAAAAACCCTGATGTGGCGGCTTCGTGTGAATAGGGTTGTGACTACGCGTTCAGCATCTGTGAGGCCCCACACCGTGGGAGTCAAGTCGTGGCGTATATTCAGCGGGCCCCATGCTCCCCAGTGATGGACTTCAGTGCGATGGGTCCGCAGCGGTAATAACCAGGCAGTGTCAGACGCTCGCCGTCACATACAGGTTGGATATAAATGTACTCAATGCATCCGTTTAGTGCCTCCACCCTCATAGATATCGCTGTTGCTATATATTGTGTCGCTGCATCCTCTCCAATCCCATTAACTCCGAGACTGTTTCTGGAGCATTTTCGCGCTGGGCGCCGCCTTCTTATCCCAGCCCGACCCCAAGTGGCGAAGCGAGACAGCGTTGCTCGTTATTATTTAAGGTCCCTGCTTGTAGTCATCTGGGCATTTCAGTCGCTCACAGATCGCACGATCACCACGGCTTATATGAAATATGATCGCCTCACTCCACTTACTGATAGGCTCTGTGAGGGAGGTAGCAGAGCAATGCGGTGGTCGCTATCTTGTCCGGCGCTCCGCATCTGTGACGAGCAACTCCGGTTTCTCACACCTGTGCTTACTCAGATCGCTGCCTCAAAGCCCAATCGATGCACGCTACATTCCGACATCGGATTTTGCCATTTGGTGATCGTTTTGTTCGTATTTAGGACGGGTTACAGACAGTGCACTGTCGGTCGTCCGGCGGAGCTGCGGTCTTACCCAGCCATCCCGCTGTGCGCCCCCTAGCGCCTCACCCCAGATTTTTAAGAAGGGGCACAAGCCAATACTTTCTTGATCTCTGATAGGCATTACAAAAGAATATGACATGCAATTCATTTTCCAAATGGTGTGAGCATGCCGGGCATTGCTCTGTTGTCGAGGGCTGGGTCCAGGTACTAGTAAATGATCTAAGAGGGAGAGTCCCATTTCTCCACTGCAAGAATAGTTTTCTGGTCAGAACAGGGCTAATACCATCAAGGACTTGTTCCAGAGAATATGAGTCTTTAAATTGAGTGAATGAGTATGTTAAAGACCCCAACCGTAGACTCCCTGTTAAGGAGATCAATTTTGAATCATAATAATCCTTTGATAGGAGTTTTCGTGAGACCCTACTACAAGCATTTGTGGGATCGGACCATAATCCTGGCCTTCCGAGGCTCTCACATGTCCTTTTTATATATTTTAGCCAGGGAACATTCATTGTGTTTGGTAAACTTAGGATCTCTTGCAACTCCATTCTATAGCTCACGAGCTCTGGCGTACTCCAGATTCGTCGCCAGAAAGTTATTGGCTTTAAACCAAGCTCTTCTGCAATTGGTCTAAGACCCAGGTCTAATCTTTGCAGGAGAAGCGGGGTACTTGGGGGTAAAGCTACCAACTGCCTGATGAATTTGTTTTCCGTAGTCGTCAGGTTTTGGGCGGATGTATGTCCCCACAGTTCCCCTCCATATGTGACTACCCCCCTCCCCTGCATTTTGTAAATTTGGAGCACTGGTCCAAGGGGTTTATAAGTCGATCTATTTGATATCCTACAGATACCACCCGTTAGCTGCACCAATTTCATGTTGGCCTTTATCCGGTGTGTGTCCCAGGTCATGTTTTGGTTAATGGTCACCCCTAAGTACTCAAAAGTGAGAACCCTCTCTAATCTTAGCGTGCCTATAGTGGGTTAGGACGTGTTGAGGGTGGGGGGCTGAGAATCATATATTTGGTCTTCAGGGCATTAATCTCCAGTCCTCGCTCCACGCAAAAAGTCGAAAACCCATCCAAGACCCGTTGTATTCCCATGGGGGATTTTGACAGCAGCAGGGTGTCGTCCGCGAACATAATCGCCGGCACCCTGCTGCCATTGAGCCTTGGGGCGTCGATATCGCTCATCCTGGTCAAATGGGCGATTACCCCGTTGACAAAGAGGCAGATCAGGGTGGGTGCGAGCACAAAACCCTGTCTCACCCCCCTGTCAACGGGGAATCTTCCTGAGAGCATCCCATTTTTACCACACTGGACACGTGCAAAATTTTCTTGGTGCAGTCTTATCAAAATGGAGAGAATATCGGTGGGAATGCCCAACTCCGCCACCACAGACCACAATCTAAATCTTGGCACCAAATCGAAGGCGGCCCGCAAGTCCACAATGACAGTGTATAAGCTGCCACCCTCAATGATTGCAGTTTTCCAAAACAAAAGATTCAGACGGAAAATCTGGTCCGTAGTTGAAACCTTCCGTCTAAATCCCGCCTGATAGGGGCTCAAAATGGAAAATTCTTCCATCCAATTTTGGAGGCGATCTAATATCAGCCAGCAAATAGTTTTTGTGAAACATCTATGAGGCTGATGGGCCTGTAGTTGGCTGGGAGCAGAGGTGAACCCTTTTTGAATATAGGAACAATCTCTGCGCCCAGCCAAGTACAGGGCACCTCCATGCCCCCCAGGACGGCATTTAAAATCGTCAACAGGTAGGGGGCCCAAACATCTGGCTCTTGTTTAAAGAGATCGCCCGGGAGCCCATCTAAACCAGGCACTTTGCCTGCTGGCAGCTCGTACCTCCGTCTCTGTGAAAGGATCCCCATCTATCTGCATGCCAGCAATAGGCAGCGCATAAGTTGGGGCGCCGTCTCCGTCCATATAGAGAGACTGAAAATGATATTGCCAGACCTTTGCTGAAATGTTAGGTTCGCTAGCCGAAACTAACTCCTCGGACCCCGTATTTACTATTCGCCAGAATTGACGGGAGTCCCTGGCAGCTAATGTGGTGGTAAGGTTCTCCCATTTCTCGTGGTCCCATTCAATCTTAGCATGGGTAATACATATCAATTTCTACCTCTAATCAGATTTGATTCGATAAGAACTGTGTCTATTCATGTGAACAAGCATTTAATATATGTATGTTTATTATTACTCTCTTCCCAAAAGAATTCACAATTGTCTGTGTTATTCAATATGGCACTGTGCAAATACTATCATAGGCATGAAATTACAGTATATCAAATATTTTCCTTCCACTGTCTGTTGTTTCTAGGGACAGCACTCAAACGCTACTTAGAGCGTGAATACTGTGGGTTGGCCAATAAGCTGTGCCCCAGCAATGATAACGATCCAGACACACGACGCGGCCATCTTGATATAGTTAAAAAAGGCAAGAATAAAATAGTTTGGAATGCCAAACCAGAGCGAGTAGCAATTTTAGTCAATAGCTTTGAGAATAAAAACAGTCCCATAGCTATGTCTTCTATATTTCACAAGGATGTTTACCGCCTATCCTAAAGGTTTTTAATAAGCCTAGTTATTTCATTCTGAATACAATGTCAGTGGTGGACACAGATCCCAGGTGTAATCACACGCTAAATAACTATAAATAATATATCCTTGACAATTGCCCCAGTGGGGATTCAAAATTATTAACAAATGTCATAGTTTGGATCGGGACGCAGTAGCCTCAAAGATGTCCACCCTAAATAGTCGGGTAACTTTCGCAGCCATCTTTGAGACGGGTTTGTCGCCTAGTGTTATATGTGAACGGACATGTATCAGGGATTATCTTCTTTACAGGCACGTGCCTATACAGCCCTGCAAGTGCTGACGCTTCACTTGATAATATAACTCTCTTTCCGATAGTGGGTTACGGTATTGACAGAAGACATAGTTTCAATCAGAACGCAGTAACCTCAAAAGTGTCTACCCTAAATAGTCGGGTAACTTTAGCGGCCATCTTTAAACTATGCTTATCACATAGCGTATGTGCATGGACATGTACCAGGGATTATCCTCTTTTCAAACACAAGCCTACACAGCGCTGCAAATGTTAACGCATCACTTAATAATATGACCCTCTTTGCGACAACGTTATACCCAAATCAATGCAGACTCTATTGTCCTTAATAAAGTTTTATTTACTCTTCCCCTTATATTTACATCTATGAAGGACTCGTATACCCCCATTATTACTTAACGAGAACGGCCTGATAACCGCACGCTTCAAAAGTCAATATATCGTTTTCAGCGACACAGAGACGAAAAGGACTCACGTTTTTAAAGCCCCGCCCTGAAGCAAAAAACCATGTGACTTACGTCTTTCCCTATTTAGAGGTTCAGACCACATACGAATGTGGCGGCCATCTCACAACTATTCACTGCAGCATTAAAAACTCGTTCTGTGGTCCCTAAACATCAAGGATACACCTGTTTCTATGTAAATTCTTGGAAAAGGCAGTATTAAAGTCAAAATACGATCTCATATTAAGGTTCACATAATTTTTTTCTTTTATAAACAGTGCCATGTTATGCGAGCTCTTTACAGCATCATCGGTGCAGAAAATCGACCAAAGGAGTCCTTTGTTAATTCAAGGGCATTCTCCTAATATTAAACATCCCAGCAAAAGCATTTGCAGGGAATTTTTCTCTCCTCGAGTGCAATGTATGCTAACTCATACTATTGTGTAGGCTATGCCACGCGTTGAGAATACATGTAAAGGTGGCGCCCATATTGAAAGATAATGGTTTGTGTATGTAAGTGGATTATAAACAACAAAATACCTTTTCTGTAATCCTAGTCAATGTTATACATGAAAAGACTAAATGTAAATACAATTTTTTTAAAACAACTACTTTTTAGGTCTTGCAAAGGTTGATTTGAATGACCTCATAGCAATCTTACAGCACAACACAGATGTCTTTGATTATGAATTTTTCATGAGTTTCAAACCACTTTTGCCCATGTAGAGAGTCATTAAATCATAAAACATTGGCGTATTGCAGTGTGATTTAAAAAAAAAAACACTTCACAGTGTGGCAATTATAGATTTTAAGGAACTTATACCAGTCTCACATTACAGCACAGATCTCTTAGACTGTAAGTTTTCCTAATGAATTTCAAACCAATAGTCAGCCATATAGAAGCTCATCAAATCATAATGCAATCACATATATACATCATCTTCAACACCATCACAAAAGGTGATGCATCTCATCATTAGTGTTTAAGCCAAATTTCACGGTCTTGAGACGACGTATCCAAGAAGCCTCTCGTTGCCTAAGAAGAAATTCTCTATCGCCTCCTCTCTCCGGCATCTTAACCTGATCAATGCCATAGAAAGTAAAGGTCATATCATTCGGATACTCACATTGTATATGCATGGAGACTGGGTTTTTATCATCTCTGTTCTTAATAGCTCTCGCATGCTCCTGTATACGCAGTTTGAGATTGCGTATGCTGCTCCCAATATATTTCTTTTGACAGGCACATATGATCATATACACTGTAAACGTGGTATTGCAGTTGATGAAGCAGTTAATTGAAAACTCCCTAGATGTGTCATCACTGAATTTCCTGCTCTTATTTAGACCAAATTTACAGATACAACAGTTACCACAGATGTGGAAACCAAGAGGTTTGTCAGGTAGCCACGTTACAGGTGGAATGGAAATGTCCCTGATGTAACTAGGACTTAACACATCTTTCAGGGTCTTACTTCTACGGTAAACTACTCTGGGTTTCCTAGATGTTACAATATTTAGAAACCCCTCTTTTCCAAGAGGACACCAGTTCTTTCTTCAGATGTTATAAATGTGATTGCTGAACATGTTATGCTCAGTAATAAAAAGAACCTCGGAATCAGGTTTTTTAACATCTAACTTCCTCCCCACTTTAGATGTCAATATTTAATTTCTTTAAAGAGGCACAGCCCTCCTCTCTGCCTTGTCCAGGCACGCTCAATTATATCCCCTCTTAGTAAAATTTGTCTTGATGTTGCTGATGTTTCTTGTGAAGTCTTCATCCAAATTGCAATTACGCCTAGCGCGAACCATTTCGCCATAGAGTATGGCTTCAATGGTGGACTGCGGATGTGCACTGGTGGCATGCAGATAGCTATTGCATGCAGTCTTTTTTCTGAATATGTCACTATGTATAGTAGCATCCTTAATGAATAACCTTGAATCCCAAAACTCTATGCTGGTCTCAGAGTATTGGATGGTAAGTTTCACATTGAATTTATTTTTATTTAAGTAACAGAAATACTTGTTAAGCTGTTCTACAGATCCATGCCATATCATGATGACATCGTCAATATATCGAACGTAAAAGATCACATTGCTAGCTGCGTCTGTTCCCAGTGGGAATTCCTCATTCTTAATCCTCTAGACAGTGCTGCTAGCTGCTTCTCTGGTCCCAGTGGTAATTCCTCATTCTTGGTCCTCTGGACAATGCTGCAGCTGTTTCTTTAGTCCCAGAAGTATTTCCTCATTCAAGGTCCTCTAGACAGTGCTTCTTCTCTAGTCCCGTTGGTAATTCCTCATTCTAAGTGTTTCAGAAAGTGCTGCTAGCTACTACTCTGGTCCCAGTGGTAATTCCTCATTCAAAGTCTTTCAGACAGTGCTGCTAGCTGTTAGTCTGGTCCCATCAGTCCTCTACGCAGTGCTGCAGCTGTGTCTCTAATTGCAGTGGTAATTCCTCATTCTAAGCTCTCTAAACAGTGCTGCTAGCTGTCTGTTCCCAATGGTAATTCCTCATTCTTAGTTCTCTAGACAATCCTGCAGCTGCTTCTCTATTCCAGCCAGTAATTTCTCAGTCTAAGTCTTTCAGACAGTGCTACTAGCTGCTTTTCTAGTCCCGTTGGTAATTCCTCATTCTAAGTGTTTCAGACAGTGCTGCTAGCTGCTACTCTGGTCCCAGTGGTAATTCCTCATTCAAAGTCTTTCAGACAGTGCTGCTAGCTGCTAGTCTGATCCCATCAGTCCTCTAAGCAGTGCTGCAGCTGTCTTTAATTGCAGTGGCAACCCCTCATTCTAATCTCTCTAAACAGTGCTGCTAGCTGTCTGTTCCCAAAGGTAATTCCTCATTCTTAGTTCTCTAGACATTCCTGCAGCTGCTTCTCAATTCCAGTCGGTAATTTCTCAGTCTAAGTCTTTAAGACAGTGCTGATAGCTGCTTCTCTGGTCCAGTCTGTAATTCCTCAATCTAAGTCCTCTGCACAGTGCTGCAACTGTTCTCTGGTTCTGTCCGTAATGCCCACACTTTAAGACCTAAAGGCAGTGCGGCAGTGGCGTCTCTGGTCCCATTGGTAAATCCTCATTCATAGTACTCTAGACTGTGCTGGTAGCTGCATTCTAAGTCCTCTGGACTGTGCTGTTAGCTGCTTCTCTGGTCCTGTCGGTAATTCCTCATTCTAAGTCCTCTAGACAGTGCTGCTACCTGCTTCTCTTGTCTCATCGGTAATTCCTTATTCTAAGTCATCTACACAGTGCTGCAGCTCCTTCTCTGGCCCCATGGTTAATACTCATTCTAAGTCCTCTAGACAGTGCTGCTAGTTGCTTCTCTGATCCTGTCGATAATTTCTCATTCTAAGTCCTCGACACAGTGCTGCTGGCTGATTTTCTGTTCCCAGTGGTAATTCCTCATTCTTAGACCTCTAGGTAGTGCCACAGCTGCATCTTTGGTCCTGCCAGTAATTCCTCATTCTAAGTCCTCTAGACAGTACTGCTAGCTGCTTCTCTGATCCTGTCAATAATTCCTCATTCTAAGTCCTCTACATATTGCTGCTACCTGCTGCATCTGTAATTCCTCATTCTAAGACCTCTAGACAGGGCTGCAGCTGTGTCTCTGTTCATACATCTACTACACTCTAAACCAAAAGACATTGTTATTTACAACACCAATAGCTCTAACTCTGACAAATGCGAGACCTATTGCATAGAAAATGCTTGTTTTTAATGATTGATTGTGTGCAGGAAAGGACACCTTCCTGCACATAAACCATCAATTATGTGTTGTTGTTTCTGTGTGTGCAATGCAGCACACATGAAAACAGCAAAAACGAAGAGTAATTAAACATTTCTCCTCATTGGTAAGACCAGGTTTTCCCTGGTGTTAATTTAGGCACTGCCCTAAATTTACGTCTCCCTTGTAAATAGGGGGCAGCGTCAATATCAGTGGATGTTGCAGTGGAATGCCCACTGCAACACCAATTGCCCTCCCCTTTCACGCTAATGTTTAGCGTGAAAGAGTGCCTTATTTACTAGGTGGTGTAACGCTGCCTTATTTACAAGGGGTTGTAACGCTGCCTTGTAAATAAGGCAAAGCCCCTATCACCACCAGAACATCATGAAAAGTGACGATCCTGTGGTGATGGGGGACTTGTGAATATGCCCAGAGTGTCTCTATCCCTCTGGTGGGGTCTGAGCTGTTTTCTGATTCCACTCATTTACTCCAGTAGGTTCAGATTGCCATATTTCCCCCTCAGCACTGAACGTCAGAGAAGAAGCAGACATATATGAGCTAAAGTACACCAATGTGAGCATTAGAAATAATGATAGAGGAGCTACATGACCTAGATTTCACTCTGCTTTCTGAGACCAGCTTTTATTTACGAATACAAATATCAACTACAAGTCCCAGAATGCATAGAAAATATATATATACACAAATCGGCCTGACCTGTGATTACTGCAGAGCTCTTTGGGAGTGGGAGGACCCACGTTTAAAATAAATAAGCTCTGTGTTCAAAGTGCCCAGGATTTAGCAAAAATGATGGTAAAAGTTCACCCTCTCATCACTAGAGGCTTATCTGCGTTCTTGCTCCGACCTGTCGTTTAAGGCAGGGACGAGGAAGCCTTATTTCGCAACTTGCCCTTTGCTAATTTTCTCTTTGTTCAGCCAGACCGTAATGAGGAACCCAAAGACTACATTACTGTAATGTATGTGGTATTCCTCAGTCGTAAAAACAACCGCAAAGTAATTAGATTGTAACCAATCAGAACTCAGCTTAAAATTGTTCCTGCTGGTTCCCATTTCCAATCACATTTGTTTTCATTTCCATTATTTCTCCTTCCTTTGCATTTATGTCAATTGGCTAAGTAAATACAGCACGCATTCTAGTGATTTTTTCGAACTCTTCCTGAAAGTAATTTTTTCCTGCTTTACATAATCAATTCTTTTTCCAGGCTACTGACCCTGCCCCCTCCCTTCCCCCCACTCCCAGCCACTGCCAAAGAATACCTGATGTGTCTGAGCTCCTGGATCTGCAAAAGAGTGCCTGCAGTCCCACAACCTAAGCAGTGTACCTGGCAGAGCACAGCTTTTAGATACATCTCAGGTCATCCTTCCCTGCAGTCTGGCACTGCCTTTGTTAGTCAGGCCCTCACACAGGGCCTAGTCACAAAGCATATTATGTTAATAGCTGAGTCTGACTCCTGTCTTTAATTGTGAATTACACCTGGAAATCCATTACTGAATAACAAAGCGTTGTCTGAGAGTGGTTTCCCGTAGTAAACAAGCATTTGCAATACAATAGACCTCGCATGTACGCAGGGCTCGAGTCGGGGTACCATGCAGGTGGACAGCGTCCCCCACTTATTTTACCGGGAGCTCGATAACTGAAGCAAATGGAGCCACACATTCACTCTTTGGCCTCTCTAAGGCGAGATCGGAGCTCATTCAGAACGCAGCTCACGCGCTGGCATCTCTGATGCAATCGCATCTGAGGGGTGAGTGAGGGGAGGCAATGAGTCTGATGGTGCAAGCCACCTTTCGTGACGTCCCTTCCTGTCGTGACATCAGCGTCCCCCCACTTCTTTTTTTAGGACTTGTGCCCTGCATGTACGAGAGTTTAAGCTATTGTCATTTAGAATAGCAATAGCTCAAACTCTTGTAAATGTAAGACCTCAGCCGCCATTGTCCCGGGCTGCTTGAACGTGAAAGCCAGCATGGCGGGGAAAGCACGCCATGCCCGCAGTAGGAGAAACCCATGAAAGAAATTAGGGCCATATGTAGGTAGCTTAATACCGGTCGGTAATGGCCGAAAATCTGTAAATTTGCTGTTACCGACCGGTATTTAGAATTTTGAGATGTAGGAGGCCTAATCTAAGGATTCGGTAAATATGAATCGGTAAATACCAATTCCACATTACCGAATACTAAAATACTGATTCGCTAGTTACCTAATCCTTATTTACTGAATCGGTGAATAAGAAACGGTAAAAATGAGAATAGAGATGTAGGTAACCTCTAAAATACCGAATTTCATGAAATCGGTATTTAAGAGTCCGTAATTACCATGGATTGAAAGCAGGTGGTAACCAGGTGCAGGCCATAAAACAGGCCCCAAAATGCAACACTGTGATTATAATGGCGGCCTTCTACGTGATAGCAAGGCGGCTACGGCTACAGGCAGCAGGAGAGAGGCACTGGAGACAGGAGGAGCAAGTCTACAGACAGAGGATCACACTCTTCCAACTTACTGAGGCAGAGATCCATGAAAGGTACAGGCTACACCCCCACACCATCCTGGACTTGATTAGGGCCCTGCACCCACTCCTGGAGCACCCAACACCAAGGGCGCACGCCATACCACCACATGTGCAGGTGCTCTGTAGCCTACACCTGCATGCATCTGGCAGTTACCAGGGGGTGATAGCTGCGATAGGTGGGGTGGTCCAGAGCTCCTGTCCCGTTTCTTCAGGAAGTTCCTGGAGGCTATGATGCAGAGAATGCATCATTACATCAGCTTCCCTGACACACATGCGGAACTGCTGAAGACCAAGACTGACTTTTACCAAATGGCACAGTTCACACATGTGATCGGCTGCATTGATGGCACACACATCCCAATCTGCCCACCTACAGCCACTGAGTATATCTACAGGAACAGAAAGTCCACACACTCAATAAATGTGCAGGTAATCTGTGATGCTGCCAACATAATCACAGACATCGTGGCCAAATTCCCAGGAAGCACCCACGACTCCTACATCTTCCAGAACAGTGGGATCTACACACGCCTGACAGCGGGCAAATTCGGAGAAGGATACCTGCTAGGTAAAATGCTGCGACACACACTGAGAGATACTGCAGATGTAGGTGTTGCTGTGCATGTGATTAATGGCTTTCTCTTTCCACATAGGCGATAGCGCATATGCCGTCCGCTCGTTCATCCCGACACCCTACCTGAACCCATCAGCCCCGAGTGAGAGACGGTACAACGTGGCACACAAATCTACTCGCAATGTTGTGGAGTGCACCTTTGGCCTGTTAAAAAGCAGGTTCCGCTGCCTCCACAAAAGCGGAGGCGCACGTCAATACTCACCCCTCATCTGCTGTAAAATCATTGCAACTTGCACAATGCTGCACAACCTTGCCACTAAGAAAGGAACAGCAGCAGAATGAACACTTATTGAGGATGACGATGATGAATTTGCACAGCCTGAGCCCAACACAGCAGTAGTGGTGCCAGCAACAGATGGGAGACAGAGATGGGCAGAGATCACACGCAACTATTTCTAAGTAAGTAAGGAGACACAGCCAGTTGTAGTATTATACATGACGTAGTTTAATTATTTGGCAATACGCCAGTACACAAAGGTCCAAATGTGCCAGTCCAATTGTAGCCATCCATTATGGAAGTCCTGGGTTACTTCACCCATTCCAGGTCACGAAGTGCGGGCATCCTCAGTGTTCGCGGGCACGCCTACTGGTGCTAGATACCAATGGCTAGCTGTCCTCACTGGCTGTGTGGGCAGTGCCAGCCCCATGGAGCCTGCTGCTCCGCCGGGTGTCAGTAATAGGGGGGTTATGCTGCTCCTACTGGTGCTCTCCTCGCTCTCACCCACACCCAGAGCAACAGTATTTGCAGACTGAGCAGTCAGCAGCACCTCCACTGCACTTTTCACCCTCACAAGACCCCTGGAGATTTCACTGCTTCTGTGTGCCAGTCCCTCCTGCATGTTAACGCAGCACCTGCACAGCAGGGAAGTGGCAGTGGCTAGGCGGTTGACTGCCCTTGTGTGCTATTCTGACCTCTGCCTCTGCCTCTCCTTCCGTCTTGTTGCCCTGTCCTCATCCAGCTTGCTGCACAAGAGCAGCCCAGACTGGGACATGTCCCGCATGCCATCTCCCTCATTCCCTCCGCCATTGAGCTGATGCCCTTATTAATGATTTCAATATTTACATTTAGGTGCCTCATCTGTCGTTGGACAGACTGGATGGTCTCCCCCTGCATGCGCTGCACTTTGACCATACTGGCCTCCAGTCCGCAGAAGACACCAGGACCCTCGCCATGTTGATATTGACTGCTGTCTCTGGTCCTGCGGTACAAAAGGGGGTGGTGATGGACGGACCATCTGAACCAATCAAACACTCACATCACCACCCCCTTTTGTACCGCTTTGGCCGCCATAAGTGTGGCAGGGTATGCTCAGACGTGAGTCCCTTGCTCACTTTGCCACTGGATTCAAGCAAGCCGGGCTGAAGACGGCTGTAATGCCAGAAACCGGTCCTCGGAAGCTTGTTTACGGTCCAGGTAAGGCATGGCTTGGCAGTTCGGGCTGGACTGTTCCTATGAGGCACAGGGTCAGACTGATTTGCATATAGCCATGTCTGAACTGGGGTGGCAGAGTGGGCTAAAGAACGGTGATGGATCAAACCCAGATCTTTTGACTGGGTGTGAGTGTTTGATTGGTTCAGATGCTCTGTCCATCACCACCCCCTTTTGTACCGTCTCTGGTCCTGCGGCGTCTGGCACCTGTGTGGGCCCCCTCGGCGGTGGACTGCTGATTGGCATTGCTGTCCTCAACTGCCACGGTTGAACTATCACCCGCCAACGTGTCTCCCGCAGAAGACTCCATTTCCATGAGTGTGGCTACAACATGCCTCTTGGTTTTTTGAACCGCAGGTGTTGTTGCAGCCGGTGACGCAACCAGTTCAGGTGAGAACAGGAGAAGCGGTGAGCCAAACCGCTCTGGGGATGCCTGCAGCTGTGGTGACGCAGGAAGGTCTTGAGAGGCCTGCAGCTGTGGTGACGCAGGAAGGTTTTGGGAGGCTGGCTGTGCTGTTGATGCAGCAGTTTCCTGTGTGGTTTGCCCTGCGCTGGTGCTCGCCTCCTGTGTGTCTTACCTCCGTGTTGCACTCCCTTCCTTGTCCTTGGGATCCTTGCGAGATGTCTCACCTGTGGACAGGAAATCGTAATTAGCTCTGTGTTCCTGCAGCCCTGCTTATACCATTAAATACTCATCACTGAAACACTGTCAGTATTGCCTCAGCTTGCTCATCACTGATGTGTGTTGCATGCCTTGTTGTTTGGTGTGCAGTCTGACATGGTAGGTGTTTCAATGACTACATCTCCCATAATGCATTGCTGGTGTATACTAAAACCTGTACTGTAGTGGGGTTGACACTACCACATTGGGGAAGGGGAAAGGGAAAGGGAAGGGGTGGGGGTGATTGCTGTGTATGCTTCTTACCTTTTCTGGTGGCAGCTCGGGCTGAGCTGTCTGCATCCCCAATCCCACAGACTCTGTCTGGTTCAATTGTGGACTCCACCAGCTCCTCAAGCTCTGTCAGGGCAGGTGCCCTGTTCCTCCCTCCTCCTGTCAGGTTTGCTTGTTTGTGGAGCTCAGCTATCTTACGCTTAGTCACGCTCCGTAGCGATTCGGTAATATTCGTTAAAAATCGGTATTTACGAATCGGTATTTGGGATTTACCTACATATGGCCCCAAGTGCTTACAAATCTAAATAATGCTGTGTCGCATCTGAAGTAAAGTAGCCAGTCGCCATGGGTGTTTACAAATGTAGACAAAGTGGTACCAAGGACGGACTAGCAACCCTAACAACAACTCGCAAGCCAGCGTTTACAAAGCACAATGACACAACCCGATGAAGTCTCGCAGAGCAGCACATGCACGTTGACTCAGGCTGGACCTATAAAGGTTTAATCCAGGAAACTGTATGGAGCAAGCATGTCTTTCTCCTTGAAAATCATGACTAAGTCAAAACTAAGCAAGAGGTAAAGCACAAGTCCTCATAGAAAGCAGTTTGTGAATCAGGCCTGGATATTAATGCGAATCTCGCACCTACGCCTTGAGCAAGACATCTATTTATAGGAAAAGGTTCATGTTTTGGACCTGTAGTGTCTACCTTTCTGTGCTTCTATAGGATCTTACAGACTTTTTGTCTGCTTCATTTTGTTGTAAATGCAAAAAACTCAAGACATTTAACCCTATTCTCAAAGATTGTCCTATGAGTAGGCGCTACTCTCATTGATTTTCAGGAGTAAATCACGCCAAACTACCTTTGACAACCAGACCTGATATCTTAAGCAAACATTTGACGTTTCACTGGAGGGCCAAATGTTGGAGTGCACAGTGAAGCAATAGTGGACCATGGGTTGACTTAGGAGAGAAGAGATGAGTTGTGCTGCCATCTATAACACATCAGTTGCTCGCTGAATGGATTATTGGCCGTAGTCCAACTTCTCCAACTGCACCTTAATGCACAATTTACATTAATAGCTATAACAACATAATTGCATAATTTACATCATTTTATAGATATTAGGAACCCTTGCCTGAAAAGAGAAAATGTCTTTGATCTCGCTCACCACTGTAACCATCATTTGTAATCCTTTCTATTCTATTTAGGTTCTTCCTCCTAAATTAATCACTCTCCATGATTATAATACAGCCCTGAAATACACTTTATCTCCCTCATCTCGGGAAAGATGTGCCTTACAATTAAGGTCACCATGGTAACTCAGAACCACCTTATAGATCAGCTTCTGTCTTTCATGTCATTGTCTATTTATAGTGGCGGTCACCACAAACTCCAGTGAGAGGAGGGGGGGGCAGGGGACGAGAGGAGGGGGGGGCAGGGGACGAGTGGAGGGCTAAGGAAGATAGAATTTTTTGAAATACCTTACCTGCCCTGTGGCTGGCGTGTCGGTGCTCCTCTTCACTCCTGAGTGTCTCAGCAGGCCATGGGACACCAGCACACCCAATCCAGAGTCTTCTCTCATAGCATAAGAACAGTGCAAGGATTGGTCTGACCCGCTTCCTTTGACACTCAGACGGTGCCTTAGTACCTGCAGAGCTTCTCCAACTGGACTGTTCTACACACCTGGGTTGGAGGAACCTAAGTGCGCATGTCTGTTTGTCCGACCTGAGATGGCCGGCCAAATTGACATGCACACTTTACAGCGAACACTATCCCTTCCTCCCTGCCATGCCCGGCCCAAGACTCCCTGGCTCAGTCAGTCAGAGGAAAATAAAACGATAATATAACAATATTATCATTTTTTTCCTGCTGACGGGCTCACTGGTGCGACGCTCCTCCACCACTATGGAGGAGTCGCCGTGTCTATTCACGATTATGACCCACATTTACCATTCTGTGCACTCACTCTTCCAGTACAACTGCCCCCACCCAACGTAGTCTCTGTCACTCACTTCCTCAGAAATGGAATTCTATTGCAGATAAATCTCCTTTCTAAAAATTGTTGATAATAGTTAGGTCTCTGCTCTTAGATTTCTGTTGAGGGTCTAAGTATGCGAGAACGGGTAAAACCTGTGCTGTCACCAGGGGTAAAGAATTAGCGATTTCCTTCCTTCCCTTCCATGGTATGGCTATTTGTTGCTTCAGTCAGCTGTTTGCTGTGTTGTGATGCACATTTCTGGATTCCCTGCAGTGCATGGGAGGTTCATTCAGATTCACCTATCAGCCTCCCTCTGATTCCACTGGTGATGGATTAGAAAATTTGCTATTAGACGCTTCATTTGTTCTCCTTCATTTTTGATTAAGTGAGACACATTTCTTGCTATTGTTTTTCCAAGTCACGTTGCTGTTATCGCTCTGTCTTTGACCATCTCCCACTGTCTGACTTCTCACTTTGTTTCCGGTCCACGAGAACCAAGGGGCTTATTTACAATCCCCTTGCGCCACTTTTGCGTCATTTTTAAAATGGGAAAAGTTACATACGGGTAATGCAAGGTGCTTGTAAATAAGCCCCCAAGTCTTGTACCTTCCTTCATGTCCCATTCCTTGGCTCATCACTTCCTGTCTGCATGTGTGTCTTCATCTTTTCCTTCCGAGTCTTGTCCCTGAGATGAAAACACCAGTCCTCTGGGGGCGGACGTCAGATCTGTATTCGAGTCTGTACCCTCTGTCAGAATATCAGCTCAGCTGGGAATTCGCCTGTCATGCTGTTTGGAGTCATGCTATAAGCTCTAAGTACTTGGCATTCTACAGCGTCTCTTGCTGGTCTTTGCATCTCTTCCTGCTCTTTAAAGCACCCATACACCTTGCCACAATTCAATTGGCTTAGGGCTGTAAGAAATTGGAATATTTGCTGAAGATTTGAGAACCCACTTCAAGTAATAATCACAAACCTTGTCAAGGTGAACCACAAAAGTCACTAAGATGAGCCTGTGTTTAACCCTTTGGGAGGTTGTCACTAAAGCAGTCAGGCATAACTTTAACCATTGCATATATACTTTACACTTTGCCTCTTACTGTAATAAAGTGAAAACACAATACAACAAAAACCCCAAACCAATTTAGGAAAATAGAGAATGTTATAATAAATAATATGATGCCAAAATGCCAAAATTCCAATCAGTAGAACCGGAGTTAAGGTTCATAAAAAGCGGCAAAAGGTGCGAAGCGCCAGCTGCGGGTATCTGGTTGTGCTGGACCTGGACAAAGTCTCGAATTCAGGCCAACCACAATGGAATGCAGTTTTACCTTCTGACCTCGATGTGAGGACAGTGTGGTGATACTTTATGGGACTCTGGATTGCCCTGCATCACCTTGGGTTCGACCTGGTTAGGCTCTCAGTCAGGAGCGGCACATTTTTGCTAGTCTCAGTGTCAGCTCCAGTGAAACCTTCGGTGAAAAGTTGTGGGACTCTGTGTCACTAGGGTGTTGCGCCGCTTTGGATCTATTGAAGATTCCATTCTGGAACAGCGCTACACTGCGGGGCACTGTGTTGTATCCAGTGAAACCTTCAGTTACACAGAGAGAAGTGCACTCTAACCCCAGCCTAGGATGCAAGACCTTTAAGACAAAATCCGGGGGGTGGCAAGACTCACTCCCACTCCCACAGAGGCCAGCAGAGGGCAGTTTCCTGGGTCTGGTCAGCTGATATGCAGAAAGGCCTCTGGAAACCTGTTGCATCCTTGTAGCTCAAAGAGAATGTCAGTCAACTGACCTTGGAGTCCTTTCTGGGATTCTGGATAGAATTCAAGCAGGTGCACTCCTTCTTCAGGATTTTCAGACGGCAGGACAATCCTTCGTCTGATGTTCACTGGTTCAGGAGTGTTCTACTTTTCAGATTTTGGGAATGCCACTTTTATACCCAGTACCAGCCTGGGTGGATTGCATTCATTTGTCTAATTCTAAAACTGGTTCTGCTCACTCATTCCCTTTCTACTGGTTTTGGCTCCTGCCTGGCTAATGAGACAAAGGCAGGGGAGGCCTGGTGTTGGGTTCATCTGGGTGGGATAGGGCAGGCCCCTTTGAAGTGTGATCAAGGTAGGGGCACAGCTCCTTCCCAGTAATCCTACCAGGAAGACCCACAACTTCCCACACCCAAGTCCTATTGTCCACTGTCTGGGAGGAATACACATCTCACTCCAGAAGATCAGCAGGGGTCAGGTAAGACCTGGACACTGGCAGTAAGGCAGTTTTTAGTTTAGGTAGGAAAATGACACATTTCTAAAAGTGTTATTTCCAAAATGGCAAATTAAAATCAGACCTTACCATTAGGATGGATTTTAAATTCCTATTATAATGAATCCTTGAATCATT
Organism: Lissotriton helveticus; assembly: GCF_964261635.1. NCBI lineage: Eukaryota > Metazoa > Chordata > Amphibia > Caudata > Salamandridae > Lissotriton > Lissotriton helveticus. The sequence continues at coordinate 469,465,090 of NC_136073.1, read as the reverse complement.
TTTCTAGTTAGTCCCAAGCTGAAGTTATGCATTATATGGAGTTACAATGTAACCCATCAATTTACCAGTAATGGAAATGTAGCATTCCTTGGCTATCAGTCATAGTTTGAGGAACTGCAAGAAGGAATGTTTTCTGAAGAAGGTTCCCCAATCCACATGATCACTTTGTGAACCCATCGTGGAAAACACTGTCATAGATATATCACCTCAGGCTCATTAGTGTTCAACATCTTTCTGTTTTGTGGCCCACTATTTTTAGGTTCCGCCTACGCAGCGCGTATGCGCTGCATAAGAGAACCTTTAGCTGTCGCTCTGGTCATTTTCAAGCACACACTCATGCTTGTGGCGGCATCCACCTTGCGGGAGCGGGCAGGGGCGCGCCACAAGCATGAGTGCAGTGCTTGAAAATGAGAAGACTGCGCGCGCACTCACAGAGGCTCTCTCTCTCTCTCTCTCTCTCTCCTTTCGCTTTCTCTCTCTCTCTCTTTCTCTCTGTCTCTCCCGCTCTCTTATTTCCATCTTAAATGAGAACATGTTATAAAGTCCAAATCTTGGCAGAAAACGCATGCTTCCAAGAGTGCAGAACACATGTCTGCCCACACACTCAATCTCAACATCTGCAGTTACTAATAGCGCTGGCTGGAAGCCCAAAACTTGGCATGCTTTTTTTTTTACAGTAATATGTATGTGCCTCTTGGTAGACATTTATGCGAACACATTACAAGCCGGCTTTCAGATAAACTCGGTTATAAATAAAAATATAAGTTTGTGCTATTCGTTGGAGGCCGCCAGAAAGCACGTGGACAAATAACTCCGCTCGCTTGACCCGCCTAATTGAAAAAAAGCATCCTCAAAAAATGGAAGTACGCCTTGGTTACGAATGAAGTCAGTGCTTTCCCTCCCCACCAACATCTGTGTCTCTCTCTACCTCTCTACCTCTCTCTCTACCTCTATATCTCTACCTCTCTCTACCTCTCCACCTCTCTACCTCTCCCTCTACCTCTCTACCTCTATCTCTCTACCTCTCTCTCTAGCTCTCTCTCTCTACCTCTCTCTACCTCTCTCTCTACCAGTCTCTCTCTCTACCTCTCTACCTCTCTCCACCTCTCTCTACCCTTTACCTGTCTCCACCTCTCTCTCTACCTCTCACCATCTCTACCTCTCTCTACCTCTCTCTACCTCTCTACCTCTATTTCTCTACCTCTCTCTACCTCTCTCTCGCTACCTCTCTCTCAACCTCTCTCTATCTCTCTCTACCTCTCTCTCTATCTCTTTACCTCTCTCTCTACCTCTCTACCTCTCATTACCTCTCTACCTCTCTTTCTCTACTTCTCTCTACCTCTCTACCTCTCTTTACATCTACCTCTCTACCTCTCTCTCTACCTCTCTACCTCTCTCTCTACCTCTCTCTCTACCTCTCTACCTTTCTCTAACTCTCTCTCTATCTCTACCTCTGTACCTTTCTCTAACTCTCTCTCTACCTCTACCTCTCTTCCTCTCGCTACCTCTTACTCTCTACCTCTCTACCTCTCTACCCCTCTCTACCTCTCTCTACCTCTCTACCTCTCTTTACCTATCTCTACCTCTCTCTCTCTCTCTACCTCTCTCTCTCTACCTTTCTACCTCACTCTACCTCTCTCTACCTCTCTACCTCTCTCTACCTCTCTCTACCTCTCTCTACACCTCTCTACGGCTCTACATCTCTCTCCCTCTGTCTACCTCTCTCTCTACCTCTCTACCTCTCTCTACCTCTCTCTACCTCTCTCTACCTCGTTCTACCTCTCTACCTCTCTCTACCTCTCCACCTCTACCTCTCTATCTCTACCTCTCTCTCTCTACCATTCTACCTCACTCTACCTCTCTCTACCTCTCTCTACCTCTCTATCTTTCTCTACCTCTCTACCTCTCTACCTCTCTCTACCTCTCTCTACCTTTCTACACCTCTCTCTGCCTCTCTCTAACTCTCTCTACACCGCTCCATACCTCTCTAGCTCTCTCTACCCCTCTACCTTTCTACCTCTCTCTACCTCTCTACATCTCACTAACTCTCTACTTCTCTCTCTCTACCTCTTTCTCTACCTCTCTCTCTACCTCTCTACCTCTCTCTACCACTCTACCTCTCTCTACCTCTTTCTACCTCTCTACCTCTATACACCAATTTGTACCTTTCTCTACCTCTCTCTACACCTCTCTGCCTCTCTTTATCTCTCTCTCCACCTCTCTCTACTGCTCTCTACCTCTCTCTACCTCTCTACTTCACTCTACCTCTCTCTACCTCTCTCTACCTCTCTACCTCTCTCTCTACCTCTCTCTACCTCTACCTCTACCTCTACCTCTACCTCTCTACACCTCTCTACCTCTGGTTCTACCTCTCTCTCTGCCTCTCTCTCTACCTCTCTCTCTCTACCTCTCTCTCTACCTCTCTCTCTCTACCTCTCTACCTTCCTCTCTACCTCTCTCTAGTTCTCAACCTCTACCTCTCTCTACCTCTCTAAATCTACCGCTCTACCTGTTCCTCTCTACCTCTCTCTCTCTACCTCTCTTTCTACCTCTCTCTCTACCTCTCTCGATCTCTCCCCCGCTCAATCAATCAATCAATCAATCAAGCATTTATATAGCGCACTACTCACCCAGAGTGTCTCAAGGCGCTCGGGGAGGGGGAGCCGCTACTGCTCGAACAGCCAGGTCTTGAGCTGCTTCCTGAAGGCGAGGTTACTGGGTCAGGCGGAGGTGAGTCGGGAGGGAGTTCCATGTCTTGGCGGCGAGGTAGGAGAAGGACCGTCCCCCTGTGGTGGATCTTCGGATGCGGGGGACGGCGGCGAGGGCGTGGCCGGTCGATCGAAGCTGGCGTTTGGGAGCGTAGAAGATGAGGCGTCTGTTGAGGTATCCTGGTCCTTGGTTGTGTAGGGCTTTGTGAGCGTGGGTGAGGAGACGGAAGGTGATTCTCTTGTTACCTCTCTCTACCTCTCTACCTCTCTACACCTCTCTACCTCTCAACCAGTTGATTTCCAGGAAGCCCAAACTATCAGTATTTTAAATCTGCGCATGAAACGTGGGTAGGATGATCCTTGCAGCTCAGAAAGGGATATCGTTTTGGATAATTTGTATTGAATAGAATTGGGAAGCAGGAAAACAGTCTCACAGTTGAGATAGGGATTCACATACACTGGCGACTGCTTTTGAATTGGCTTTAAAACCATTCAAGGATGGCTGCAGTGTCTAAGTGGGATGCGGTGGACTAAGTGGCAGCCGGAGCCTGATAGCACTGCTTATCCTTTTTAAAAAAACAAGCATTGGCATAGCCAGTAGGTCTCCCCTTTGGGATCTTATAGGTGTTTAGTTATCCAGTATAATATCCTTGGTGCAACAACATCAAGTGGTGCATGGCTAAACACTTATAAGGTCCCAAAGGCGAGACCTATTGGCTATGCACCACAAGCCCGAGTGCAGTGCTTGAAAATGAGCTGACTGAGCGCGCACACACACAGCACTCCCAGGCTCTCTCTCTCTCTCTCTCGCTCTCTCTCTCTCACTCTCTCTCTCTTTCTCTCTCCTTTTGCTTTCTCTCTCTCTCTCTTTCTATCTGTCTCTCCCACTCTCTTATTCCCATCTTAAATAAGAACATGTTATAAAGTCCAAATCTTGGCAGAAAACGCATCCTTCCAAGAGTGCAGAACACATGTCTGCCCACACCCTCAATCTCAACATCTGCAGTTACGAAAAGCGCTGGCTGGAAGCCCAAAACTTGGCGTGCTTTTCTTTTTTTACAGTATTATGTATGTGCCTCTTAGTAGACATTTACGCAAACACACTACAAGCCGGCTTTCAGCTAAACCCGGTTATAAATACAAATATAAGTTTGTGCTATTCATTGGAGGCCGCCAGAAAGCACGTGGACGAATAACTCCGCTCGCTTGACCCACCTAATTGAAAAAAGCATCTTCTAAAAATGGAAGTGCTCCTTGGTTAAGAATGAAGTCAGTGCTTTCCCTCCCCACCAACATCTGTGTCTCTCTCTACCTCTCTCTACCTCTCTCAATCTCTCTACCTCTCTCTACCTCTCTCTCTACCTCTATATCTCTACCTCTCTCTACCTATCCCTCTCCCTCTCTACCTCTACCTCTCGCTCTACCTCTCTCTACCTCTCTACCTGTCTCTACCTCTCTCTCTACCTCTCTCTCTCTTTCTCTCTTTACCTCTCTCTCTACCTCTCTACCTCTCATGACCTCTCTACCCCTCTCTCCCTCTCTCTACCTCTCTACCTCTCTTTACATCTAACTCTTTACCTCTCTCTCTACCTCTCTGCCTCTCTCTCTCTCCCTCTCTCTACCTCTCTACCTCTCTTTACATCTACCTCTCTACCTCTCTCTCTACCTCTCTACCTCTCTCTCTCTCTCTCTCTCTACCTCTCTCTCTACCTCACTCTACCTCTCTCTACCTCTCTACCTCTCTCTACTTCTCTACCTCTCTCTACCTCTCTACCTATCTCTACCTCTCTACCTCTCTCTACCTCTCTCTACACCTCTCTACACCTCTACCACTCTACCTCTCTCTACCTCTCTCTACCTCTCTCCCTACCTCTCTCTACCTCTCTCTACCTCGCTCGACCTCTCTTTACCTCTCTCTCTCTCACTCTCTACCTCTCTCTCTACCTTTCTACCTCACTCTACCTTTCTCTACCTCTCTACCTATCTCTACCTCTCTACCTCTTTCTACTTCTCTACACCTCTCTCTAACTCTCTCTACACCTCTCTATATCTCTCTACCGCTCTACCTCTCTAACTTTCTACCTCTCTACCTCTCTCTACCTCTCTACGTCTCACTAACTCTCTACCTCTCTTTACCTCTCTCTCTCTCTCTCTCTCTCTCTCCCTCTTTCTCTACCCCTCTCTACCTCTCGCTCTCTACCTCTTTCTACCTCTCTACCTCTCTCAACTTCTCTACCTCTTTCTACCTCTCTACCTCTATACACCGCTCTCTACCTCTCTCTATACCTCTCTACCTCTCTACCTCTCTTTACCTCTCTCTCTCCACCTCTCTCTACCTCTCTCTACCTCTCTACCTCTCTCTACCTCTCTCTACCTCTCTCTCGACCTGTCTCTACCTCTACCTCTCTCCCACTACCTCTCTACACCTCTCTACACCTCTCTACCTCTCGCTCTACCTCTCTCTCTCTGCCTCTCTCTCTACCTCTCTCTCTCTACCTCTCTACCTCCCTCTCTACCTCTCTCTAGTTCTCTATCTCTACCTCTCTCTACCTCTCTACCTCTACCTCTTTACCTCTACCTCTCTACCTCTACCTCTCTCTCTACCTCTCTTTCTATCTCTCTCTCTAATTCTCTCGATCTCTCTCCCTCTCTCTACCTCTCTCTACCTCTCTATCTCTCTCTCTACCTCTCTCTACCTCTCCCTCTCTACCTCTCGCTCTACCTCTCTCTCTCTGACTCTCTCTCTACCTCTCTCTACCTCTCTACCTCCCTCTCTACCTCTCTCTAGTTCTCTACCTCTACCTCTCTCTAACTCTCTACCTCTACCTCTCTCTACCTCTCTATCTTTCTCTACCTCTCTACCTCTCTACCTCTCTCTACCTTTCTACACCTCTCTCTGCCTCTCTCTAACTCTCTCTACACCTCTCCATACCTCTCTAGCTCTCTCTACCCCTCTACCTTTCTACCTCTCTCTACCTCTCTACATCTCACTAACTCTCTGCTTCTCTCTCTCTCTACCGCTTTCTCTACCTCTCTCTCTACCTCTCTACCTCTCTCTACCTCTCTACCTCTCTCTACTTCTTTTTACCTCTCTACCTCTCTACCTCTATACACCAATTTGTACCTTTCTCTACCTCTCTCTACACCTCTCTGCCTCTCTTTATCTCTCTCCACCTCTCTCTACTGCTCTCTACCTCTCTCTACCTCTCTACTTCACTCTACCTCTCTCTACCTCTCTACCTCTCTCTCTACCTCTCTCTACCTATACCTCTACCTCTACCTCTCTACACCTCTCTACCTCTGGTTCTACCTCTCTCTCTGCCTCTCTCTCTACCTCTCTCTCTCTACCTCTCTCTCTACCTCTCTCTCTCTACCTCTCTACCTTCCTCTCTACCTCTCTCTAGTTCTCAACCTCTACCTCTCTCTACCTCTCTAAATCTATCGCTCTACCTGTTCCTCTGTACCTCTATCTCTCTCTCTACCTCTCTTTCTACCTCTCTCTCTACCTCTCACGATCTCTCTCCCTCTCTATACCTTGATTTCCAGGAAGCCCAAACCATCAGTATTTTAAATCTGCGCATGAAACGTGGGTAGGATGATCCTTGCAGCTCAGAAAAGGATATCGTTTTACATAATTTGTATTGAATAGAATTGGGAAGCAGGAAAACAGTCTCACAGTTGAGATAGGGATTCACATACACTGGCGACCGCTTTTGAATTGGCTTTAAAACCATTCAAGGATGGCTGCAGTGTCTAAGTGGGATGCGGTGGACTAAGTGGCAGCCGGAGCCTGATAGCACTGCTTATCCTTTAAAAAAAAAACAAGCATTGGCATAGCCAGTAGGTCTCCCCTTTGGGATCTTATAGGTGTTTAGTTATCCAGTATAATATCCTTGGTGCAACAACATCAAGTGGTGCATGGCTAAACACTTATAAGGTCCCAAAGGCGAGACCTATTGGCTATGCACCACAAGCACGAGTGCAGTGCTTGAAAATGAGCTGACTGTGCGCGCGTACACACACAGCACTCCCAGGCTCTCTCTCTCTCTCTCTCGCTCTCTCTCTCTCTCACTCTCTCTCTCTTTCTCTCTCCTTTTGCTTTCTCTCTCTCTCTCTTTCTCTCTGTCTCTCCCGCTCTCTTATTCCCATCTTAAATAAGAACATGTTATAAAGTTCAAATCTTGGCAGAAAACGCATCCTTCCAAGAGTGCGGAACACATGTCTGCCCACACCCTCAATCTCAACATCTGCAGTTACGAAAAGCGCTGGCTGAAAGCCCAAAACTTGGCGTGCTTTTCTTTTTTTACAGTATTATGTATGTGCCTCTTGGTAGACATTTACGCAAACACACTACAAGCCGGCTTTCAGCTAAACCCGGTTATAAATACAAATATAAGTTTGTGCTAATCGTTTTGGTGCAGGAATTGAGGAAGATGTATATAAACTGAGCAGTTACATCCTGACGAAGGGCCCCCAGTGGCCCGAATTGCATTGGTGCTAATAAACTGCTCTTGATGAATTTTGCCTTTATCGTGTTTTTTGAAGAAGAGGTTCGGATGGCCCACTTAAAACATGAGAAACTTTGAAAATTGCATGTCCCTGCTTGTGGACCAGAAAGGTTTAAAGTGTAAATGAAAATGGAGAGAAAAAACTTGGAATTTATTGGAGTATATAACATTGAAAACATTGAGAATACTTGCAAATGCGATGTGAGCTGTGCCACTGGTTTTGGGGCTGAAAGACAGCCCCAAGTTGATGATGTTTTAGTTTACGCGTGCGTTTGGGCTAGGCACGTCACCGGTGTTAAAGCACGCAAAACATGGAAAAAATGGATCTGGACGTTAAAAACAAGAGGAAAATTGGTTTAAAAAACGGTGTGCTTCCCATCTATACATGATGATTCATTGGAGGCCGCCAGAAAGCACGTGGACGAATAACTCCCCTCCCTTGACCCGCCTAATTGAAAAAAGCATCTTCTAAAAATGGAAGTACTCCTTGGTTACGAATGAAGTCAGTGCTTTCCCTCCCCACCAACATCTGTGTCTCTCTCTACCTCTCTCTACCTCTCTCAATCTCTCTACCTCTCTCTACCTCTCTCTCTACCTCTATATCTTTACCTCTCTCTACCTGTCCCTCTCCCTCTCTACCTCTACCTCTCTAACTCTCTCTCTACCTCTCTCTACCTCTCTACCTGTCTCTACCTCTCTCTCTACCTCTCTCTCTCTTTCTCTCTTTACCTCTCTCTCTCTACCTCTCTACCTCTCATTACCTCTCTACCGCTCTCTCTCTCCCTCTCTCTACATCTACCTCTCTACCTCTCTCTCTACCTCTCTGCCTCTCTCTCTCTCCCTCTCTACCTCTCTTTACATTTACCTCTCTACCCCTCTCTCTACCTCTCTACCTCTCTCTACCTCTCTCTCTCTACCTCTCTCTCTACCTCACTCTACCTCTCTCCATCTCTCTACCTCTCTCTACTTCTCTACCTCTCTCTACCTCTCTACCTATCTCTACCTCTCTACCTCTCTCTACCTCTCTCTACACCTCTCTACACCTCTACCGCTCTACCTCTCTCTACCTCTCTCTACCTCTCTCCCTACCTCTCTCTACCTCTCTACCTCTCTCTACCTTGCTCTACCTATCTACCTCTCTACCTCTCGCTCTACCTCTCTTTACCTCTCTCTCTCTCACTCTCTACCTCTCTCTCTACCTTTCTACCTCACTCTACCTCTCTCTACCTCTCTACCTATCTCTACCTCTCTACCTCTCTCTACTTCTCTACACCTCTCTCTAACTCTCTCTACACCTCTCTATATCTCTCTACCGCTCTACCTCTCTCTACCTCTCTACCTTTCTACCTCTCTACCTCTCTCTACCTCTCTACGTCTCACTAACTCTCTACCTCTCTTTACCTCTCTCTCTCTCTCTCTCTCTCCCTCTCCCTCTTTCTCTACCGCTCTCTACCTCTCGCTCTCTACCTCTTTCTACCTCTCTACCTCTCTCAACTTCTCTACCTCTTTCTACCTCTCTACCTCTATACACAGCTCTCTACCTCTCTCTATACCTCTCTACCTCTCTACCTCTCTTTACCTCTCTCTCTCTACCTCTCTCTACCTCTCTCTACCTCTCTACCTCTCGCTACCGCTCTACCTCTTTCTACCTCTCTCTACCTCTCTACCTCTCTCTCTCTCTACCTGTCTCTACCTCTACCTCTCTACCACTACCTCTCTACACCTCTCTACCTCTCGCTCTACCTCTCTCTCTCTGCCTCTCTCTCTACCTCTCTCTCTCTACCTCTCTACTTCCCTCTCTACCTCTCTCTAGTTCTCTATCTCTACCTCTCTCTACCTCTACCTCTTTACCTCTACCTCTCTACCTCTACCTCTCCTCTCTTTCTATCTCTCTCTCTACTTCTCTCGATCTCTCTCCCTCTCTCTACCTCTCTCTATCTCTCTTCCTCTCTCTCTACCTCTCCCACTCTACACCTCTCGCTCTACCTCTCTCTCTCTGACTCTCTCTCTACCGCTCTCTCTCTTCCTCTCTACCTCCCTCTCTACCTCTCTCTAGTTCTCTACCTCTACCTCTCTCTACCTGTCTACCTCTCTATCTCTACCTCTCTCTCTACCTCTCTCTACCTCTCTCGATCTCTCTCCCTCTCTCTACCTCTCTCTGCACCTCTCTACCTATCTACACCTCTCTACCTCTCAACGAGTTGAATTCCAGGAAGCCCAAACCATCAGTATTTTAAATCTGAACATGAAATGTGGGTAGGATGATGCTTGCAGCTTAGAAAGGGATGTTCTTTTTACATAATTTCTATTTAATAGTATAGGGAAGCAGGAAAACAGTCTCACAGTTGAGATAGTAAGTAATATTTTATTGTTTTAGGTTAATAAAAACCGTTACAAAAGATGCATTGAAAACAGTCTCATCAAGAGAGATTAAAAGAAAACCTTAAAAACAGGAATTCATGGCTAAAAAATAGCAAAGATAAAAACAATTAAAACATGGTACGGGTATATTGTTTGAGGCTGCTTGGTCCTATCCCGAGGTTTCCTCTCGGCCAAGTGCCTGGGTTTTTTGTTTCCGTTCTGCTAGTTTCAGGAATTTCACCAGCTTCCCGTTTAAGGGCGGGAAACCAGGATCAAAACAGGCAAGGACAGTGCCAAACCAGGATCAAAACAGTCTGCGTGAGCGGACTCCTATTGCGTTGAAGGCGATTTTCAACAGGGCTACTCTTTCCTCGTTCAGCCTTGAGCAAGTGCATAGTAGATGTTCTAAGTCTTCAGTCCCCCTTCCGCAGAGCCGGCATTTGGTCCCACAGTTGAGATAGGGATTCACATACACTGGAGACCACTTTTGAATTGGCTTTAATCCCATTAAAATATGGCTGCAGTGTCTACGTGGGATGCGGTGGACTAAGTGGCAGCCTTATAAGGTCCCAAAGGCGAGACCTATTTTCTATGCTAATGCTTGTCTAAAATATGTAACTTTGTGAGTGTGCGGAAGTGTGACAATTTTCATAGTGGCATTTACGCACTCCTCTGCCACTGAATGTGTGTGTGCTGCATCATTTTGAGTTTTTCAGGAACTGTAGTACACTGGATTCTGTCCTTCTCTGGCTTGTGGATGATGGTGTAGTCGTATTCCTGAAGTTGATTGCCCCATCTACTCCTCTGCGGGATTGTTGCTCTGGATTTCCAAAAATGGTGAGAAGTGTCTCCTCATCTGTGAAGCCTGGGAAAAGTAACTCATATAAGACCAAATGGTAATGCTCTCATGCCCCACAATCTCCAGATTTTCCTTTTTTGATAGCTGTGAGTAGGCTTGCTCCACATCATACAGGCTTCAGCCTGCAAATGAGCTATGGATCTTGACATCTTTGTGCTGTATGAAAGTGCCTTTTTTGACACGGTTATTTCCAGGTTTTTGACTGATATCTGATACAACTTGACTGAAAGTGTACTGGGTTCATGCTAACCAGTTCCCAGTACCTAAACTGTACCATTGCTTCCACAATTGGCACCAATTTAGCTCACATATAAGTCCCTAATAAAAGGTACCCCTGGTACCAAGGGGCTTGTGACTAAAGAGGGGCCCTAAGGGCTGCAGCATGAATGGGCTGGACACTTATGCTTATGAGTTTCCTAGCTCCATGATGGTTTCCCTACACCCACTGATGCTTGGTACCAAACATCTAGTCTTGATAACCCCCCACTGATGCCAGTAGCGGATCCATCAAAAAATGCACTCAGAGGGCACCTCAGAGGTGCCCCCTGAAAGTCTATCAACCCACTAGTGTGTGCATGACTAGTCTCCACCAACCTGCCACCTCTAGACATGTTTCTGACAACCTGAGTTGAGAGCTTTTTTCTCTCGTGGGACAGAAACAAAGCATGTTCAGGGCAGAGGTGCTTCAAACCTCCCCCTGCAGAAACAGCATAGCAGGGCAGTGAGTCTCAAAGGCTTCTCGTCCTTCGTTCTGCGACAACTGCCCACTCCAGCTAATAAAGTTGCCTCCTCCTGCCCCTCTTTTTGGCTGCAAGACTGGTGGGGAAACTAGTGGTGGAGGTGAGTCCACTCTCAGCCAGTGCTACCCCTAAGGTGCCCCGAGCTGAAGTAAACCCCTGGTTCAAATTCCTCCATCTTGTTTTGAGAGGAAGTAGTTTTCTATGGTCAGGTTATACCCACTTCCCAAAGGAAATGGTCATATAGAGGGTGTAGCCCATTGGATACTACCTGTGCCACTACCCTATTACGCCTTTAAATTCAGTATTTAGGGGGCACCCCTGAACCCAAGGACTCAAATCCTAAAGAAAACACAGAAAAGCCGCAAAAGCAGACAAGACTGAAGAGAGCCCCTGACTTGGTCACAGCACACTGGCCTGACTGCAGCCCTCTTCAAAAACAGTGCCAAAGTTACTTCGTCCTGCAGTCCAGCAACCTCCAAAGCCTTGGGAGTACTGCCTGCCTTCGACAAAGAGCAAGACAACCTAAGAACAGTGGACCTGTTCATAAGCAACAACCTCCAAGCAAGGACTCTGTGTACTGAAGAACAGTGAAACCCGACACCCGGTTCCACCTCTGCACTCGATGCCTCCGGGTCAAGTTGAAGTGGCCCACAGGTACCAAATGGGTTCTCTGGCATTCCAGAGCCTGAGTCCATTGTGGGATGACCCCTCCTGGACTCTCCAACGTTGCCTGCAGCCTCTGTATGGAGATCCCCTCAACTGCGACCTGCTCCGGTAAGCCGTTTCCGATGTTAAAAGATACCGATACGCCCATTGGCCCTGGGCCTTGGTGAAGTAGACCATAGAGGTCCCTAAGTCCCCAAACATTGCGACTAACCCCTCCAGCTGGAGGTTTCCTCCGACTGACCTCCTGTTCTGAGTCTGCAGCCCTTTTTTTCTGATTTGATTTTTCTCCATTGATTTGTATTGTGTGCCCCATGCTCTGTTTGCACCCTGCACCCGGCCGCCCCTGTGCCACTGGTGGTGTACTCTTGGTGATGCTTTGGATCGTGCCCAGTGCTTGGTTCAACCCCTGGAGACTGGTCTCCCAAGCCCATGTCATTTACCTGTAAGCAGCCTCTGTCAGATTTCACCATTCTCCAGTGATTTGTGCTGTGCGCCTGACCCTGTGTTTGCAACCTGCACCCGGCCTCTCCTGTGCAGCTGGTCGTGCACTGTTGGTACTGTTTTGAACCTTGCCCAATGCTTGCCTTAAATCCTGCTGACTGGATCTGTTAGTCAATGCTACCTACCGGTGTGCTGAATGTTTTCTTTCCACCATAGGCTGACACTGCCAAACTCAAGAATTGCACTAAGTGTCTAGTTTTTGTATTGAGAAATAGTTATATTGAAAAAAATATTTACCTGAAATGAAGTTCTTTGGTTCTAGGAAATAAATATAACCAAGTATTATTTTTATAAATTTGTCTTGGATTTATCCCTTGAGTGTGTGTCTAATTCATTGCCTCTATGAGTACAACACATCCTTAGCACTACCTTCTGATAAGCCTAACTGCTTGTCCACACTACACCAAAAGAGAGCATTAGTAAAGCCTGTAGGATCCCCTTGACTCTTTGCATACTATACCTCTTTTTGGTACAATATTTAAAGAGCCAGCTTCCTACATGTGCCTTTCTTGCGTTGAACCAGAATCACACCCAGATATACTGGACTGGAATCTGCAGTGATTTCAGTATACCATCATGAATCAAAGTACGACAGCTGTACCACATAGTAAACTTCACTTTTGATGATGTTGAATGTTTTGTTGCATTCATTGGCCCTTTGGATTATTTGGAGGTTGGAATAGGTGGAATGGCCCTCAAATGGCTAACTAAGTAGTCTATTATGATGGCGGGCGGAGGCATCACCGCAGTGCTGGCGGTGGCGGAAAATGCTTTTTTCATCATGCCAGCAGCAGTCCTCAGGACCGCCATATTAGTATGGTCAAATGTAGCCCATTTCCCGTCTGCTGTGGTGCGAAGCAAACCGCCATCAAAGTGCGCCCACCACTACGGCGGTGGGGGCCAATGGAGACTCACCGCAGTGCGGAATTACGTCCCGTCTGCTGTACAAATCAGAATGCCCCAAACATCCAGTCGTACCGCAGCAGAGAAACCACCCAACCAGAGGCAGCGGAAGCACGACAGCGGAGCGCAAAACCAGAGTCCCAGTCCCTACCATCCGGTCACTGCTGTATCTGATACATTACCAGCAACTCATGGACCGTCGCAGACGAAGCCGCAGGTACACAAACACACAATCGCACACACAACCACAACACACAACTCCAGGGCTGATATAGGGTTCCTGTCCACACCAGACACCCTGGTGGGGACAGGAACACATCCACAAGTGTACCCACACATGTCCTACCTGACACAAAAGCACCCCTCCACATCCGGGTCACCCATCCCCCGCGATCTTGAAGTAATGTCCCGGTCACATCACCGCAGCGGTGAAGCCGCGTGAAAACATGCACACAATGGAGAAGGCACGGCCGGTGCCAGGCATGGGCAGTGCACAAAGACCACAGGGCCACACCTCCACCCTCCATACACTAGCCCCCCCAACATGAAGGGACATGCCATGTGCCTCTCCTGTGCTTCCCCCATGCACAATAACCAGCCAGTTGAACCCACACCCTGCACCACACACCAAACAACTAGGGAGACACAGCGGGTGTGGCTGCAGAGGAGCACACATCACAGAAGCACAGGGCTTGCGCAACCCACACACCACAACAACACCACACTCATGGCAAGTAAACTGAGTCCAAGCAGAAAATGAACACACATACAGATAATGAGCAATCACTCAACTGGACACACAGCCTGCCAGGTGACAAAGACATATGCCACACTGGCACACAGCCACATACACAGACCACATGCCAGCAGCAATGGAGGACAACATATAGGAAAGCCAAAGTGAGGTGCACACAAATGGAAGGCCAAGGAGCCAACCACCAAGCATGAGTACATCACATGCAAGAGAAGGAACATATAGCAACACCCTCAGCCCATCAAATCACACATGGCTGGCACCGTGAGTGACGTCAAACCACAGTCACCTCAGTGTAACAACTCAGGGAGACAGCAAGTCAACCCATGTTTAGGCACAGGGATGAAAGGAAGGGTATGAAGTCAAACAGTGTACAGCCACACATCTGTATCCAACTACTTGATAGGAGTACGTCAGCAGCACAACACACAGGGCCCATTGCAACACTCTATGACTGTCAAACACAAGTATGAACCTTCACACATACCCCCTTCACACCTGTAGCACACAACACCAGTGTCAAACACACAGAAGGGTGCCAATAGTGTCCAGTCAATACACTGACAAACAATCACACACCCTGGAGGCATCCACAAACACCACACACACAGGGAAGCCTGAACCAATGTGTGCACAAAAACAACAGTAAACACATAACTCTATAAAAACACACACAGAACCACAACCAGGTCAGGCATGACATGTGCAGCAAAACTGTGGAAAGGCAATGGGAGCACAGACACAACAGGAGTACACAACCTCATCAGTCAGGAACAATGCACAGACAACATACCACAACACAGACAAGAAGTGCATCAACACAAAACAACCATGGATACAAACTGGGGGAAATGGGCCTACAATGACACACAGACATTTTCTCATAGTGTACCACATGCATGCACATGCACAAGAATGACAAGAGACAGCACAAATATGAGAGGAGGAAACACCAAGGACACACCAAACACAACCACAGGAACTAGAATGGACCTAAGTTCATGTGACAGACACACAAGTAAGGCACAACACACTGGCAAAACACATCTGAATGAAACACACCAACAAAACACACACACTGGCATGCAAAGAAACACCACACACAGAGCACCTGTCAACTGCAAGAGACAACACAGCCCAAACACTGCAGACAGCCACATCAGACACAGAACAGATGCACATGCCAAGAAATCACATAGCAGACACAGCAGCACATCGGGGGATGCACACCAGTCAAGGACAAGGCACATACACTCACAGCACTGCATGCACACTAAGCAGTGTGTGCACAACAAAGATACCTGTTCAACAGAGATATGAGTGACACACCGTGAACAACCACAACTACAATCAAAACAGCACACAGACAACACCACACCCAGGAAGTCAAGCAGTCCTTCAGCAAACACACATACAGCTAACCCAACACCCACAGATGCACAAGTCTGGGACCCCAAAGTGGATAAAACAGGAACAGAGGAAACAAGCCATAGGTAATGTTGAGGTGGCAGATAGTGCATGTGTCACAGTAAACCATACCCACACAGATAACGTTTTATTTAGCAAGGACACTGACAAGGTAGAAAACTGAAGTAACTTCTTTTTATTCACATATGACACAGATAGGCACCAAAATTAGACAAGAGCAAGGCCAGTGGCCAGGACAAAGTGTAGTTGAGGTACATGAGATCCTGCACTGGCAAGTGGCAAACAGCAGTGAACAAGACCAGTGGCCAGTTCAAGGTGCAGAGTATGTCTATGAGATCCTGCACAGGCAAGTGGCAAACATCAGTGAACAACGAGGCCAGTGGCCAGGGCAAAGTGCAGTTGAGGTACATGAGATCCTGCACTGGCAAGTGGCAAACAGCAGTGAACAAGACCAGTGGCCAGTTCAAGGTGCAGAGTATGTCTATGAGAAGCTGCACAGGCAATTGGCAAGCAGCAGTGAACAACAAGGTCAGTGGCCAGTTCAAGGTGCAGAGTATGTCCATGAGAACGTGCGCAGATAAAAGGCAAACAGCAGTGAACAACAAGACCAGCGGTCAGGGCAAAGTGCAGTTGAGGGACATGAGATCCTGCACAGGCAAGTGACAAACAGCAGTGGACAAGGCCAGTGGTCAGGGCAAAGTGCAGTTGAGGGACATGAGATCCTGCACAGGGAATGTCTGTGATTGTACCCTGCTGTGGTCAGCAACACAGTCTCAGGGTGGTAACAATGGACAGTAACAGGCACCGCTGTGGGCGAGACATGTGTGTGAGGAGGACTTTCACTCAGACTTGGCTGTCGGTTTGACTGGGAGGTGGCTGTGTTCTGGGGACAGTCGGAGGACTGGACTGGGAGAGAAGGTCCCAGCTGAGGCTGAGGCATCAGTGGCCTGGAAAGCTGGAGGGCTGCTTGGACCAGGTGTTGTAGTGGCACGTGTTGGTGGAGTCATGCTGCAGTGAGACACAGTGTGGGTGGGAGATTGTTGAGGGGTGCCTTTCCACTTCTTTGGGATTCGAAATGGCTTCGCTGTCTGGGGATTAATGGAAAGTGGTGTGGACATAACAGGCACACTCACCACTAAAGCTGCATCAGGTGCAGACGGTGGCACTCCCTCTGGGGACATGCTGGATCCAGCAGGACGCTTGGCCTGGCCTTGCCTATGCACCTCCATCCCCTGTTTACCAGGTGTACCCTCTACAGGGCCCTCCTTTCCCTGCTTCACAGGGTTTTGGATGGGAGTAGAGGTTGTGGGTGAATCTGCCTTGGAGCTCTTCTTATGTGTACTCTCAGCGGGCACCACCTTATCAGCGGGCACGGAAACTGCCTGCTTGTCTTTGAGAGACGCTTTTGGGACAGCAGAGTCCTGATCAGGGGATGCCTCTAAGGCATGTTACCATGTGGCCTGCTTCTTGCCTTTGTGGCCCTTTGTGTCGCCTGACCGGCTTTTGTCTTTGCCCTCTGGGGTGGCTTTAGTTTTCTGTGGGGATGATGTCTGTGCCCTGGACCTCTTTGGCTGCTGCTGCTGTGTGCTGCATGTACTGTTGCTTGCCCTTAAGAGATGTGTGGTGTGTGTAGTTTCTACCAGTCTCAATGTTGCAGAGATATGCTTTGTTCCTCTGTTCCTGTGCCCTGATTCGTCTTTGCCACGTGCCATGTACTGTCCGGTCTGTAGCTGTTGAGTTGGGCTCATAGGCTCTGGAAGTAGAGGGGAGAGAAGTGCAGCAGAACTACAAAAATAAACATGCTGGAGTTCACAAGGGGAATGAGTTATAAAGGTGTCCTTAATTTATTTTGTCACATTTGTTGTGTTTTCAAGACAGGGGTTAGTGTGAGGTTATGTTTACTGACAAATTGCAGCTTATTCTTTTAAAATTAAGGCTTGAGTTAACTTTCCCTGAGATTGAGAGGGTTTTGTGAAGAGAACTGTTTGACAATCTTGGTGGGATATATGAAGTCTGCAAGGAAAAGGCTGTAGTATGTACGTTTAAATTAACAGATTATATCAGCAGTTAGGAATGTCCAAATGAACCATTTTTGGGGGAATTATGAAGTGTGAGGGAAACAAACGTCTTGGTGGGATCAAAACATATGAAAACATTTGACGCTGTTGGGGTATAGGAGATTGAATGTTGCTTTGTGGTGTGGTAACTAATGGCCTCCAGTGTTATTCCACCGTGCAACCACGAGTTGCCGGTAATTTGGGGTTTGTGTTGATCGGTCCTGGGCACTCTTACCCCTTAGAGGGTAGTGTTTTATAAGATTATTCTAGCTAGATCCGGTAGGAGTGATTCCCACGCCCAATGCTTAATTTGCAAAAGAATAAGTGCAGGGGCCAAAGGTTTTGCTCAGAAGCCTATTAGAGTACAGAATGCCAAGGGGGCATTATCTTGACTCCCTCTCATGCCTCTTTAATCCACCGCCAGACACTACCTACCCCTCTATCTCACTCCAACATGTTCTTTTCAATCCCTGCTTTCTCCCTTAATCACATTTTTTCCGTTTTTCTCTTTCTTTTCCACTTGTATGCTTTTCTCCCTCTTGCTCCCAGTCAATGTCTGATGAGAAAAATAAGTTCCAGTGCCCACAACTATTTGCCAGCGTGCCCCACCTGCAACCACCGGCTAACACTGTCACAGAGGCAATGCTACTGCTTCTCCTCTCCTTGTATTTTAATCACTCAGATTTCAGCTTTTTTTTTTTTCAAAATTCAAAACTACAATACAGAAATAATTGAATGTAGAAGCTGCTGAGGTACATCAAATACAACAAGTGCCATAAAGACCATCAATGCAGAATAATACAAGCCGGAGAAATACCAACTCCCACGTGAAAAACAAAGTCAGTAAGAAATCGGACAGCATCCCTAGCAGCATTGGATTTCAGCTTCTTGACATGTTTCTTCTTCGTTCAGCCAGTTAGGGGTTTTATGTCTTTGGCTTGACTATTTGTGGCTTTGTAATTAGAAGGACTATGGGCCATATGTATCAAGGAACCAATTTGCGATTCTGTAATAGCGATTTTTAAGAAATTGCTATTTCAGAATCGCAAAATGGTATGTATCAAGAAAAACAAATTTTTTTAGCGATTTCTTGATATTCCTTAACTGCGAATTCGCAAATTACGAATTCACAATTAAGGAATACTTTCCATTCATTTCTATGGGCCAGGAGGCCCATAGGAAGGAATGGGATTTTTTTCTCAATTTGCGATTCGCAATTTGCAAATCGCAAATTGAGAATAATTTCAAGGGTGCAGGGGTGTCCGAAGGACACCCTGTTGCACCCCTGAAATAAGCATGGGTGCACATGTGGTGCACATACATGCCCTAAGGGCATGTATGTGCGTCACATGGCACTTTGAAAAATGCTGAAATGTGCATTTTTCAAGGAAATCGCAATTTACCACCAACAAGAAGTTGGTGGTAATTTGCGATTCCTTAAGGGCATTTTGGATTTTGTTTTTTGCTTAATACATTGTATTTAAGGAATCGCAACATTTGCGATCCCTTAAATGCAATCGCAAAATAAGGAATGGCAAATTTTGCGATTCCTTATTTTGCACCCACATTTTTTCATGCATACCATTTTGCGAAAATGAGCGTTTGCGAACCCATTTGGCCTTGATACATATGTACAGACTGAATTGACTGTTTTCAGATGTTTTATTAATAGGAATATGCTTTCCAAATTTTCCTTTGTTTGTAGTGTATCGTAAAGAAGTAAAATCTCAGAGTACTTAAGGAGAAACGTATTTTGTGGCTGCAGGTAATGGAACAGGTCCCAGCTCCATGTCTTCTGATGCAGTTAGGCCTGCATGATGGCGACTGCAGTGTAGCCTCATGACCGTAAAGCCTGGAAAAAAATATCATTACTGTAACACACTGTGGGAAGAGGAGGTAACCTCTGACATCCGGGTCAGACCATTATTGTTCCGAGAATGCCACTCTCGAGTCCATCCCCTGCCTGTTAGCTTAATCAATAACCCTTCCGGGAGGCACTGCCGAAAAAAACACTCAAACTTATTCAAGCTCGCATGTTCTCGGGTGAAATGCAAAGGAGACAGTCTCTATATGTCGATTATGTTCGGTTTGGCTCTAGTCCATATACAATATTCTCTTTTTCTGCGTCTGAGAACTGAATCACCATTGATCAAATGCTTAGTAAAAAATGTCAACGTGAACTGTGAGCTTATCCAAATTGACACCATCCAGAAAGTGTTGGAATGTCCAATACATTTTAGACTAACTTCAGACTAATTCAAATATGTGCCGCACTGTCAGAACAAGGATTTTCTGTCTAGGGATACCCCTTGGTTTATCAAGAAATATATGCAGATACTTTTTAAGGCATGGGCAACATGGGCGCTGGCCAGGGCTCCAGCCAATTACAGGGGGGCCCTGATAGAGCCAGGGCTGTTCTGCAGAGAGTCTTGCCCAGAAGACCATGAATGATTCTTAAAAATATTGTTTAAAAACTGTTTTATTTTCATTTATTTTTAATATGGGTGATGTGGAGTGCTTTGTTACAGCTGCTTTGCGGAGCAATGTTGTGTTTATGTCCTAGGATGCTTGTTTCCGGTCTAGGGAGGCCCTGGCTTGGCAGTTCGGGCTAGACTCTTCCCATGAGGCACATGGTCATGACTGATTTGCATATGGCCCGGTCTAAACTGGGGTGGCAGGGTGAGCAAAATAATGATGGATTTAACCCACATCGCTCGACTGGGGTTGAATTTTTTCATTTGTTCTGCATTCCGTCCATCAATTGTGTGTCTTTTGTGTTTATGCTTTTCAACACCATGCAACATCTATAAAAACAAAATTCCTTTAGATCAAAACAAGACCTCACATATAAGAAATAGGCGGGAGTCACAGAGAATATTCTCAATAACATTAGTAAACTGCTGCTGTATTACAATATTACAAAAGCACATTACTATACCTGAATATTAGATTAAATACTTTTAGAATGTGGACTAGTGTGCCTGTGCACTGTCAGTGACCTGACCAAAGAGGGCATGAAAGAGCTAAAATTGGATCATAAATTAAAATCTGTTGTGGGGTGTGTGTCAATATAGATGGCGACATCTTGCTGAGCCCCTCTTGAGCGTGGAGCCCTTCATCTTTCCAAAGCCTCTTTCAATGTGCTTTGATCAGCTGTTTCATCACCAGAATGCCCCGCAACATATGTACAAGTTATTGAGCAAATTTTTGCTCTGCCAGTGGGACTCTTTCAATCAGCAGCTGCTGCCGGTATGTCTCTTTCGACCTGGAGCTGCTGCAGTGAGTTTCTTCTCGGACGCAAGCGTACGCCATTTGTCTAACGTGATGCTCGCTGGTCTGTGGCTCCCTGCTGTGAGTTACTGGTGTTTCTCTAATAAAACATTTGGCAATGCTTCTACATAATTTTAAACTGTCAGCAGAGATGGCTCTTTAAGAAAGGACATGTGGGCTGTATTTTCCCATGTTTATGTTGACATTCTTTGACTGACCTCTCTTCATCAAATGCTATTTGATATTTCCGCATACTGTTTTAATGATCTATTCACGCTGCAATTTTGATCATTTGAGCGTCTTCTTTGCTTCTGATATATCATATCTCTACTTAAACTAGATACTTTTTTCATTTACCTTCATTGTGGAGATTATTTCTGTTGATTTAAATCCTCTTGCATATTTCTACATGCTGTCACTACAATACGTAAGCAAACAAAAACCACTTCAAAAGATAACAGACAGCCTTTACACTATGCTAAAATGGGCAGTGAATTTCTTGCTAATTCTAAGCCTTCTTCTGGCACTAAACTATAGCAGGTGAAAAATGATCCAGCTTCACTCATCATGTCATCTCACAATCCTATTTGTGACACTATACTTGATGAGGGGAGGGGTCTAAAATCCATTATGAGTGACACTAATGAAAAGATCCAGCAAATGGAAGATGGATGGATCACCATGGAAGCTAAGTTGTTTGACATGGAGTAACTCATAAGTGATCTACAGGATGGTACTACCTGAATTCCTCTTAGGAACAAGAAATCCAAAAGCTCAAATTACATACTGAGGACCTTGAAAATAGAAACAGACGTAATATTAACCTTCACCTACATGGCCTACCAGAACATTTGAAAGGGCATGACCTTCTTGAAAAAGTTCTTGCCTAAACTTTCGGCCTTTCAACACGACCCGCCTCTGAACATTCAATGTGCACATTGCCTTGGCTGATTTCAACCTCGCTTTACTAGAACTAGAGGAATTATAATATTTAATTTGTACATTGAAGGCAGCAAAGGAAAAATGTTGTCTTTTGTGGTCTGGTCACAATATTTATATATCTCAAGATCTCTCCAATGGCACTACTGCAAGAAGAAAATAATGTATTTCTTTACATCCTCAAATTAGACATTTACACATTCGTTATAGCATTTTACATCTGTGCTTATTTAAAATTACTTATGAAGGCACCACACAATCTTTTGAGGATCCTGACAAACTAAATTCTTTTCTCCAAAGTATTTTATGTCATTCTATGGATACCTCTGGCCAGCGCTCTTACATAACTCTCTCTAGTCATATATATCCTCTACATTTATTTTTCTTCTGCTATATTTCTTCTGCATGGCTGTTTTTCCTTCTATATTCTCTTTTCTATCTCCCTGCTGCTCTACTTGCTATTAGTACTGTCAAGTCTCATGCTCATGTTCATTTCAGATCTGGATTTCTTTCCTTGGTCTGTTTCCTCATCTTCTTATCCCTTTCTCATGTCTTCTTTTTCTATTTCTTCTTTGGTGAGCACTTTTACGTTTTATTATTTGTGCATTTAGTTCATCTTATACATTTGTTAATAAATGGTATATTTTTATTTTCTTCAGTATCTCTGCACTTGTCACCCGTGTTCCTGTATCTATCAACCCAATCCCTAATATGTTTAACATTGTCTCGTAGAATGTTCGTGGTCTGGGACTCCCTGTTAAGAGACAAAAGGTACTTTATCATTTGTCTAGATTCACTTCACATGTTACTTTCTTGCAGGAAACTCACTGTAATTATGTTGAATTGCTTAAATTTAAAACTATAGTGGGTAGGCCATGTTGTTTATTCTTCTGCTATTAATGATAGAGGTGGTGTTGGCTTTCTTCTTCATAAATCGTTGCATGCACAATGATATCAACATAATGTCATAATGATGGACAATGGTTTTGGTCACAGTTGTAATTCACCTTAGACAGATTTTTTTATTTCATATTTATGGTCCCGGTAAAGCAGATCTAATTTTTTGGAACAGCATCAAGATAACATTAGCTTCCAGTGACAATCCTAACAATATTGTTGCAGGTGACTTCAATTAATTGTTAGATCTTTTAACTGATAGGGAAGTCCAAATGTAAATTTAATCCTGACAAATCTCATAAAGCATTTCAATCTGCCAAAGCTACTCGTCCATTATTTGATGTTTAGAAAACACCTAAGCCTGATACTTGTGAATTTATGTTTTTTCCCACTGCATCACACCAGCTCTAGAATAGACTATATTTTGGTTACTAAACCTCTTCTCCCTTCCATCCAAACCTTAGAAATTGGATTCATCTACATTTTGCACCATGCTCCTGTTTTCTCTCCCTTTGATTTATCTCTAAATAATTTTAAAACTGGTTATTGGAAATGTAATATTTTCTTTTATTAGATAATAATTTCTTTTCAGATGCTGCTATCTTTGTTAATGAGTTTTTAAAATTTAACCAATCTCTAGATACATCTATTCCTAATAATCGGAATGATTTTAAGGCCTCTTTTTGTGCTTTTACCATAGCCTACTCAGCAAAAAGGAATAAACAAAATCATGCCAAATATACTACATTACTACAACAAATTAAAATATTAGAACATATGTATTTTCCTCCAAATCTTTTTCTGTTCAACATTTATTCATTAAAGCCAAGTCAGCCCTTATTAAATTTGCCACCATTGATGCTTGCAATATCATCCTTAAAGTTAGACCTGGCTGTTCGAGCAGTAGCATACCCCTCCCCCCAAGCGCCTTGAGACACTCCCGGGTGAGTAGTGCGCTATACAAATGGCATGATTGATTGATTGATTGATCAAATCTAAATACTACGGAGGTCAAACCAAAACGGGCAAGATGTTGGCCAATTATTTAACAATTAAATCTGAACATAAAAACAATGGCCTTATCCGAAATGAACTTACTAGCAAAATGGTATCTTCTGATGCTGATATTTCTAACAGTTTCCATGATTATCAATTGTATTCAGATGACACCTATTATTTAGAACATAATATGCTTACGTTTTTAAATTGTGTGCACAAAAGGATAGTCACAGTGGAAATTATTCACAGTGTATCAACAGCCAATACATGGCAAAATGAAAAAGAAAATATGACAACACCAAGAAATGTCATAGAGTAAAGGATTGAAATGTAATCGATTTAGAAACGATTGTCAATAGATCAATGATTCACAAAATAAACTGTATTTTTTATTCTGCACTCTTTAGAAAAACAGGTGCAAATAAACGTGAGGTGATAAGAGGTGAAATTGGGTTCAGTGCAAGTGGTTGTGCAGTGGAAAAGTGGTGCATGTATATACATCAACATATGGGGAACCTATCCAGCCAGATTTCTGGCACAAACAATAAATGCAAAATCATAAGCAATTGATGCAGTTAATGATACACTGTCATCCAGGTTTGATGTGAAAGGAAGAGGAAAGTCGATGTTTCGACCCCTAAGGGAACCAGCAAACTGTGCGTCTTGGAGGTGGGGTCTTCATCAGGACAAGGGGGGCAGGTGAAGGAGGGGGGACACCAGCATCAGCAAGATTCCTTCGTGCTGGAAAGTAAGGTTGTGGGCCTGCGCAGCTTGGAAGGTTACGTAGAGTAGGAAACATAGGTTCAGAGTTCTCTATGTTGGACTGTATTAAGTAGTTGGGATGGCACTAGGTTCATAAGTAACCTGTGGCTTGTGGGGAAGCATCAGTGAATCATATAACTGTCTGATTCACCGACGCTTCCCCACAAGCCACAGGTTACTTATGAGCCTAGTGCCATCCCAACTGCTTAATACAGTCCAACATAGAAAACTCTGAACCTATGTTGCCAACATTCTAGCATCCCACCTTGAGACTAATGTTCCTTTACTTGTAAAATCTGACCAATCTGGGTTTGGTAGAATGTTTAAAATATTCTTGCATTTGGTAACAAAATACCATTCTCCCTTTGCTGCACTGTCTCTTGCTACCGAAAATACTTTTGTCCTAATAAACTGCCAGACGCACTCCAATATATTGGGATCACGTGATGACCTTTGACTACCATTATTTGAATTGACTTTGGGCGTTTTCTTGAATGTATGACAATATGTTTTCGGCACTTGCATGAAATTATGATTTCTTTCGTGTCTTCTTAAAGCTTCAGAGTGGGAGTGTAACAGCCTTGCCAGGAACAGAACATGTGAAATGTGCACTTAAAAGCATGAGAGAGAGAAAGATGTGGAATGTACATCTCTGTCTTGGAATGTAGTGTTACATGCAGTGGTGCTAAAATTTGCATTATGTTGTACATTGGGAAATGAAGTGTGTGATGCTATAGGCAGTAGTGCACAACTGTGCATTCGGTTGTACATTGGTAGGTTTTATGAAGTTTTAGCTTGAGTTCTGCACACACAAGCAGGCCCCCAGATCACTCAAGTTGTTTAGGCTATTCACGTTCAAGATTGTTTTCTGTACTTTTGGAGATGTTTCTGTACTTTTGGAGATGTTTTCTACTTTCTCAAGCTACACTAAGATAAGAAGCTGGAACGTGTGAGAGAGCAGAAGAATATTTGGGAACTCCTATACCTTTTGAATGCTTGTGGGAATTTGGCCAACTTCTGTAAGTTTCCTTGGCGCAGAGGAGGTCTTTTCGGAAACTCTAGTGCATTGAGATTATAAAACTGGGGTCTGTTGACTTGTAAGGTGGGATTTTGGATCTGAATGAAGGACGGACGTGCCTAATTCAGTGTAGCAGTTCTCGGCTTGCTGAGTCTCTTGACCCCGGCTTTTAATCCATCAGTCTGGGGTGGGCTAAGATGAAGTTATTACAGCCGGTGACGTATTTTCCCTGATTATTAGGATTGTGATGTATGAGTGTGTCTGTGTGACATTCAAATCCCCAGTCGTTATAATCATCTGTTGTATTCTGTGTATATATCTTTCATGCTTTTGTTTGACAGAGTTTATTCCTTGTGTCTGATTATTTGCATTTACCAGTGTTTATTTCTTGCAGTGAACATCCAATATTATTATCATTATTATCTGCTTGTATTTATTCCATGGATTTAACAGTTGAATTTGCTTATTTGGTAGTGTGTTATTTTTGCTTCCACACACACACACATACACACCCAGACACACATATATATATATATATGTATATACGTCTGCGGGTAGGTGGTTAAGGAAGGGGAACACGGGCTGAATGAGGGTCTCTAATAGTTGTTATTTGTACAGCAACTAACTGTTTACGCTAATAAATCTACACTTGGAACCCGGTGAGTGCTCCGCTTGTTGAGAATGAAACGCGTCAGTATTTCCTTTGAAGACTGGATGCTGCTGGATAATTAAAGGAACTTTAGGGCAACACTGAATCCTGTGAGTGCGGACTATTATTTCCTATGTAAAAACAAATACCAAATGCACACCAATATGCAGTACAGAAAGAGATGTCTCAATGGGCATAAATTAGTACAAATGACAAGGTTCAGAACAGAAGAGGGGAAGCGAAGTAGTGCGATTCCTCTTTAATTGTATGGATGGCCAGCCGACACGTGTTTCGTCGTCAAGCGGTAACAATGCTTGTACGACTCATCAGGGCTGGGGAAGATACAAAGTACATGATGGAATAAGTTGTCCACACAACATTAATTAAATTGTTTCTTTAGAAACTAGTGATCGTGTCTAGTTCTTGGTGCGCGTGAGGGTGCAGGTGGCGGTCGTGGCAGTAATAAATTCGTTTAAATCAAAACTGATTGAGTGGTGGAAGCACACAGTGCCAAGCAAAGTGACTTAGAAAAAACGTTACATCGGACGTAGCAGTGATTGAGTGCGGTGCGTGCAAGAGTGCGGGTGCAGGGGATACCGATCGTCAAGTGCCTATGGTAGCTGGGTAGACCTCTACTGGGAGTAGACGGATCTTGACGGATATTGTTACTGCCGAGAAAAACGAGTAATATACAGACAGAAAAGACATGTAAAGGCACAGAGGTGGCTAGTAAACAAATCTCATCACAAATCGTCTGTGATTATGCAGGTGGTCCAGAATGGGCATAGAGGTTCAAAATGACAAAAATAAATGAATATACCTGCAGATTGAAAGTGTTGCGTGTCTAATGTGACACGATTTGTGCCCCACTTTTTCCTGTGGGACATTATTTTAATTTTACTAGTGTACTACTTTGGGGCATTACCAATACAATATTCCTATTGTATTTCATATCAGCATCGCCCATACTACATGACCCTTGAATTTGGAGCCATAACCACCGACGAGCGTATACCTGGTCTCGAGCAGGGGCCGGGTCGGAAGTATCACCGGCTTAGCGGTGAGTCTTTTCTGTCTGTATATTACTCGTTTTTCTCGGCAGTAACAATATCCGCACATGGGACCTAGTATAAATGTACAGTGCTCCATGCCGTATTTTTCAATTGGTCCTGATACCTGGTCTTGCCATTTTGTTTCCTTTTTCATTCTTCCTTTCAATAGACCTATGGTCCTAATCCTTCGCGCTACAGGTAGGAAGCGCGTAGCCGTTTTTTCTCCACTCCACTATAGATTATGTGCGTGTGCTTAAACCCCTCCCCCCCCCACCATTTTTTTCACGTCTAGAACCCACCCGCATACTGTATGTGCATGTTCTCGCAACACCATCGGAGGACTACCAATCCTCTCGTTTCCTCTAGAACCACCACAGTTGGCACTACCACTTACATTACGATCACAGAACACTCACCTTTATCCGTCTACTCCCAGTAGAGGTCTACCCAGCTACCATAGGCACTTGACGATCGGTATCCCCTGCACCCGCACTCTTGCACGCACCGCACTCAATCACTGCCTACGTCCGATGTAACGTTTTTTCTAAGTCACTTTGCTTGGCACTGTGTGCTTCCACCACTCAATCAGTTTTGATTTAAACGAATTTATTACTGCCACGACCGCCACCTGCACCCTCACGCGCACCAAGAACTAGACACGATCACTAGTTTCTAAAGAAACAATTTAATTAATGTTGTGTGGACAACTTATTCCATCATGTACTTTGTATCTTCCCCAGCCCTGATGAGTCGTACAAGCATTGTTACCGCTTGACGACGAAACACGTGTCGGCTGGCCATCCATACAATTAAAGAGGAATCGCACTACTTCGCTTCCCCTCTTCTGTTCTGAACCTTGTCATTTGTACTAATTTATGCCCATTGAGACATCTCTTTCTGTACTGTATATTGGTGTGCATTTGGTATTTGTTTTTGTATTTGTCAAGCGTGTGCCCTGCACACCCTTAAGAGGGGTTTAGGGCCTTTTCCCCTCACCTTTTTGCACCCTGACCTAACCTTTTGTCTACACTAGCGTGTGCTGTGCGCCCAGTATCTCCCTGAACTTCTAAAAAACCCGAGTTCTCCATAGCCTTTATTTTATTATTTCCTATGTGAAGCAATCTTTTGGTGAATATATATATATATATGTGACCAAGCTCCGCTTGAGGAGCAAAACGCGTCGAGGAGAGCACTTGCTTCACGATTTGCAAAATAAATACCACTGCTGACACGATTTTGGTGTGATGGCGATTTACTGAAATCTTGATTTGATACTTGGGGAGAGAGGTCAGCGCCTGCTAAGTTCGCGTGAATAGCGGACAGGACTGCTTTTGAGATATATATATATATATATATATATATATATATATATATATATATATATATATAATAGCTCCGATTCCTCCAGAAATACCCAGCCGGGTCGGTCAGAGGAATACAGCACTCTCGGAATATAGTAGCTTTAAAGCACGGATTTATTTCTCAAAACAAACGCGTTTCGGGAAAGGTTCCCTTCGTCAGTGTTTACATCAGAACGTTTTTCGCGGCACCATTTTCTAATTGCATTCTGGGTAGTTGCAACAGACATAGGACCAGAGTGGCCTTCGTTATTACGCGCCATATTTAAACGTGCAATACATACACATAGAAGGAGTTATTTCTAAAAACCTCTTCCATATAACAAATTAAGCCATGTATTGGCAAAACATGCAATGTAACACCATCCTTTCTTGTTACAGATACATTTCGCCGTAAATCGGCAAAGCATGTATATGAACTATTACATCAAGGATCACTATGTCTCCCATTTTCCTGTATATAATTGTACCAAGAAACAATGTTCTTCCCATTAGAACATCGTATTGATCGAACGATATCGTTCAGATGTCATGTTTCCATTTAATTTCTATCTTGCCGTGTATCGGCAATTGCAGCCCTATAGGCCGCCAAAAATCTTGGAACAATTATGGATCTACAGGCGATAACATGCAACATACCCAAAGCTCTTATATCCCTTATCCCCACATTGTCTCTCAAGGTACTACCTTAAATTACCACCCTCCAAAATTCATTAACAATTCCTGAAAATCTGCAAAGGCTCATTATCATTTCATCAGTTCATAATTGAAAATTTCCCAAACTTTGTAGCTGGTATTTCATCATTCTCCAGCAATATATTCTGGGGTTTAAGCTAGATGTGATGCCATTTCTTCCCCCATATTTAAACCTCCAGGTGCTTTAGTTTCTAAATCGATTATATACCTGGATTCTAGTCTCCTGAGGGTCTGTAGTTTATTTCCACTTCGTGGACTTTCAGGCACACAATCTAAACAAAAGAACCTAGGAAGGTCCCTGTTGCTGTTATGCTTTATTGCAAAATGTCGGGCAACCGGATAGGACAAGTCTCTATTGGCGATTGCCCGCATATGCGCAGACCCTCACCTGGAGCACCTGGAGGTTTAAATATGGGGGAAGAAATGGCATCACATCTAGCTTAAACCCCAGAATATATTGCTGGAGAATGATGAAATACCAGCTACAAAGTTTGGGAAATTTTCAATTATGAACTGATGAAATGATAATGAGCCTTTGCAGATTTTCAGAAACTGTTAATGAATTTTGGAGGGTGGTAATTTAAGGTAGTACCTTGAGAGACAATGTGGGGATAAGGGATATAAGAGCTTTGGGTATGTTGCATGTTATCGCCTGTAGATCCATAATTGTTCTAAGATTTTTGGCGGCCTATAGGGCTGCAATTGCCGATACACGGCAAGATAGAAATTAAATGGAAACATGACATCTGAACGATATCGTTCGATCAATACGATGTTCTAATGGGAAGAACATCGTTTCTTGGTACAATTATATACAGGAAAATGGGAGACATAGTGATCCTTGATGTAATAGTTCATATACATGCTTTGCCGATTTATGGCGAAATGTATCTGTAACAAGAAAGGATGGTGTTACATTGCATGTTTTGCCAATACATGGCTTAATTTGTTATATGGAAGAGGTTTTTAGAAATAACTCCTTCTATGTGTATGTATTGCACGTTTAAATATGGCGCGTAATAACGAAGGCCACTCTGGTCCTATGTCTGTTGCAACTACCCAGAATGCAATTATAAAATGGTGCCGCGAAAAACGTTCTGATGTAAACACTGACGAAGGGAACCTTTCCCGAAACGCGTTTGTTTTGAGAAATAAATCCGTGCTGTAAAGCTACTATATCCCGAGAGTACTGTATTCTTCTGACCGACCCGGCTGGGTATTTCTGGAGGAATTGGAGCTATTATTTGTATCGCGGGACACCACAGCGTTTACAGCACCCACTACTGGAGTGACTCGGGTTGTTGGTGCAAAGGAGCGTTTTATATATATATATCTGCAGCGACGCCAACCGACGCCGCTGATTCAGGGACAGGAAGAGAGTGTTGCAGGATGGAAGTATTAACGGGGACTCGAGCTGTGCTATCCCTACCCACTGGGGTTTTGAACTTTGACATTGGGCATCGACACAGCAGCTCACATGAGCAATACTGCACACTACAACACCCAGGAGGCCGAGCAACAGGCCACGCCTACATGGGCGGGGTAATTGATTTAAGTAGTTATGCTGCGAAGCTGTGTCAGCGCTCGTCCATATGCCTCTGAAGAAATGCTACCCTGCATGAAACGCGTCAGGACTATTGGACTTTAATTTGTGTGATGCTTGGCAAGAATCCCCGTTTTACCCGGCAATAAAATTGTTGGCAAAGACTTTCCTGTCTTGTGGCTCTCTCCTCAGCAGGCGACTCTTTTTTGATGGCATTTGTGCGGCTCTGCCTGGGCCGCGGAGAGAGCTCTGGTGCCGTTTCGGCATTCTGCAGCGACGCCAACCGACGCCGCTGATTCAGGGACAGGAAGAGAGTGTTGCAGGATGGAAGTATTAACGGGGACTCGAGCTGTGCTATCCCTACCCACTGGGGTTTTGAACTTTGACATTGGGCATCGACACAGCAGCTCACATGAGCAATACTGCACACTACAACACCCAGGAGGCCGAGCAACAGGCCACGCCTACATGGGCGGGGTAATTGATTTAAGTAGTTATGCTGCGAAGCTGTGTCAGCGCTCGTCCATATGCCTCTGAAGAAATGCTACCCTGCATGAAACGCGTCAGGACTATTGGACTTTAATTTGTGTGATGCTTGGCAAGAATCCCCGTTTTACCCTGCAATAAAATTGTTGGCAAAGACTTTCCTGTCTTGTGGCTCTCTCCTCAGCAGGCGACTCTTTTTTGATGGCATATATATATATATATATATATATGGGAGTGCGGTTTTTCAATTATTTGGGAGTGTGAAGCAATACACTGTATCAATTGGTAATTTATGTTTAGTACTCTCCATTGGTATGGCTTTGGCCCTCATTTTATTTCATTTGTAAAATTATTATATTCTGTTCCTCATGCCAGTGTTTGTGTTAATGGTCATTTTTCTCATTATTTTCAGTTGCATAGCGGTACACGACAAAGTTGTCCTCTGTCTCCTTTGCTTTTTATTCCTTGTTAGAGCCTTTCCTTGAACATTTTAATTGTAATATACTTATGTCAGGTTTTAAAAATAATTTAATTGAAACCAAATTATCAGCTTATGCTGACGATAGTTTAATTTATATGGGTAATACCCTCTCCTCTTTAACTCCTTTTTTGCATGAAATTCAATTGCTGTCCAATATCTGAAATATTACCACCATTAATATCTTCATGTTATCAATTTATGCTTGCTAATACTAACTTTACCTGGTGCCCTACCAAAATAAAGTACCTTGGATTTGGTTTTCTTCTACCATTTCAAACAAAATCAGTTACACTGCTGGCGAGCCAGCTAGCATCCATTATTCAGAGCCTGACCGAAATCCTATCCAACCTCCCCATGCTCCGTAAGCATGACCAAATCCCCAGCGTTCTCCCTTCCCCTCCAACTCCACACACCAAAGGCCTTCCAAGGCTCTCCACCCCAATTGGATCTCTACCCTCCTCTCAAATCAGATACTGAGACCTAAAAGAACTAGAGACTCAATGTCCTCGAGTGAAGCAACTGATCTTGCTTCCTGGTACGACACCATACCAACTGACACCCCCAATCCAAAATTCAGGTGATCGCTGGATGCAGAAGAGACCACTCACCTCTGAAATCTCCAAGCCTCCCAACCTCCTGCACTATCATCCCCATGGCCCCCCTAAAGAAGAAACCCAAAAAAGAGATAATCTCCTCTAATTGCATGCTCATAAACTGCAGATAAGCCACCAAACACGCCACTGAGCTAGCGGAGTCCATCCTCTCCCATGACATAGACATAGCCTTTATCACAGAGACCTGGCTAAATGACTGCTCACCACCAATCCTAGATACCCTCGTGCCCCCAGGCTTTGCAATTATCAATAAAGATCAAAAAGGCCAAAGAGGTGGGAGTATAGCAATCATCCACAACAACAACATTTCTGTGAAGGAAATTTACACCTTTAACTATAAGACCTTTGAATGCTTAACCGCTAACATTAACACCAGCAACAACAAAACACTACACTGCCATCTCCTATACCACCCTCTAGGCAACACCCCCACATTCACCGAGCACCTGTCTGACTTCATTGCCCTCCAGGAGACCTGGGATAGGGGGGATAATTTTTGGTTGGATGGCTTTAGCTCATTCTCTCTAGTGGCAAGCCTAGGTTTAGCGGGCAGGGCTAAAGGGGGTCTGCTGTTTCTCCTCTCCTTGGATCTAAGATGCTCTGTAAAAAGGTTAGCGCTAGACTCTCCCATTGTTTGATATTTGAGCTTAGTAAACTAAACTGCTCTAAGCTCTTATTAGTGAATATTTACAACTCGGGAGAGTGTGACTATGCAAACCAGCATATAAACTCTTTGATTTATTTTCTTAACGATTATAAGTTAAAGCAATCCACTTTTTTCATGTTTTATTAATGGGTGATTTTAACACGCATTTGTGTAATTCGCATTGCTCATTACATGATCCACATGGTCTTAATTTTGCCAAGATCCCACATTCTCAGCACACCTTACGGGGTGAGGGCCTGGAGTCACTTTTAACCGATGTTGATCTTTTTGAAGCTAGTGTTGCTAACCCTGGAGACCGGTACCCTACGTTTAAAGCCAAGGCTAGTAATACCGTTATAGACTATATTTTTTTGTCCCCCACGTTATTGAATAAGGTGATTTTCTATAATGCCCAGGAATCCACTCTGAGTGATCATAATCCAGTCATTTTAATTCTGGATATCGCTTGTGGTATCCTGAGCAAAGGTGGTAGGAACCGGGTTATGACCAATGTGCCTGCCCTGTGATCAGGGGAGGAGGCTTAGATGGGCAAATGTAATCCCAGAAATTTTTCTAAAGGGCCTTCGTGAGAAATGCACAGATCAATTTGCCATTTGCATTGAGCCTCTAAGCTCCAAGAATGCGGTACTTGGAGCTTTTGAGGGAATTTGTACTCAAGTAAGCTGTGATCTACATCTTAAAAATAAATTGAGACCTAAGTGTGGCCCTAAGTGGCTTAACGAGAAATGTTCACAAGCCCATCGGTCTTTAATTTTAGCCTTGAAAAAACTACCACGGGATAGGGAGTTGATAGCTGGGAGAAGGAAGGTTAGTGCTTGATAGCCGGAAAAAAGAGATTAAGGATGAGGCGTGGAATTCATTGCTGGCTGTGGAGCTGCTAAGCGACAGTTCAAGGTTCTGGACTATCATAAACACCCCTTTTTTTCAGGGGAGGATAATGAGGTTCAGGATTGTAATATTTCTGAAGCTCAATGGCTTTCCCATTTTGACGAGATTTATGAGACGGTGGGGGTTGCGGATTGTACACCCTGATCCTCACTCTATCGAGCCAGTACCCCGCTTGAGTTTAATGAGTGGGAAATCAAGAAAGCCATAAGAGACACTGCCAGTCATAAAGCACCAGGACCAGATGGCGCTCCTGCAGACCTCTATAAAAGTAATCCTCTATTTTGGGCCAAAATACTTACAAATGTTTTTAGTGCTGTGGGCTCAGCTGGCTTTCCGGCCTCTTGGTCAAAATCAGTCATTATACCCATTTTCAAAAAGGGGCAGCAAGGGGAACCTCGGTGTTATAGGCCGATATCCCTTATTGGTTCCGCTGTAAAAATTCTGGGAAAGGTAATCTTAACTAAATTACTGATTGGTTACATGAGAGGGGGATTTTATCTAATATGCAATATGGTTTTAGAGGCGGGAGGAGCACGATGGACTAGTGTTTAAATTTGCACATATTAATAAGTAAATACACTATGGCAAAGGAGGAGTGCTCGACGATGGCTTTTATGGATTTATCCAGCGCTTTCGACCTGGTTAACAGGTCAAAGCTCTGGAATATTTTGCTGGAAAATGGTCTTGACCCTTGTCTAGTCTATTTTTTAGCTAACCTTCACCAAGATATTACAGGCTCGATTAGAATAACGCAGGCTGGTGACTACACTAGATCATTTAATTCTGGGAGGGGTGTCCGGCAGGGATGCATTCTTGCACCCCTGCTGTTTACCCTTTACATTAATGACCTGGATAAAGTGCTTTTGGAGGCGGCTTTGGATATTCCGTGTGTAGGAGACTGTTTAATCCCTGTTCTCCTATACGCGGATGACGCAGTAGTTTTGGCCCGTACAGCAGTGGGCCTCCAGCGGGTTCTTAGCGCCTTCGCCAGAGTTAGGAAAACATTTTATTGTAATGGATTGGAAGTCTCTTCCGTGTCCTCCTCTACTTATCTGGGAGTCCTTTTTGATGACAGGTCTTCCTCGGTCATGCAACAAAAAGTCAAAAAGAATGCAGTTATATGTGCTTCTTCATCTCTTTTAGGGTTTGCACAGCCATTGGGGGCTAGACCAATAGAGGCTATCCTAAAGGTTTATAAAGCCAAGTGTTTGGCTATTGCGGCATACGGATACTCTATCTGGGGCTATAAAGAACAGGTTGGGATACAGATAGCTGAAAACAAATTCCTACGAAGCCTCCTGTCTGTTCCACAATCTACCCCATCGTATGCTATACACCAGGACCTAGGGTTAGGCTATGTTACTGTTACTTTGAATACAGCTCCTTTGCTCTGCTGGGTCAAACCCTGGCTTAACCCCGACAGCCAGAACTTTATGAGGAACCGGCGAAGATCAGGAAGGAGGATGTGTTGTGGGTAAAATTGAATTGTAATAAGGTTTTGATGTTGGAACGGGAAGAACAGGAGCTACGTAAACCATTAGTTAGGGCCCATTATCTGTTAAAAACATCAATTAAATCGGAACCCTATTTAACAATAGTTAATAAACCTTACCATTGTTGGCTCCTAACTAGGCTCCACTTCAATCTGATCCATTTTACATTGGGAGATTACCGGGAATAGTGTAATCCTGTTGATGCCGAACCCTGCCAATGTGACAATTTTTCATCCCAGGACACATTGCACTTCATGATGTTTTGTGATTTGTATTCTAATATTCGCTCGAGATTCCTGTTTCCTATCCTGAGAGGCAGGGGTTTCACTCAGGTAAGACAGGCATTGGTCTTCCTACAGTCTTTGAGTAACCCTGGGGATATTTTTAACATTGCATTTTTTTGGCAGCTGCTGTGAGGCTAAAGAAACAAAGAAACATAAAGCTGTTTTCTCCCTTTGTCCCTAATTTTATGGGACAAGGGGTATGATCTTGTTTTAGTATTTTTTTTTAAGTGTACAGAAATCTTGTCTGTGTATTTTAATTATTAAGTCAAATTTATTTGTTATATTGTCTATGTTTGTGGTTTGTCTTTTGTACTTTTATGATTTTAATTAATCGAATAAAGTGGATTGACTGACTGACTGTCTGACTTGATTGCCCATTGCTCGCTCCCTGATGCCAACAACCTAATTCTGGGCGACCTCAACCTACACTTGAATGAAGAAAACAACTCTCTAATCCAAAACGTGAACAAGCTGCTTCACAGCAACAACCTCATCCAACACTGTGCAGTTAAACCCATAACAAAGGAGCAACCCTAGATGCCATTATCGTGCAACATGACACTGCTACAATTGACCACATCCTTCCCATTGACTCGTCCGACCACCACTTAATCCTATTCCACATCACTCTACCAACCCTATGTCTACCTCCCACTGAAGACCCCCCAAAATGGTCGAGAAATCTAACACAGATCAACATTGCTGACCTGGAGGAAAGGGTAAACTCGCGCCTTCCTATCCCCAAAGAAGATCTCTCCACCACGGAACTCATTATAACACAACTATGACAACCATCCTAGACCATGTAGCCCCCCTGAAACAAAAAAAAACAGCAGGAAAATTCCATCCAGATCCTGGTTCAACACTGACATCATCGCTAAAATAAGACAACTAAGAGCCACAAAAAGACTTTGGAGGAGCAATCTGCCCACAAGCCTCCATGAGCAACTCAAAGCAGCCCGAAGGAAAAACAAAAACAAGCAGAGGAAGATTGGAGACAGGTCTGAAGTTGTTCAGATCGTTGGTGTCAAGTCCTGGTTTTTTCAATAGTGGCATGACTTGGCCGACTTTGAGGCAGTCTGGTATGACGCCGGTTCTCAAGGAGCTGTTTATGATCTTGCACCAATACGGGGTTAGGGAGGGTCCCAGCTTTTTGGTCAATTGGGAGGGAAAAGGATCTAGGACGTGAGATGTGCGTTTGAGGGTGGAGATCAGTTTGATAATCTCAACTTCGGGGATATAGTTGAAGGATTTCCAGGCTTTTGAGGGGAGCCTGCGAGAGCTGTCTCCGGTCCCTGAGGTCAGGTTTTCGTGGGAGGTATTGAGGTTAATGTTTAGAGAGAGCTCAATCTTAGTGATTTTGTGCTTGAAGAAGTTGGCGAAGTTGTTGCACAGGTCTTTGGAGGCCAGAACTGAGGTAGTAGGGGGCTTAGAGGTTTGCTGTCTGATGATGTTAAAGAGTCCTTTGGGCCTATTTTTTTTTCCTTCGGGCTGAGGACGGCTGCAGTGCCAGGGACCGGTCCTCGGGAGCTTGTTTCCGGTCCAGGGAGGGCATGGCTTGGCAGTTCGGGCTGGACTGTTCCCATGAGGAACAGGATCAGACTGATTTGCATATAGCCATGTCTGAACTGGGGTGGCAGAGGGGGCTAAAGAACGGTGATGGATCAAACCCAGATCTTTTGACTGGGTGTGAGTGTTTGATTGGTTCGGATGCTCCGTCCATTACCACCCCCTTTTGTACTGAGTGGAGTGAAGACAAAACTCGATCATACCTATGATATAATGAGACGTCACTGGGTAAGTCTAAACAGAAAGCGGGAGACATAGAAGAAGGAAAGAATCAGAAAGAGAAGCCTATAGCTGGCAGGCATTAAACAAAGGAAACAGGCTTGGAGGCTCGCCGCTCCGCCGGTGATAATTCCGACCCGGCAGGGCCCAGGACTCAATTGCCAATGTAAAGGTGCTTTAATAAAAGGATCCGGAGAAAGGGAAGGAAAAGGAAGAATAAAATACTAATAATCCGCACAATTTGAAGGTGCAAAGGTGAGTAACAGGTAATGTTCATTGTGGTGAGTGCCTCATGACGATAGGATAAAGCTGTGCTCACCAGATCAATGGTTGAGTATAATATGTTCGTAGGTTCTGAAAAAATCGTTTGCTGGGTTCAAGTAAACGATTGTGAGATAGAATTGGTTCTCCTATTAAAATCTAAATGTCTGAAAGAACAGATCTCTGTACTGGGGTGAATGTATGACATTGTTCTGCATTCTGTCCATCAACTGTTGTTTTTGCATTTGTCACCCTGAGTGGGATGGGTATGCTCAGATGTAAGTCCCATGCTCTCCACACTACTGGAGTCAAGCTATCCTGGCTGAAGGTGGCTGATAGCCAGAAACCGGTCCTAGGATGCTTGATTCTGGTCCAAGAAAGACATGGCTTGGCAGTTCGGGCCGGACTGTTCCCATGAGGCACAGGGTCAAGGTTGATTTGCATATGGCCATGTCTGAACTCGGGTGGTGTGGAGTGCAAAAAAAACAATGGATTTAGGCCCAGATCTCTGTACTGGGGTAAATGTATGATATTGTTTTGCATTCTGTCCATCAACTGTTGTTTTTGCATTTGTCACACCGAGTGGGATGGGTATGCTCAGACGTGAGTCCCATGCTCTCCACACCACTGGAGTCAAGCTATCCTGGCTGAAGACGGCTGATAGCCAGAAACCAGTCCTAGGATGCTTGATTCCAGTCCAGGAAAGACATGGCTTGGCAGTTCGGGCTGGACTGTTCCCATGAGTCACAGGGTCAAGGCTGATTTGCATATGGCCATGTCTGAACTGGGGTGGTGTGGAGTGCAAAAAAACGATGGATTTAGGCCCAGATCTCTGTACTGGGGTGAATGTATGACATTGTTCTGCATTCTATCCACCAACTGTTGTTTTTGAATTTGAATGAAAAGGAAGACAAAAGGATAGAAAGTCCATGAGGGGTGGTGCCTGCGAGGAACAAAATATAAAAGTGAGATCGGGTGGTGGGAATGATCTATTTACCATACTCTGTTGGGAAAGGCTCCACGGAGATGATCAAAACATCCTTGAGGGTGGCGTGTACAGGAGCGGATAACTCCTTGTACTGAAGGCGCAGTCTGTAAGTATATAAAGGGAGACTGAGGTGAGCTCCCATATTTAGAAGAACATTGAGCAGCACAGAGGTTATGAAAAATAAGAGGGTGCCAGCAGACTTACTTTACAGTCGAGACGTATTAGTTTCTCCGCTATGCGCGTTCTGTGTTCCGTGTGTGGACACAAAACCCGGAAGCGGAAGTGATTAAACAATCACCTGCCATTTGTTACGTGGTAGCCCGGATCAAAACGCCTGAAATGTAAACCTTATCTTAATGTGAGGTTGTTTCCAGTTTGTGCCGTGGGGCCAGAGACATTGCGAAAGGGGTGAAATTGCTTGCTATCTTAAATGGAAAGATGCAAAAACAAAAAATCAGCACATAAATGAAGTCGTTTGTGAAAGGAGGAAGCCTGAAATCACGATTAAAATGACAAGGGAAATTGACAAAACCGGCACGTTAGGAGTGAGCTATAACGTAGTGAAAGAGTGTTTGTTTGACGTGTGCATGCATTAAAGATAGTAGTAGTGTAGTGATTATCACAATGCAATGCTCAAGATGTAATAGGCTGAGAAAACATAGTAAGACAAAATGGATCACAAAAGACTTGAAATACAACCCACATCTTGAGAACCAAGTCAATACAAATTATGCCGCGACAACCAACATGTTTAAATAGAACTGTTAGGAATGGTTAACAATCTTGTTATCATTAATAGCAATCAATACACAGTACAAAATACAGTGATAAAAATTGGAAAAAAGTCTCAATCTAATAAGTTTTTCTTCATAGTCCATAGTACACAATTCATATGGTGTGCATTAAAGAATATAAGCGCGTCTCTGTCTCTGAGTGATTAGTGCTTAAACAGCAATTGCACACGACTATCCACATACAGTACAAGAAAAAATGAACCAGAAGGGAAGTACTCTTTAGTTCAGTAATGTAAACATGGGTGATTTTAACACATTTGAAAATTATTCCTCGGTTACAATAATCATATGGGCCCTCTGGTAATTGATCTAGAATACATCGGTACAATGACAGTGAGACTTCAAAGAGTGAACCGAGGGATGTGTATTCTAAAGTCGTTCTTTTAAGTGCAACAGCAAACATCTATACTTTTGGACATGCAGCTGATGAGTGCCAATGTAAAGTGACAATCTCTTCAGACAATGGATTCAGACGTTCAAATATGACTGGGCAAACATATGAGTCCAAGTTCAAGAAGGTGTAAGCCAGAGGTATATAACGTGTAAACCCGGACCCTAGTAGCATTGCGATGGAGGAGGTGTGGACAAGGCCCTATGTATACAAGTAAACTGAGAAAATAGCAAATGTGGGTCTCCTTCTAGTCACCCAGAAAATATTGGAGCTCATGGTCATAATTCAGACCCCATTCCACTGTACGAAGGCGCATGATCCACATTGCCTCCGTACATCTTAACCGAAGTTCCCTGTTGCCACCCCAAATATTGGGTGGAGTTGTTTCTATACCAAAGAAGCTGACCCTCAGATCCCCCCTGGTATGTGCCTGGCATGTGGCAGCATGCAGTGCTACTGGATATTCAGGATCCTGTTTGTGGGTGGCACGTATGTGTTCCGCAATTCTGTCTTTTAAGGGTCGAACAGTGCTACCCACGTAGAACTTGCCACATGTGCATTCAATTATGTATGTGACAAATCTGGTAGTACAGTTTATTTTCATCTTGATGGTATATATGTCTCTTTTGGCATTGGTAAAATCTTTAGTGCCGTGTTTCGCCCATCTACATACGGAACAAAAGCCATATTTGAAGAAACCCAGGTTGTGTGGTGTGAGCCAGTTGGAGGATGTAGCGCTGCGTGGGGCTCAACCTATTCCTCAATGTGCGGCCCTTTCTGAGGTGATCTGAGGGTAGTCAGAGATGTGGTCATGCAAGCTTCTATCTGCTCGCAGGATGGCCCAGTGTTTAGATAGGCTTTTACGAATTGGATGATGTAAGTCATTAAAATCCGTAATCATGCGTGTAGTGTTATCCTGTGATTGCGTGCGAGTATGGGATTTGAGGGTGTCAGCCCTCTTCACTTTTTTAACTCTGTTCACTGCTGTCTGAAATGTGGTGGTAGAGTAACCCCTTCTGGAGAACCTGTCTCTTGATTCGGAGAGGTGTTTCTCAATTTCAGTTATCTCACTGCAGTTTCTTTTAACTCGCAGGAATTCGTCGCACGGTATGGCCTGTATCTGGTGTTTGGGATGAGAACTGGTGGCGTACAGAACTGCATTACAAGCTGTCTCTTTTCTAAACAGTCTGCTGTGTAACTCATCTTTTTAACGTAGAGTTCAATATCTAAAAATGCCACCTTGGATGTACCCGAAATCATAGTGAAACTCGTTTGCCACATGTTCTTGTTCAGATGTTTGAAGAATTTATGTAGGTGATCTTGGGTACCGGACCATAGTAAAATGTAATCATCTATATACCGGCCCCAAAAAATTATTCAGTCAATGAATTCAGCCCCCTTGGGTCTCCAGATGAGATTTGCTTCTAGGGTGCCCATAAAGAGATTGGCAAACGAGGGTGAAAACTTTGATCCCATGGCCACACCCCTTGTCTGTCTGTACCAGACCTTGTCAAAGATGAAAAAGTTGCTATTTAAAATGATCTCCAACATGGAAACTAGCATGGTCGTATGTTGCCACATGGTGGCTGGCCAGTTATGTAGTGCTCGTTTGGCCTCACTCATTCCTAATTCTGGATTGATGCTCGTATAAAGAGCCACCACGTCCAGGGTTGCCAGAATGGTACCAGGTTGCCATGGGAGATCAGAGAGTGTGCTGAGAATGTGTTTGGTGTCCTGTATATAGGAAGGAAGGTTACGCATGAGTGGGCCCAGAAAGAGGTCGACATATTCTGCAATCCTCTCAGAAGGTCCACCCATGCCCGACACAATGGGTCTGCCCGGAGGAAAGGTAGGTTCTTGTGCACCTTTGGTAATGTGTACAACCAAGAGTATGAGTGACGTGAAACCTTTAAGTAAAGATATTCATCATTGTCTAGTAGTCCCGTTTCTTTCCACAAACCAAATTTCCTGTTGATTTCAATAGTCAATGGTCCTATTGGGTTGTGTGTGAGGCGTTTGTAGCAAGTGTTGTCAGTGAGCTGTGTGAGTATCTCCTCTTGGTAATCACTTTTGTCAATTACCACTACGTTTCCCCCTTTGTCAGCTTCTCTTATGGTTATGTCATGGTCGTTAGTAAGTGAGGTGAGTGCAATGCGTTCACCCCATGTGAGGTTG
Organism: Lissotriton helveticus; assembly: GCF_964261635.1. NCBI lineage: Eukaryota > Metazoa > Chordata > Amphibia > Caudata > Salamandridae > Lissotriton > Lissotriton helveticus. The sequence goes on along the minus strand of NC_136073.1, from coordinate 469,423,112 downwards.
TCTTTGTATTTGAAAGTGTTTCTGCTGTGTTGTGGCTCAAGTTTGTCAATGTCCTCCAACATTCATTTGTAGAAGTTATCAATTGCATTGCCCCCAGGTAGGGTGGGGATCCATTTGGATTTAGATCTAAGACCACTGGCAATGCTGTAGTCAGGCTCTATGTTGAGTTCTTCCAATAATCTATCCATGTTATAGGGTGTGTGTTCCTGATCAGCAATTGATAGGAGAAGTTGGGTTGTTTGTATGTCGTTAATCGTGAGCACATCAGACTCGAAGAGCGTTGGAATGTTTTTAGATGCTTTATTAGTAGACATGTTAGATGCAAAGTGTTTCTTTAGTTTAAGACTCCTAACAAACTTAAATAAACCAATTTTTAGTCTACAAATGTACCAATGGTGGGGGGATTAAAAGAAAGACCTTTGCTAAGAAGAGAGATCATGTCAGGTGTGAGGGTTTTGGAGAAAAGGTTGATAACCTGTACCTCACTGCTCTCAGGGCTACTCAGTGCTTCATTGCCCCTGACCTTAGTTTCTTCCTGTATTCCTCTGAGTTTGCCCCTTGCAATTGACAACTTCTGCAAATGGATGTTGGAGGACATTGACACACTTGAGCCACAACACAGCAGAAACACTTTCAAATACAAAGACAACCTCACGCGTGTTGAGCGCATTGCACTCACCTCACTTACTAACGACCATGACATAGCCATAAGAGAAGCGGACAAACGGGGAAACTTAGTGGTAATGGACAAAAGTTATTACCAAGAGGAGATACTCACCCAGCACACTGACAACACTTGCTACAAACGCCTCACACACAACCCAAAAGGACCATTGACTATTGAAAGCAACAGGAAATTGGGTTTGTGGAAAGAAGCGGGACTACTAGACAATGACGAATATCTTTACTTAAAGGTTTCACGTCCCTCATACCCTTGGTTGTACACATTACCAAAGGTGCACAAGAACCTACCTTTCCCTCTGGGCAGACCCATTGTGTTGGGCATGGGTGGACCTACTGAGAGGATTGCAGAATATGTCGACCTCTTCCTGGGCCGGCTTGTGTGTTACCTTCCTTCTTATATACAGGACACCAAACACATTCTCAGCACACTCTGATCTCCAGTGGCAACCTGGTACCATTCTGGTAACCCTGGACGTGGTAGCTCTTTATACGAGCATCAATCCAGAATTAGGAATGAGTGTGGTCAAATGAGCACTACATAACAGGCCAGCCATCATGTGGCAACATACGACCATGCTAGTTTCCATGATGGAGATAATTTTAAATAACAACTTTTTCATCTTTGACAAGGTCTGGTACAGACCGACAAGGGGGAGGCCATGGGGTCAAAGTTTGCACCCTTGTTTGCCAATCTCTTTTTGGGCACCCTAGAAGCAGATCTCATCTGGGGACCCAAGGGGGCTGAATTAATTGACTCAATAATTTTTTGGGGCCGGTATATAGACGATTGCATTTTACTATGGTCCGGTACCCAAGATCACCTACATAAATTCTTCCAACATCTGAAAACGAACATGTGGCAAATGAGTTTCACTATGAATTCGAGTACATCCAAGGGGGAATTTTTAGATATAACAACAAAGAACACAGTGTGAATTTGCTTTCCAAGATCAGCACATCATTGATAAGTATTTCCCTTGTTATAAATATATACAGTCTAAATTAGATCACCATTCTAGGAGTGCTAAACAGATATCATGCTTATTCACCCTTAAGCAACTCATCCACGATATCCTACCCACTCTAGGTGTGGTAGAGTATCATAAACAATATGTAAGAAGAATACCAGTGCACATCCCTGCTCGTTGCTTTTATCCAATTGGCATTCAGCCACGACAATCCAATAATTCCAATGTTCTTGTAGTCCACAGAAATATTAAATAAGTACAATGTCCATTTGTATTCAATATTCTTTATTATTGATTCCTTTCTTGCCACATCGTCACAGCCGACGCGCGTTTCGCCCTCCGCGGGCTTTTTCAAGGCTGTAATTTATATACAAATTGTAGCAACAGATCAGTTTGATACATTGTAGGCCACCTTTACATTTACAGTAGTCTATGCACTGTTATCATAGGATCTAATTATCACATTCTAAGTGTACCATCATTATTTGTAAATATAATGCCTATATTATGGTATCAATCCGATTGTTTTGATAAGTACAAAAATCAATAAAGAGTCTGTTCCAGAACATATTAAACAAATTTACTGTATGCGATCACCTTGCTCCATTTTATGGCCTCCTATTCTCCAAAAAAGTTGAGGGACAAAGTTTATATCCTCCCCTTTAACCACAAGTGGAAAATTTCCAAGATGACCACTACATGTCCAGAAGTGTTCTTAAGGAAATCTTTTTTTTATTTTTTTTAAAAACTAATGTGCCCATCACCACAGTGAATACTTTTTTTGATTTTTATATATTTTAAATAAAAGACATTTTTTTTAACTATTGCATGCCTTAGAACTATATGGTCACACTTACCAATAGAATGGTATGGTGAACGGTGTATATTCGCACGAGTCAATAATTAAAGCCGGGCCTTTAACCAATAATCCTGTGAAACAAAGATATGGACGTAATCATGCCATTGATTTCCAGCAATACTACTAGACATTCGTTAAAGTCGAGTCCACTGATACACTTATCATCATTCATAGGCTTACCTTTAAGCCACTAGTATTGTAAATCGAACATTTGTCAATGTGATTTCTATGCAAATGATCCATTCAAGTGTCGGTTGCACACGTTGCTAAGCGCGTTTTGGAGCCATGATAAGTTCCATCTGCAATAAAAGTATATCCACATTTATGATGTTATTGGTGGGCATATTTTTTATAAGCCCATTACGTCTCTATATCTAATAGTTGAGACCATATTTTTCAACCATAGGTCTCCATATACTAATACTGTATCTAATCTTTTGTACGAGATTGTTCTTATTAAAACAAATGCCAACAGCAGTATTCACTGTGAAACCCATAACCCTGGTATAAAATGCAGAGAATAAGTTATTCTCCTTTAAGTGTTAAAAACCACATTTCTTAATATGACCAAGACATCGTAAGAGTCGCTGCATTTAGGCTCGACTTCTAAAGCCTGGTGTATTGACCACGCAAAACATGCCCGACTCCAAAGTATACGAGCCTAACAAACTCATATACTGCCAGTAAAGAATCGATATAGTGAGCCAGTTTAACGTCACACAAGCCCCACGTTCATCATCAATATAATGATCGGATATTATACTAGTCAATCTGCAATTGCTTATTGGCGGTAGTTCGTACTATTTATGAGACAATTCCGCGGCACTTAGTCTGTTTGTTCACTTGTTGCAAAATCAAGTCTGCATTTCCCAAAACGTTTTAAAAACCGCGCATCCCGTATATCTAGGGAGAGCGTTTAGCGGCTTTAAATCATTGCAAATGCAATATTCTCAAAGTGAGCCCCAAAGCGGTGTGCCCCACTCTTCTCAGTCTGGCCAGGCCCGCCATCCATACATTACACATTTGCCATCCCAACCGCATATATCTATCGTTCGTAATCCCATTTTTTAACTTACCACCAGAGCTAGATTGTTACGTCTTCGCAGGGCGTTTTCCCTCCGCGTTCGCCTTCCCGGAGACCACTTCGTCTCCCTTCCTATGCGTTTGTATAAACAAAAAAGAAGGACTACCTGGTAATATTCATTAGTCACTAGATGAAACGTAGTGGCCATCTTGGAATGTTTAAAAGTTACATTTAAAAAAGCCAATGTGCTACATTCAAAGACAATATTCCCGAATTGTGAAAAGATCCACCAAATTCGTTATTTGGTGGATCTTTTCACAATTCGGGAATATTGTCTTGGCCACTACGTTTCATGTAGATATATGCGGTTGGGATGGCAAATGTACGGGATGCGCGGTTTTTAAAACGTGGGGCTTGTGTGAGGTTAAACTGGCTCACTATATCGATTCTTTACTGGCAGTATATGAGTTTGTAAGGCTCGTATACTTTGGAGTCGGGCATGTTTTGCGTGGTCAATATACCAGGCTTTAGAAGTCGAGCCTAAATGCAGCGACTCTTACGATGTCTTGGTCATATTAAGAAATGTGGTTTTTAACACTTAAAGGAGAATAACTTATTCTCTGCATTTTATACCAGGGTTATGGGTTTCACAGTGAATACTGCTGTTGGCATTTGTTTTAATAAGAACAATCTCGTACAAAAGATTAGATACAGTATTAGTATATGGAGACCTATGGTTGAAAAATATGGTCTCAACTATTAGATATAGAGACGTAATGGGCTTATAAAAAATATGCCCACCAATAACATCATAAATGTGGATATACTTTTATTGCAGATGGAACTTATCATGGCTCCAAAACACGCTTAGCAACATATGCAACCGACACTTGAATGGATCATTTGCATAGAAATCACATTGACAAATCTTCGATTTACAATACTAGAGGCTTAAAGGTAAGCCTATGAATGATGATAAGTGTATCAGTGGACTCGACTTTAACGAATGTCTAGTAGTATTGCTGGAAATCAATGGCATGATTACGTCCATATCTTTGTTTCACAGGATTATTGGTTAAAGGCCCGGCTTTAATTATTGACTTGTGCGAATATACACCGTTCACCATACCATTCTATTGGTAAGTGTGACCATATAGTTCTAAGGCACGCAATAGTTAAAAAAAAAATTATTTTATTTAAAATATATAAAAATCAAAAAAAGTATTCACTGTGGTGATGGGCACATTAGTTTTTAAAAAAAATTAAAAAAAAGATTTCCTTAAGAACACTTCTGGACATGTAGTGGTCATCTTGGAAACTTTCCACTTGTGGTTAAAGAGGGGGATATAAACTTTGTCCCTCAACTTTTTGGGAGAATAGGAGGCCATAAAATGGAGCAAGGTGATCGCATACAGTAAATTTGTTTAATATGTTCTGTAACAGACTCTTTATTGATTTTTGTACTTATCAAAACAATCGGACTGATACCATAATATAGGCATTATATTTACAAATAATGATGGTACACTTAGAATGTGATAATTAGATCCTATGATAACAGTGCATAGACTACTGTAAATGTAAAGGTGGCCTACAATGTATCAAACTGATCTGTTGCTACAATTTGTATATAAATTACAGCCTTGAAAAAGCCCGCGGAAGGCGAAACGCGCGTCGGCTGTGAAGATGTGGCAAGAAAGGAATCAATAATAAAGAATGGGGAATTTTTAGATATTGAACTCTATGATAAACAAGATGAGTTACACAGCAGACTGTTTATAAAAGAGACAGCGTGTAATGCAGTTCTGCACGCCACCAGTTCTCATCCCAAACACCAGATACAGGCCATACCGTATGGCGAATTCCTGCGAGTTAAAAGAAACAGCAGTGAGACAACTGAATTTGAGAAACACCTCCTTGAATCAAGAGACAGGTTCTCCAGAAGGGGTTACTCTACCACCACATTCAGACAGCAGCGAACAGAGTTAAAAAAGAGAAGAGGGCTGACACATCCAAATCCCAGACTCGCACGCAATCACAGGATAACACTACACGCATGATTGCGGATTTTAATGACTTACATCATCCAATTCGAAAAAGCCTATCTAAACACTGGGCCATCCTGCGAGCAGATAGAAGCTTGCATGATCACATCTCTGACTACCCTCAGATCACCTTCAGAAAGGGCCGCACATTGAGGAATAGGATGAGCCGCACAACACCGCGCAGCGTTACAGCCTCTAATTGGCTCACACCACACAACCTGCTTTCTTCAAATGTGGCTTTTTTTCCGTATGTAGATGGGCGAAACACGGCACTAAAGATTTCACCAGTGCCAAAGGAGACATATATACTATCAAGACCAACATCAACTGTACTACCAGATTTGTCACATACATAATTGAATGCACCTGTGGCAAGTTCTATGTGGGTAGCACTATCCGACCCTTAAAAGACAGAATTGCGGAACACATATGTGCCATCCACAAACAGGATCCTAAATATCCAGTAGCACTGCATGCTGCCACATGCCAGGCACATACCAAGGGGGATCTGAGGGTCAGCTTCTTTGGCATAGAAACAACTCCACCCAATATTCGGGGTGGCAACAGGGAACTTCGGTTCAGACGTACGGAGGCACTGTGGATCATGTGCCTTCGTACAGTGGAATGGGGTCTCAATTATGACCATGAGCTCCAATATTTTCTGGGTGACTAGAAGGAGACCCAGATTTGCTATTTTATCAATTTAATTCTATACATGGGGCCTCGTCCACACCTCCTCCATCGCAATGCTACTAGGGTCTGGATTTACACGTCATATACCTCTGGCTTACACCCTTCTTGAATTTGGACTCATATGTTTGCCCAGTCATATTTGAACGTCTGAAACCATTGTCTGAAGAGATTGTCACTTTACATTGGCACTCATCAGCTACATGTCCAAAAGTATAGATGTTTGCTGTTGCACTTAAAAGAACGACTTTAGAATACACATCCCTCGGTTCACTCTTTGTAGTCTCACTGTCATTGTACCGATGTATGCTAGATCAATTACCAGAGGGCCCATATGATTATTGTAACCGAGGAAAAATTTTGAAATGTGTTAAAATCACCCATGTTTACATTACTGAACTAAAGAGTACTTCCCTTCTTCATCATTTTTTCTTGTACTCTATATGGATTGTCGTGTGCAATTGCAGTTTAAGCACTAATCACTCAGAGACAGAGACGCGCTTATATTCTTTAATGCACACCAAATGAATTGTGTATTATGGACTATTAAGAAAGAATTATTAGATTGAGACGTTTTTCCAATTTTTATCACTGCATTTTGTACTGTGTATTGATTGCTATTATTGATAACAAGATTGTTAACCATTCCTAACAGTTCTATTTAAACATGTTGGGTATCGGGCCGTAATTTGTATTGACTTGGTTCTCAAGATGTGGGCTGTATTTCAAGTCCATTTTGTCTTACTATGTTTTCACAGCCTATTGCATCTTGAGCATTGCATTGTAATAATCACTACAATACTACTATCTTTAATGCATGCACACGTCAAACAAACACTCTTTCACTACGTTATAGCTCACTCCTAACGTGCCGGTTTTGTCAATTTCCCTTGTCATTTTAATTGTGATTTCAGGCTTCCTCCTTTCACCAACGACTTCATTTATGTGCCGATTTTTCATTTTTGTTTTTGCATATTTCCATTCAAGATACCAAGCAATTTCACCCCTTTCGCAATGTCTCTGGCCCCACGGCACAAACCGGAAACAACCTCACATTAAGGTTTACATTTCAGCCGTTTCAATCCGGGCTACCACGTAACAAACGGCAGGTGATTATTTAATCACTCCCGCTTCCGGGTTTTGCATCCACACACAGAACATAGAACGCGTATAGCGGAGAAACGAATACGTCTCGACTGTAAAGTAAGTCTGCTGACACCCTGTTATTTTTCATAACCTCCGTGCTGCTATATAGCGCCTTCAGTACGATGAGCTATCAGCTCCCGTACACGCCACCCTCACGGACGTTTTGATCATCTCCGAGGAGCCTTTCCCAACGGAGTATGGTAAATAGATCATTCCCACCACCCGATCTCACTTATATTTTGTTCCTTGCAGGCACCACCCCTCATGGACTTTCTATCCTTTTGTCTCCCGTTTCTTTCAGACATTTAGATTTTAATAATTAACAAGGAGAACCAATTCTATCTCACAATCATTTACTTGAACCCAGCAAACGATTTTTTCAGAACCTACGGACATTATACTCAACCATTGATCTGGTGAGCACAGCTTTATCCGCTCGTCATGAGGCACTTCCCACATTGAACATTTTCTGTTACCCACCTTTGCACCTTCAAATTGTGCGGATTATCAGTATTTTATTCTTCCCTTTCCTTCCCTTTCTCCAGATCCTTTTATTAAAGCACCTTTACATTGGCAATTGAGTCCTGGGCCCTGCGGAGCGGTGAGCCTCCAAGCCTGTTTCCTTTGTTTAACGCCTGCCAGCTATAGGCTTCTCTTTCTGATTCTTTCCTTCTTCTATGTCTCCCCCTTTCTTTTTAGACTTCCCCAGTGACGCCTCATTACATCATAGGTATGATCGAGTTTTGTCTTCACTCCACTCAGGCACTTGGATGTTTTTACCCTCAAAACACTTTTTCTGTCTGTTCTCTGTATGACATGCCATGCACGTAACAATCCTTCTGAAACCTAACAAGCTGGGGTCAGATGTTGCATGTGACCCTCCAACTTACCTTCCCGTCCTTCACAGACACACTCCCTGCCACACCACCCTCACATTAGTTATCCCCGGTGCACCGCAAGTTTTTTTCATGCATGAGGTGGTTTTCCTTTGGTTAACCCCTTCCCCACTCATGACGAGCCCAGCTCGTCATGAGTTGTGCCGCTGGCACGCTGATGACGAGCTGAGCTCGTCATGTAACGCGTTTTTTAAAAAAAAAGCAGCTCAGCGTGAAAAAAGCCACTGCATGCATGCGGTTAAGGTGCACTTTTATTGACAGTCCCTTATGGAGACATGTCACAAGAAACCGTGTTTATATGCATATTGTCAAGTTTTCCACCAATGTCCCTTGTATCTTCCCCAGCCCTGAGGAGTCGCTGGAGGACAATCCCACATGCGACCAAACACGTGTGCTGTATTGCTCTTAAGAACATTAAAACACTTTATTTCTCAAGGACCAGTTGATGAGAAAAATGTTGTTTACTCACAGGCTTTGTTCTTGCTCAAATTGTATATTAGTGTCTACACAGACACGACTTGTTATATTTAATTGTTGCGTGCAAGGGTATCTTGTTGTAATTCTCTGGTGTGCTGGCCTCGACTGACACAGATATTGAGGGGTTATAGGGCGCATCCCCTCCCCCTTTTTGGCACCACATTTCTAACCGAGATTTCCAGACACTTTTGCGTCCACTTTTAGCAGTGCGCCCTTTTTTTTCCCTGACTAAAAACCCTTTAGAGACACTATACCGGTCGTTTTGAGGGAGGCTAGGTGAGATGTGGTTGTACTACTAAGGACTGCATTCCCATAGTCGAGTCTGGATATCACCAAAGATTGAGTGGCTAGTTTCAGGTCTTTGGGCGGGATGTATGGTTTTATTTTGTTAAGTAGCTTCAGATTGAGGAAGGCACTCTTAGCAGAGTTCTTAATGTGATTGGCCATGTCGAGTTTAGGGTGATTCCTAATGATATAACCAAGTTAGCCAGAGTGAGATTGCTGTTGAGAGCGTCAATTGCTTTTAGCCATTCTGCAAATTGGGGGTTTTCTTCCCTCAAAACAACCCCTTAATGCAGAAGCCAGAATGGTCACCGAAGTCAAGAAATACGATCACATCTCACCTGCACTCAGAGAACTAAAATTGCTCTCCATCGAAATGTGTACCAGCTTCAGAACTGCTTGGCTCATGCACAAACCCTTGCACACAGGGAAACCCGAATACCTAGCCTCAAAACTCAAGAGAGCCAGTCACACAAGGAACCTCAGGAGCTCTAACACCCTTCCTCTTATCCCCATGAAAACACACAAATAAAAATCCGCTGCACGATCCTTCACAAGAAAAGCATCCAAAATCGGGAACTCCATCCGAATCGATATTAGGACAACCTCTTCCTTTGTCAAATTTAAGAAACTCCTAAAAGACCTCTTCTTCAATCGTGCCTTCCCGAATAGGTAACAGCCGCCGATGCGCACAAGCCTACACTCTGTAGCATCTTGACACTGTGATACTCAAACCTACCTCTTCCCCGCTCCCCTCCTCCTTGAAAGAGGTTCAACCCAAGACCTCGTGCACCCATCGAGGTTTCTCAGGTCTTCCATACCTCAATGTTGCACAGCACGTGGGGACCTCAAAAACAATACTATATACCATGACCTATTGTGTTCCCATCGAGGATTCTCAGGACTTCTATACCTCAATGTTACACAGCACGCTGGGACCTCCGAAACTATATTATATACCATGACCTATTGTATTAGCCTGCAAAAAAAACAATATAGTAAAGCACTCGTATATCCTCGGGTCCGGCCAGCGCTATATAAAAATTCTCAATAAAAATAAATAAATAAATACAATTTTAAACTTCAGAAATTAATTTCATCATGGTCTCCTCTCCACCTCTTATTGTGGGGTAGGTTGGATACCATTAAGATGATGATTGTACCACGTCATTTACACATTATCGATGTTACCTATTAAGATACCCATGTCCTATTTTTAAATACAATTTGTACCAAATTTCTTTGGAATAATAAGCATTCCCTTATTGCTTTGGCTAAACTTAAATGTCCCAAGAATGAAGGCGGTGTCTGCTTTCCTAATTTTATTTTATTTCACTCTACATTTTTAATTTGACACATTTTTGCTTTAACCCATCATTTTCGTGATTCTCACATACCATGATTAATTGTATTTGAACATTCTTTATTGAAGGGTTTCTCATGTGATTATGTGATTTATATGTTTAACTGCATGTTTATATCAATCAACCCTATACTAAAATACTCCCAACAATTATTACATACAATATTTTCTACAGGTTTTGATTTATTTAAATGTTTCCCTGCTTCCTCTATTTAGTATAACAAATTTATCAAATTTCACTGTAAATCATTTTATTTTAAACACTGGAAAGAAAAAGGTATTATGTTTATTCATCAGCTGGTCTACCATGATTCTGTTGTTCCTTTTTCTCAATTGCAAACACAATGGGCCTTATTTATGAAGGCCTTGCGCCGCCGGTGCGTCACTTTTAACATGGGAAAAAGTGACGCACCGGCGGCGCAAGGCCTTCATAAATAAGGCCCCATACATTCTACCAAGTTCGTTTTTACAGGAATATATAATCTAATATTGTTTGTTCTTCCATCCTATTTAACAGCCAATAAATGTACCCTGGAAACCTTATCACTAACACTCCATGCACCATTACATAACATTTTTCATGATTCTACATACAATGTACATATATGTAAAACCTGTAATTATACACTATTACTGTAAGATCCAAAACTTCTAATGAATGACTACGGGAAGCTGATTTACCTATCTAATTTCCTACTCCCGCTCGGAATAAATTATGGCTTAAAGTAAGACATCTAAAGCTGTTCAAATTACGCAATCTTTATTTTTTGTTGATAACAAAGTTCTCATTGCTCCTGCATGTATTTCTAAATTTTCTTTAACCTGTTTCCAGTATGCTGGTCTTGTTATTCCTCCAAAGGGACTTTAATTCATTTTTAATTTGTTTAAATTTTGGGAAATAATCTGGTCAAAATGGTTAAAAAAAAATCAATTTAACTTTAAATTATCAATTCCAAATGTTTTTTCTGGAACTGGCGAAGCAGAGTTTGAATGACTCTCTCCTAAACCCAAGTTTTTGATCTCCTTTTTGCTTCTTGTCGGAAAGATACTTCTAAATTATCTATATTAGCATGGTGGAATTTTATTGATGATGAACATTGAATAGCTACTGTTTCTCCATTCTCGTTATCTCAGCAAATTAAATCTGATTTATTCTGGTTACCTTTCTCCATATATCTTTCTTCTCACCTATATCTTAGATACGATTCTATTTCTAGCTGTATTTCATTTCTTTATATCTTCTTTCTCACTCTCTTTTACTTTCTGTATTTCGTCTCTTTTGCTTCTGTCTTTTTATTTTCTTTCTGTTTTCTTTTTCCTTTTTCCTTTTCGCTTTTCTCTATATAAAAATACATCTATTTTATATTTATAGTCTTATGTTACTACTTTTTGTATTCTGATCAATTACACTATATTGCAATTTAATTGTTGTTGTTCAGTATTGGTGTTGTATTGATACTGTTGAAAAAACTCTTGTTTTATCTCTTCCATACAAAATATAAGAAATAAAATCTATTCTGAACAGAGGCCCTCAAATAGATTTGGCCCAGGGCCCCAAAAAAACCCTTAAGATGTCCCTGTGCCTGATTCCTAATTTAGGGGCTTATTACGATGGCGTAACGATTGGTGATCATTACGCCATCATAATGAGAATTACCCACCACCATATTAGGATGGTGGTGGGATCGCAGCGGACGCAAAGTCCATCTGCCGCTTTTTCGCCGGTGGCAATCCTTACAATTGCCTGCCGGGCGGAGCTGGGGACCGTCCGCCATATTAGGATGTGGGTGAAGTATAGGCCTTTCCATGGCAGCGTTGCTGTCATGGAAAGGCTGGCGGGGATTGGCTTTGGGGCCCCAGCGGGGAATCTGGGGGGGTGCTCGGGAGTACCCCCTGCACTATGTGGCAGGCACCGTGTGGTGCCTGCCACGTGGTGCAGGGAAATGCTGTGCATGCTCTTTTACCATTGAGGACGGTGCTGCAGCCAGCACCACCGTCCGCAATGGTAAAAGGCCAGGATGTGCCCGCCAGTATGGCAGGCGCATCCTAATTGGGCTGGTGGGACCGCCATACGTCTGGCGGGCGGTCCCATCACCATTATGAGGTCGGCAGACTGATGTCCGCCCGCCATCATAATGAGCTCGTGAGATCTGCTTCTAACAAACTTTTTATAATTCCAAATTTAAAAGGATCGCATAGGAAAACACTTAGATTGTGCAATAAACTCATTATTTTTGGATAGTGCATTTTAAAGGACACAGGGTTAATGAAATTGGTCTAAACATGAAATAATTTAAACACAGGCTTGCAGGAGGGATGGGCCTTTCACCCCACAATTTCAAATGGCACTTTCAAGTATTAGCACTGATTAAAACTGAATATAATGTAGAAGTAATGACAAAGGGTTTGATTAGAGGGTTGAACGTTCTCTCTCAATTATGTGGGGTACCATTAGTAGGGAACTGTAGCTTTTAATGCACAAAATGATTGTGGCTAACTGGACCTTGCTCATGTAAGACATCTTCAGTTAATCTGGGCTATTTACTAGAAGTTAAAGCATGATGGACACATGTACCGCCATTATCACAGGTACTGATTGTTAAATAATAAAACAAGCACTGGCAGAGCCAATTGGTCTGACATTGTCTGCCATAATTTTGCTAATGCTCTTTTTGTGTTACTTTTCATGGATTTGTAATACTTTGTTGTTGGGCGAGCTTCTAGACCCCAAACAATATAAAACAATTGGCTAAAATCAAACATATTTTTGGGTGGTTGGTAAAAAGTTCACTTTACGTGTGGAGGTGCTCTTGTGAAACAGGGCAATGCCATAACTCACAGTGAACTAATTTAATGGCTGAAGTGGGCTGAGCCATTGCCCATGTTGTAGCTGGCGGAAGAAAAACTAGAATGACACAGCAACAGACCAATGGATGAATAATGCTGAAATCCCTATAAGGAAGGAAGGTAGGCAGGTGTGTGTGTGAGTGGGATATTATTAAAGTGCAGTTTATTCAGTTGCTATCCACAGTACATTTTAGAAAGTTCAACAACAGCCCTCTGTTCTTGGAGTTTTATGCATAGGTTTAAAAATTGTTGGCTAAGCACCAGTGCTAGCTGGAGGTGTAACATATGGCGGTCTCAAGACACTCTTTATTGGACAAGTGACATTGATAAAACTTTATAGAAGTGTTGGGGGCAGAGAGCTCGCATTTGAAAAAAGGTTTATGAATCGTTTTGCCAAATGATGTATTTTGCAGTATTAATGGATGGGATTACAACAATCTGAAGCAAGTTGTTTTGAATCATGAAAGATTAACTTGCTAGTTTCCAATTCAACAATGCGAGGACTCCAAATGATTTTTAGGGAAAGTGAAAGTCCGCCTGCCTGGGTTATTTTTCTAAGAAAAAAGGAGCTTGCCTGGGATTTGACTGGCAGATCTTCAGAAATATATATAAGTGATATTTTGACTTAATCAGGGCCCCTGCATATTAACACAATACACTGAACACATGGGTACACACTACTGTTTGAAAAACAGAGGTACAACCACAGGTCAACATTTTTTTACAGTGAAATGGACTCTCAAGATTTGCTTGTAGCTGCAGGTATTTTTAAAACTATGCTGTTTAAGTTCACATTGGAGTGTGCCATGAAAAATGAGAGAAGAGCAAGCATGTTGAAAGTCAGAGTGAGAGTATACTGTGGAGAAAACCTGCTAGGTTTCTAGAGAAGCCCTCACTCACCAACCTAGTTGGTGACATGCTTCATCATTGGGCCCCACCAGTAGTGGCCGAATGCCACCCTAGTGTGCTACGACACCAGTTTACTGTGGAGTTGGTTATGAGTGATCAGTGAAAAGTGAGTTGTGAGTTTAAAAATGTCTAGATCGTGTCAAAAAAATACTTTATTAGTTTTGCCAATCAGACATGAATAAAATGTCATAAAAGGTGGGATAAAGAACCAAATTAAAAGTTCAGTTTTATCCCTGGGAGTGTGGTGAACATGTTTCTGCCTATGTGTGAGCGTTAGTCAGGCTTTCATCAGGACCAGGAGTGTAGTAGTGGACCCCGGGGGTATGGGCGCCCTAAGGCCTTCCCTGACCAGGGGTTGCTAGTGTTAAAATATATAAAAACACTGGGTACAGATTCCCTCGAGAGTAGAGAGGAGCCGAGTTTATTCTGGTTAACAAAGTGACAAACTATGACACACAAACATAAAGAACAAAGAAGACAAAGACAGTTTTGTCAGTATGCTCCTAAAGGTTGTCACAGTAAGAAACCATGAAAATGTGCTCTTTGTGGTGTACTTTATAAACAATCTAAAGTTCACATGTGCTGCTATTAGTGAACTTGTGCACATAAAGGAGTACAGTCGAAATCCTTGTGAAAAAAACGGGAGACAGCCGTCCCCTGCCTAACCCATACAAGGTGGTTGCATAGCTAAGTGACTAAAGGGCAAAAAGGTGTCCATAATGCCCATATAGCATTACTAACTAACAGGTGAACTAAGGGAAAACATAAGTATGGTTTAGCAAACATAATTGTGCTGCTGGGCAAAAGGTAGGCTGGGGACAATCATTCAATGCACCATGGGTCACGGGAGGGGGGAGGTGGCAATATGGCACACCCTAGAAACGAAAAAGGGAAGGGATAAACAACGTGGTCAGTAGTAAAAGAAGCCGGTCCTTAGCTGCTGGTGGATAGTTGTACTCACGCCCACGACGCCAGGCACTCGCTAGGAACCTGAGAGCTCCCTCTTTCAACCTGACCTTGACGATAAACAAATGGAGCTCCGGTGATAGTTTATAAAGACTGGTCCTGATGAGGAGCGGTAATGTATGAGGAACCACTACGTCAGGATAACATGGGGTGCTACGGAAAGGGGTAAATCAGCGGTGTGCTTTTCCAAAATGAAACGGATTTAAAAGAAAGCGACGCTGCAGGGGGAAGCGTCAACGTGGAGGTGTTGATGACACGTCAGGGGAGACCAATAGCAGCTGTCGTTGCTTCACAGAACGCTGTAATCCCCATCCACGGCAATGGAGAGAAAGGTTGCCATGGGGAGGGCACCACAACACTATCAGTGGATGCGCTTGCCGGCCACTATGAAATAAGAGTAGCGCTAAGAAGCGCAGGAACTGCTAAATTGCAGAAAACAAAAAAGGCACAAAAGTACATACCACATTAAAAAAATTACACAAGCGCAGCAGGCGCGAAAAGCACAAGATACTGGGTAACGGATCCTGTTTGCAAGGGAATTGCTTGGATGCACATAATGGATTTTGCATACATGTATCAAGTGGTATAGGATAGTAAAGGCAAGTTGTTTCTTTTTAAAGGGACTGGGGGCATATGTAGCCCTACAGAGAAATATACATACCCCGAAGGATGGTAAACCACTCAACAGTTAGGTCCAGTAGGGGAAAATCATTCAAGAGAAGAGCATTCTTAGTCAAGACTGGGTACACTGTGTAGATGACAGAGAAGGAAGGAGACATACACAGTGAAATTTGCCTCCTTCCATTTAGATTGCTCAGTTATCATGTATGACTAAACCAGTAATCAGGTCAAAAAGGAAAACAGAGGAATTAAGACAGGTGGTCAGTTCTGTAGTACGTGGCCCAAGGGATATTATCATTCAATCTATGTTGGTACGTGCCAAGTTGATACACCCACCTCTGTTCCTTTTCATGCAGAATCTTTTGAACATTTCTTTGAGTGGTAACCTTTTCGATCACTGTTCATCTTAAGTCATTGGTAGTGTGATTGTATTGCAAGAATTGTTCGCTCAGTTTGGTAGTAGCCCGATCACATCTGATGTTGCTGCGATGTTCACATATACGTAATTTAACTTTACGTGTGGTCATACCCACTTTTGTGGCGTTGCAGTTGGTATGAACCCTCTGCGTCCACACTTTGTTGGGTTCAAGATATAAAATGTTGGTATGTGTTGTGAGGTGGCAAATACTGCAATTAGAACAGGGGTAATGCCCTGTTATTTTAGGTGGACCCCAAGCGTCAGTAATAGATGGAGGGGAGTAGGAGTGCTCCGGAACTGTTCCCTTCCTCTCTTGTTGAATTCAGGATAAGTTCACATTGGTTCCTAGTATATGCTAGTACTAAACAACAAAACCCCACTCAACCTTCAAATCTACCATCAACATACACCACCTCCTCCTCAAAACCACCAAGAAAACAGCCCTCTAGAACATAATATATGCCAACGCACACAACAGCAAAGAACTCTTTGCCATCGTCAAGGAGTTTGCCAGGCCCATCAGCGAGACCACAGACTTCCCACCCTCCCAAGACCTATGCAAAAAACTCAGCACCTTCTTCCACCACAAATACAGGCAGACCTATGACAGCTTCAACACCCAAGACCCTGCCTTAATGCCCATCACTACCGCACGCAACCATGTTACACCCCAATAGATCCTGCTCAACTGGACTCTGCTTACCACAGAGGACACACTCAAGACAATCCACTCCGGGGCTCCATCAGACTCTTGCCCGTATCACATCCTCCATAGAGCAGCGCCTCGATCGACTTCCAGCTTTGCTGCACCATCAACTGCTCCATCAAAACTGCCACCTTCCCCGTTGACTGGTTACATACCGAGTTCAAACCCCCTGCTGAAGAAACCGTTCACTGACCCGACAGCCCTCAAGAACTTCAGACCCATCTCCCTCCTCCACTTCTGAGCCAAGTTCATCGAGAAGATCATCAATGCCTCACTCCCCGAGTTCATCGAAGAGAACCACGTTGTGGACACCGCCAAATCTGGCTTCTAAAGCAACCACAAGACCACACTCCTCGCCGACACCGACGACATCCGGTCCCTCCTTGTCTTATGCAAAACCACAGCCCTCTTCCAACTGGACCACTCAGCCATCTTTGATACTGTCTCACACCGCACCCTAATCACAAGACTCCATGACACTGTCATCCGCGACAAGGCACTGGACAAGATGCTCTCCTTTCTGACAGGCCGAAGTCAGCAAGTCAGACTACTACTTTTCCTCTCAGAACCTACAGAGATCAGCTGCGGAGTGCACCAGGGCTCCTCCCTCAGCAACGTCTATATGGGTCCCCTCGAAGCCATTGTCAGAAGCCATAGATTCAACATCATCTCCTACGCCAACAACAACCAGATGATCACCTCCCTCACAGCTCAGAAAACTACAGAACGTCTAAAACACCACAGCCAGACTTATCCTTGACATCCCCCACAGCAGCCACATGACACAACACCTGTGAGAAAACCACTGGCTCCATGTCAGCAAGAGAATCACCTTCAAGCGCCATACACATGCCAACAAGGCGCTCCACAATGTAGGTCCAGAACATCTGACCACCGCCTCGCTTTCCACACACCCACCAGACACCTCCGTTCCACCCAACTCGGCCTGGCCTCCGTATCACAAATTCACAACACCAGGACTGGAGGAAGACCCTTCGCCTACCTCGCAGCCAAGACCTGGAACACTCTACCCTTCCTCCTAAGGCAATCCACGTCGGTGACCCAGTTAAGGAAGGCTCTTCGACAGAACCTCCACACCTGACGGATCAGCAGCCCCCCCACCCCACCTCCAAGTGCCTTAGTTTAGTTTAGTTTATAGGCTTGTATAGTGCATGAATCACCCTCTGAAGGGTATCTCAGCACTCCCTGCAGACCCCCACGGGTGAGTAGCCACTCTTTACATACCCCTGATTGATTGAAGACAAGTGTGGAACTTGGTCCTTTTTGCAGGATTATCCCC
The DNA here is from genome assembly GCF_964261635.1 of Lissotriton helveticus. Lineage (NCBI taxonomy): Eukaryota > Metazoa > Chordata > Amphibia > Caudata > Salamandridae > Lissotriton > Lissotriton helveticus. The sequence continues at coordinate 469,404,911 of NC_136073.1, read as the reverse complement.
AAATATTTTTCTTCTTCCTCCTATTTTTTCCTGACCTGTTGTTGTTGGCTATAGGACTCTGGGCACCTTACCACTGCTTATCAGTGCTAAAGGGCATATGCTTTCCATGTAAATTGTGTCTATGGATTGGTGTTTCCATTATTGGCTATCTGATTTACTGATAAGTCCCTAGTACAGTGCACTGTGTGTGACCAGGGCCTATAAAGTGGGCTTGCAGCACTGGTTGTGCCACCCACATGAGTGACCCTGAAACGGTATCACAGACCAGCCACTGCAGTGTCTGTGTTCAGTTTGTTAACTGCCATGTTGACTTGGCAAGTGCACCCACTTGCCAGATCCTATCCTTCCCTTTTCTTACATGTAGGCCCAAGGTACTCCAATGGGCAGGGTGCAGTGTATGTGAAAGTTGGACATGTATTGTTGTAATGTTACATGTCCTGATAGTGAAATACTGTCAATTTCGTTTGTCACCATTGAAAGGCTATTTGCCCCATATGATAGAATGGGAAATAATTTGTAACATATTACAAGTATAACTTCCCATTGGAACAAGATAGAGAAATGATGTTTAGGCTCTCTGAACTCAGAATTTAATAACAATTATTTTAGTAAAAATGGTCTTTAAATTGTGTGTTTGAAAATGCCACTTTTAGAAGGTAGGCATTTTCTTGTTTAACCATTCTGTGTGCCTCTGCATGTTTGTGTATTGACTGTCTGGTTTTGGAGTGACAGGGGCTGGGGCTGTGCATTCACTGTAGAAAGCCACGGGGGTGAGGTGTGCCTGGCCCTTCCTGGATGACTCAGAGCTGGGCTGAATGGGGCTTGGCTGCATTTAGAATAGTGGGACTAGATTTCCTTGCACCTGAATAGGACCTGTCGCCCTTGCACAATGCTGTCTTCACCCCCTGTGGTCATACGGCACCAGTGAGGATAGAACAGGTTTGGACTGGGCTAAGAGAGTCTTCCACAAAGAGAACAAATACATTTTGGGATATAAGTATAAGTATTAGACCTAAGACCCCAGAACTTTAGATCACTTCTGTATTCATGAGGAACCTTTGCCAAGGAGAAGAGCAGAAGGGCTGTAAGGAGGAGTACTGCTCACTTGCTGTGTGCTGTGTGGGGATGGCCTGCAATTACTGCCAAGGAGAGGACAAAGCCTGGAACTTTGCTTTTAACCTGCTTGAAGAAGATCTCCAAGGGCCTGTGTGTGCTGACCTCCTGTTCTGAAGTCTCAGGGACACAAAGACTTCAGCCCCAGCTTCCCTGAACTCTGCTGCTGAGAGTTCTGACCTGCCAGGAGGTGCCTATTCCAGTTGTGGACCTCAGGAGATTGTTCCTGCTGTTGGGTGCTGGAAGAAAACCAAAGAACTGAAAAAATAAGCACATCGCTCTTCTTGTGGCTGTTTTTCCGAAGCAGTACCGTCGTGTGAGAAGAATCTCCACGCATGGCCGTGCCACTGCAGAACTGACACAGCACCTATCGTGGCTGCAAGAACCAACGCATCGGTGATTGGGGCTGAAGAAACCGACGCAGTGCGGCTTGACGCCGCCGCATTGGTACCTAAGCAGACCCCAGCGACTATGTGCCCGATGAGACAGTATAAACGTTAAACTTGAAATTACTTACAGCCACTTTGAATGGTTTACATGACATAACTTCTCATACCATACCGCCACCGTACACCTTGCAAATACCCCAGGCTTGTATGCCGGAAGGGGGCAAAACACGTGTTATCTATGGGATACAGAACGAATGGTAACAAAATGGACATTAGCATGCTTTAGGGCATACAACCCATGCTCAGGATTTGTCCTGTTTCACTCTCTTCTCTAGCCTACACATATTTTAAGAAGTTTTGATTACTGCCCTTCATAACAGAAATAGATGTGAGCATTTTTCAATTTTGCAACTTGAAGCATCTTGGAAGTGAATCATGTATTTTGAAATGTAAACAAAATTAATGTGACCTTTCTCTTATCCAAAGATACCAATTATTACTCTTTCCTTTCAAATAATCTTCTGTGCCACATCATTATTTCCTTGTTGATGATTACCAATGATGTATGCATGGAACCTTTTATCACTAATTGTGTTGTAACACCTGGAAAACTGTTTCTTTGGGTATTGCTCTTTGTGTAACTGGGTCACTCATCACTTACATTAATGAATACCTCCTCAGATTATTGGTATGATTCTGCATTTCTCTTTATCCATTTACTTTTTCTCTAAATCATAACAATAATATTATGATATGCTGGTTAAATAGAATGAAATTGAAATGTTGTTTTTTTAATTATTTTGGTTTACCCCATTTTTGTTCTATATATAAATATATCTCTTTTCCTCCAAAAACTTTTTTGGTTTATATCAGTTTTTTTACCCAATATATACTTATACCTATGTTCTACCCATGTTTCTATTGATATATCAGCCTTGAAAAAGCCCCAGGCTTGTATGCCATGAGGGGCCGAAACACGTGTTGGTTGGTTTGATCTAATAAAAGTGATTCTGATCCTGAAGAATTGCTTCTTGAATTTGGGATTCAGAACTAATAAATGAACAATTCAAATAACATTAAATGGAATTCTCCTATTAATTATGATTCTATTTTTTGCCTTGATCAATTAAATCATCTCCCTATATGAACGGGTGAAGGGCTTCCCATTCTTCAAGGCAAAATGTCCAAAGATACATCCTTAATGAAATAGGATTCACCAACAGAAAGGATCATACACCCCTCCCACTCCTGCATCAACTGTTTCTGTGGTGTCTTTTGAATTTAAAACATCATTTAGCCCATGGATGGATTTGGATTGAAATACAAAATGTGTTTTTTGTGAGGTATTCCACATTTTTTCTTCTTCTCGTCTACATAGTTTAGGTGGGGTAATGCCTTTGGAGGATGTATGTTGTTGTAAGCATTTGTAGCCTTGTTAATTTTTGTCATTGCTGAATTAATGCTGTGTTCCCTGTGCAGCTGATGCCTCTTTTGTGTGTGTATTTGCCATAGGCCACCATTAGGTGTTGTTTCCCTTGTGGCCAGGAGCCATTTTAAATAGTTAGTGCCCATAGACCTGCATGACTTCTTTGTTTTCCAAGCCTCCTGCTTGTGTTTGTGACCATGTGGCTGGCGGCCATTTTGTGATAGCCAGCCAATGTGCTTCTGCCATAGGCCTACATGTCTCTTTTGTTGTGGCCATGCCTCCTTGCTTGCTGCTTGACCATGCGGTCAGTGACCATTTTTTGTAACCAGCCAGTGTGCTTTTGCCATTAGCCTGCATACGTTTCTGGCCATGCCTTCTTGTTTGATGTTGCTGTTTTTGTGCATGTGATTTTTCTTGTTTCATAAAGGAAATTCTAAAAACGCGAGTTGGCCATTAGGGGCATCTAAATATAGGCTATAATCAGACTGATGACAACAAAGACGATGTACAGCATGAATTGAATTCATTAGTTACACAAAAACATTCTGTAAAAAGTGTGATAGAAAAAGAGTGCATCTAGTATGTTCATAGCAATTGTATTATTATTGAATTGATGGTGATGAAAATATTTCTTTGTAGTGCAGATACCCCTGAGGAAGGGTTTTCTCTGGAAATGCATTGGGTGTTTGTTCAATAAAGCGTGACGTGGAAACATTCTACATTCCTGTGTCTACGTGAATATATTTGAACAGAGATGAAAATGAGTAAAATGAGTTGAAGAAAATGGGAGAATTAGGTTGATTAATAATGGAAAAACCTTTGGTATAAATGTAGAGTTTATCATGAATTTAATTCATTGGATTCGTTGTGAAACTGGCTGTGCAGCTTTATGGGGATCGAAATGTGGTTACCTTGTGCTCCTCCTGATTGTGTTTGCCATAGCCCACCATTTGCCTTTGCTCCCCACGCCATGTGGGCAGGGGCCATTTTTTATAGTCAGTGTCCATAGGCCTGCATGTGTACATTGTTTTCAGGCCTCCAGCTTCTTGTTGACATGTGACGGACTGTCATTTTGCATAGGCAGTCAGTGTGCTTTTGCCATTGGCCTGCATGTGTTCTTTGTTTGTGGCAATGCCTTATTGCTTGCTGGTTGTTTTTTTGCAGCAAATGACCATGTGGCTGGTGGCCATTTTGTGTAGCCAGCCAGTGTGTTTTTGCCAACGGCCTGCATGTCTTCTCTTTGTTCCCAATGCCTTTTTGCTCAGTGTTGTTGTTGCTGACCATGTGGCAATAGCAGGCATCCATTTTGTGCGTCCAGCCAGTGTGGCCCTTTGCTTTGCCATATGCTTGTATGGATGGTTGAGCAATGAGCTATCAGTTTAATAAATTATGATATCTTTGAGGAAAACTGCACTTCTTTATAATCTTTTTAATTTACATTTTTAAATTTAATTTTTCATCATTGTTTTAATTGTTAATTTAATTTTTTATGTTATTTTTTTACATTTTTTTTACATTTTTTAATTTTTAATATTTTTTAATGTTTTTGTTTACTTTTTCTTAATCATTTTCATTACATCTGGCATGAATTAATCAAACCCATGTCTACTATATGTGCACAACAGCATTCCTTGTCTAAGGATTATTCCATTGCCATTTGTTAGCTGCACCTCCTTGAGTGTCACATTCCATGTGATCTGATGTACATAAAGCAAACAGTTACATCTGTATGTTGGTGTTGTTGCTCTTTCTTATCCTTCCTGAGTGTACAGTTAGTTACCATGAAAGTTTATGTTGGTGTGGTTGTCAGTTTAATGCATGGTGTTATATTAGTTGCACGTGCACAGAATTGTTATTACTAAAGTTCTGATCGCTCCAGGATTCCAAGCTCCATAGTGATGCCTGTATGTAGGCAGTTAGAGACTGAAGACTGGGGAGCTCGCAGCATATGTTGACTGTGCTTTATCGGAATAAAAGAATTTACAAACTTCACAGTGTTTGACTAATTTAACACTGGTGACGAGGGAAAGCTTGAAGGGACAAGCCTACTCACCACCAATTCCCCAGGAACTCACGGAATGTGTTTTTGCTTCTGCCAGCCAAGAGTGTGGAGCATCACCAGATTTCACCACTAATTTTGCCGCTTCGAGACAACAGTGGTTGTGCGGTGATTTGCTTATATGGAATGTCAAGCGATTGCCTTAAAACGGTTAAGCGGACTGTATTTCTTCACAACAGTGAGTAATGTGATGTGACATGACTTTTTGGCATGCGCTTAAAAAAAACTGTGACCTGTTTAACTGGGTGGAAAAGATGACATCGATTTCTCTGGATGATGTTACTTCTCAAAGTAATACGCTGTGTGTGTTAGACTCAGAATCAAGCTGCAAAATTTCGCGAGCTTTCTATTTTTGCTACAGCGGTTAACTTTGTTTACCTTTGAAACTTGACCTGCGCCTGTTTTAACCAGGCTACATTTTGTTCTTTTAACTTCTTAATTATTTTACGCTTTATGCTACTTTTCTTCCACAAAGTCTACGACTTCGATGAGTCAACCTCCTGCTTTTCTCTGCGAAAAAGGTGAGCCTTTGCTTCCATGGAAGCTTTGGAAAAAACTTTTTGATTCCTATTTAGTAGCAATTGGGGGAGAAAGGTTCTCAGCTATTAGGAAACAAGCAATACTTCTTCATAATTTGGGTGCTGAGGGTCACAATATATATGATAGCATTGATGAAATACCTATTGGTGAAGGATCTGGCAAACCTACTGATGTCTTTGACATGTCTATGAAAATGTTGGAAAATTATTTTGGTCCATGCATCAATGTCGTACTTGAATGACATACATTTTTTATGAGGATTCAAGAACCAAATGAAAAAGTTGGAAACTATGTGGCATCCTTAAAGACATTAATTGAACTTGTGAATTTGGTGAATTAACGGAATCATTAATTCGTGATCAGCTAGTAAGGTGTACTAATAGTTCTAGAGTCCAAGAGAAGCTTTTGTCGAAAAATCCTTCCTTAAAGGAAGTTATTTCAATTGTTGAAGGGGTAGAGAACACTCAAAACACATAAGAGCAAACCAGGTCAAGGGACTGGTGTCCAGCTATGTGAAAAAACATGAACAAAATTTGAAAGCATGTATGAGCACCTGTCATTGAGGTACATAGGCTAATAATAAAACCCCATCAGACCAGCCATTCGCTGGAGAATACATCATGTGAGGGTTTAGTACAGCATAAAATCCCACACCCGACTTAATGATGACGGTGAAGGACTAAATGTCAGTACTTTAGCCATGAGACTCAATGCAGGGATATCGTGCAGTGCTACAATAATAGTGGTACTTAAAAATGACTACTCAGACTCAGACCCAAGTTCAGAAAGACTAAGTGTCAAGATTAAAAGCATGCCGAGTAGTAAGACTACCCAAAGGCACTTATACAAAGCGGTCGACATGTTTCAGCCGAATAGGGCATTACCCTGGCTTTCTTCAGGACCTTTAAATACAATATGGCTACTGCAAATTTGAAAAAAATACTTGTATCAAGTGTAACATAACAGTATGTACTGTGAACAAGTTACATAGCTACCAGGAACTTGAAATAATGTGAGTCCACTGGAAGGGAAGAGACGTATCTTCTTCCCAGCGTTGTGTGGATGAAGACCTCATCTCACCCGGCAACCGCTCGGGAGTGTGAGGCCCCGCTCTCTCCGTCGGTACCTCCATTCGACACCCGAACGGAAGGGGAGGGTGTCGAATGGGTAATATGTTGAATATCATTTTCTTTCAAGATGATATTCTTGTTTATGGTTAAAATAACAGCGAGCACGACACCATAATGAGGAAAGTTCTGGGGAGATTATCTGATAAAGGACTCACTGTTAACAAACAAAAATGCTAAATTGGTGTATCCTCTGTCACATATTTTGGTCATGTAATTTCGGGAGAGGGCATTCAACCAAAACTTGAACTGGCCAAAAGTATTGTTCATGCACCTACTCCCTGTGACAAGGAACAGGTTAGATCCTTACTTGGATTAGCTGAATGTTATGCAAAATTCATCAAGGGTTTTACATCAGTTGTAGAACTAATTAGGAATCTATTAAAGAAGTTAATCCAATTTGAATGGAATAAGGATTGTAATGATGTTTTTTCTTCTGTCAAATATGCAATTAACCAATTGCCCAGTCTTGGCCATTTTGATGCTAAAAAAAACCTCTGCTCATCACTGATGCTAGTCTATCTGGACTAGGTGCAGTTCTCACACAAGTTGATGCTGGAGAGGAGAAGGTAGTTGCATTTGTGTCAAGAGCGTTGAAAAAGGCTGAGCAGCAGTATTCATGTATAGAAAGAGAGACGCTTGCAATTGTATGGGCTGTTAGACACTTTAAATCTTACCTTTGGGGCATCCCTTTTGTTGTAAGATCTGATCATCGTCTCCTTGTGCAAGTGTTCTCTTGTATGGAAAGTGAAAGATTGACTCCTAGATTAAAACGATGGAGTGAGGGCCTAGAAGAATTCAATTTTCAGGAACAATATCTTCCAGGTTCCTCAAACAAGACTGCTGATTGTCTGTCTAGATTACCCTTACAGGTTCAGGAGGATTAAGCTGATATTGAATTCATCAGTGTTTGTTGGGTTAAAGAACCAGCTATTACTCAAGAAGAATGGGTAGAAGGCAAATCTCATGATTCTCTTTTTTCTGACTTAAAGAAGTAGTAATAAAGGGTTGGCCTGCACACAGCAAGGGTATTGATCCTGAACGTATGCCTTTTTGGTCATTTAAAGATGAGTTGACTCTTTTACTTGATGATTTGATGAGTGGAGAAAGATTATTACATCCTCTAAATCTGAGATCCAAATTAATTAATCTTGCACACGAGGGACACCTAGGAAAGAGTCTTACCAAGACGCGGCTGAGAGGTATTGGTGGCCTAGTATGGATCATCAGGTGGAGGAGGTAGTCAAGGATTGTTATCAATGTTCCTCCAATGACAAATCCAAAGTTGTTAGTACTGCTCCTTTATCACCTGTTGAGGTTCCTAGTCAACCTTGGACGAAATTGGGATTGGATATCATGGGCCCTTTTGAATTGTTAACACCATCAGAAAGGATTGTAATTCTTTTAGTAGATTACACTTCCAAATGGGTCTCTACTAAGTGTGTGAGTACAGTTAACACAAAAGTCATTCTTGATTTTTTAAAAGATGAGTTTGCGGGTGAAGGTATTTCCAAATGTCTTATCACAGACAATGGAGTAAAATTTGTCTCCAATGATATGAAACATTTTCTGGATGACCTTGGTGTGAGAAGTTGGCCTGGTATATGATGCTCACTAGTTCTAGTGATCACCTTGTACCATGCCAAGCAACCCCTAGGGTGCAGGCTGTAAAGTCAACCTTATAGACAAGCTATCCTAGGGGTAGCATGGACTAAGCAGTCTTAGGCTAAACTCTGTAAAGGCATGTGAAGCAAGCTGTTTTACCATACACAATCCCTTGAATACCAAATGAAAGGACACCACACAGATATATATTGAAAATATATATAGATTTATTTCTACAAATAACCCTGATACTCTTTATGAGCACAGAAGCAAATGCATTAAAACAAAACACAGTTTAAATACACAAAAGTTGCACAATTATGGATGAGCCCTAGGGGCCACCTAAACCATATACTAAAATAGTGGTATAAGAACCACTATGGGGAAAGTGAAGAGGCCTAGGGCCTGGGGAATTGCTGGAGCTGTTCGGGACTAGCAGTGAAGAAGTCGGGAAAGGCCCGCGGGACTCGGGTGCAGTGCGGAAAGTGCACGCAATACCAATGCAATGTCAATGGTGCGTAAAAGTTACAAAGTTAGTTATTAAGGAACCTTCCGAGTGACCTAGAAGGATGAAACTTTAGACACAGACACTAGAGGTGTATACCAGTGTGGGAACACCGGCGTTGCTGAGTTACCTCACCCACAGGAAGCGGGTGCACAGGGTCGAAGTAGTGTCGGGATTCGTCACGCAGGTCGATGGTGCTTGGAGCTGAAGATGCTGCAGGCGGCTCGATGTGAAGAGTTCCGGTGGATCCAAGGGTGGATCTGAAGAGGTGAAGACCTGAAAGCAGAGGGGACAATGTTCAAAGTCACTAGCCAGTGACTACCGTGGAACCAGGAAGGAACCAGGCGATGTCGGGTGCAAACAGGTGATGTTGTGAAGATTGTCTCTGCAGCCACGTGGACACGAAGAGGTCAAGGACGTCCAGGAGTCGGTCACAAGCTGTCCCACGTAGGCTCTCGCTGATGGCGGTGTCGGCAACTTGATTGGAGCAAACAGGCCTTGGCTAAAGCAAGCCACGCAGGAAGTGATTCAAGCTTCTCACTCGGATCAGCAAGGTCAGAGCGGGTGCTCCTTTTCAGGGGAGCAAGGGCCAATCTGGAGCAACCAGACCAGTGGTGTAGTTTGTCGTTTTCGTCGCCAAGATGGCCGCTAGCCACGTGGCAAGTGGCCGGGATGGCGCGTCGAGTGGCACGGTGCAAAAGGGCCCCACGCAGATTGTGGAGATGCTGGGGGGCTGATCTTTGGTGCAAGGGCTGCTCGAGGTTGGGGCTTCTCAAACGCCAAAGCACAGCATCGAGGGTGCCTCAGGTGCTGCGCAGTCAGCTTCTCGGGGGTCTTTCAAGAGGTCCGGTCCCACGTCTCTCGGTGCCTCCACGGGTCCCTTCTTTGCAGGAACTGTGGATCGGGCTGTGAGAAGTCTGGGAGTCTGGGTCTTGTCAGGCTCTGAGCTCGGGCTCCGGCGGGAGGCGGCGGCAAAGCAGACGTCGAGTTGCTGGATGGTGCCTGTGTTCACAGGGTGGCCACTCCTAGGCCACAAGGGAGATGCTCTTCAGTCTTCTGTGCAGCAGAATGTCGAAGTCCAGTCGTCTTCTTAGTTTCAAGTTGATTCAGGATGATCTGAAGTCTCAGGACACAGCTCCCACTCTTATTTGAATCTGGGGGGCCGGATCACCTACTAGGTCCCTCCTCTGGGTGGAACCAGGAAGGGGGTGGTTACACCCCCTTTCCTTTGTCCAGTTTCGCGCCAGGACTGGGGCTGGAAAGCCCCAGCACTGGTTTGAACTGGCCTATGCACAGGGACACCTTGTGTGCCCCAGGCATGTCTGATTCTATTCAGCCCTGTCCTACCCAATACACAAAATCCTGTCTGGGGTGGTGCTAGCACCTCCCCAGGCAGGAAACCCTTTGTCCAAGCTGCCCTCGCTGGAAGGACTCCTAGCAGCAGGAGGTCAGACTTGTGTCTGTGGTGGCAGCATCCATTTTGTGATGCTGAGGCTCTGTTTAACTTTAACCGGGGTTCAGGCTAGGTACATGTCGTGTCCCTCTAGAAGGGTGGAATGCTACCCCCGTCACCAGAACTGGCGAGGGGGTAGTATTCCAATTCATATGACACCTTACTCGACATGTTTTGATAAAGCCAAACCCAAGATAGCATTTAACCGCGAGGTTCATAATGCACTTAAGAGTATATGGTATGGCAGTATCATGAAACAGCTAAAGGACATGGTTCCGAAAGCTGCAGACAGGCTCAGCTCATGCCAGAGCACCATCTCACATATTTCCAAGCACTCTGCCTCCAGGATTGATGAGGCCTTCCATAGGAGTGACTGATAGGAACATATGTGTCCATTTTAGGTTAGGTATAGGCATACTACACCTAAGTAAGGGGTTGTTACACCGACTTACCCCAGCTGAGTGATCAGCCAGTTGTGTCAAAATATGGAGGCCAGGCCAGGGGTGGCATAATACATGCTGCAGCCCCTGGTAGGCCTTGGAAGCACCTATGCCCTGGGTACCTGGGTACACTGTTACAGGGGCCAATAAGGTGGACCAATTCCAATTGTGTATGTACCTAAGGTACATGGAGTCCATTTTAAGGATAGAGCAATTAGCCTGGGGCCCTGAATAGCAGGATCCCAGGCCAACTATGTCAAAAACCAGCTAAACACCAGGCAAAAAGTTTGGGGGTAACCATAGTCAGATATCCACCTTCCTACATACCCCCCCCCCCCCAAACGAAGGGAGATAAGGCTATCCTTGACCAGGTAAGCCTATATTGCCTAAGTGGCCATATAAGGAAGTACCAGCTTCGGCTTGGTTACCCCCTGTCTCATGGTCCACTAAGCAATCCCTCACCCTAAGGGTATCTGAGGGTCTCCACCATAGGGAATCTCTACCTGTGGGGTGTCTTTGCAAAGTTAAAGGCTGGTGTTGAGATGGAGTACCGAAGTGAGATTCCTCTGTAGGGCTCAGCTTCCTCCAATCACTCTCCACCATGTGTGCCTTTCTTTCTTTGACTGAGTTGCACTGTGCTCTCAGGGTCAACCTCTGGCTACCTAAAGCTGGTTTACTGGAGGGACAGTTCAGGTTTGGGCCCTTGGGGTCCCAGGTTTGGCTGTGCCCAACAGACTCCATCTGTGGGAGGTCCCTAACTACTTTTAAGGTGGCTCCCTCAGGAGTTTTTAAAGTTTTCACCTCACTAGGGTACTAGTTTCGGTGCCCCTAATCTGTTGATGGGGGGGCTTTATTTGACAGGGGGCCCTTTGGGGCTCACTGTCCTTCTTGTCCTCTGCAGCCCTGGGCTGACTAAGGCAAGGTAGAGAGGGGCAGGTTACCTGTTCCAGACTGGGTCCCACCTGAGAAGGGTCCACTGTCATCAGAGGCTCTGTCAGGCCTGGCCTAACAACCTCTGGGACAGTTCCTTCATCATTACAAAGTAACTACATATAATTATGCAGATGACTTACAGTTAGTTTTTACATTAAATTCGCCCGATGCTGTTGAGGATTTTCAGGCAACTATGACCCACATTCAGAGGTGGATGTCCTCAAACCATCTTAAACTGAACCCAGGAAAGACCGAGCTGATCTTGCCTGGGAAAAGCGAGATTAGTTGGGGCCCTCACTTTTGGCCTTTAGACATGGGCCTCCCTCCCAAAAAGTCGCACTCGGTAAAGAGTCTGGGAGTGACCATCAATGAGGATCTTTCCCTAAAATCACAGATCGGAACAGTGGTCTCCTCAGGTTTTTTCCAATTAAGGAAAATAAAAAAAATTGCACACCTCCTTACTCATTCAGCTTTGATCCAAGTAGTCACTGCCCTAGTTCTCTCCCATATTGACTTTTCCAACAGCCTATACCTGGGTTTGCCTGCAGGTCAACTTAGAAGATTACAATATCTCCAGAATCAAGCTGCCAGGCTGATCTGTAAGGTACCCAAATGGGAATCTATCAAAACAGGACTTGAGAAACTACACTGGCTACCTGTGGCCCAGAAAGCGGCTTTTAAAGCGGGGTGTATTATTTTCAAGGCCTTACAAGGTAAGGGCCCACTGTTTATAAGGCAGTTGGTAGGGAGATACATCCCCTCGCGTAGTTTGCGATCAGCCCATAAAGATTTACTGGAGGTACCCCGGTTCAGGAGAAAGCGACAGGGAGGCAGTTGTTTCCACTTCTTGGCAGCCTCCTTGTGGAATTCTTTGCCTCTGACTCTTAGACAGAGTAGGGACCTCCTTACTTTCCGACGGGCCTATAAAACCCTGCTTTTCACACAGGCATATCTTGAGTAGTGATTGTTATTGGTATTTTCCTTGTTGTGTTATTAATCTCTTTCCCAGCGCCAAGAAGCCCATGGGCGTATGTGCGCTTTATAAATTTTAATTAACATAACATAACATCAGGGGTAAGATCAGTTCCCTGAGGAGGCTTATCCTTTCCTAAAGTCTGGTGGGAGGGAGATTTCTCTTCCTCCTCAATGCTCTCTGTTTGTGTGGAGTGATCCATCTTTTCAGACCTCACAACACATGTATCAGTTTGAGTTTGGGCTGTGGCCATCACAGCCCCACCAACCTTTTCAGGAGGAGACTCAGTTTGGGTATGGGCTGTTACCATCACAGCCCTGCTAATCTTTTCAGGAGGGAAGTTAGCTAAAGATGGGGCTGAGGTTTGCTCAGCCCTACCAACCTTTTCAGGAAGGACATCTTGGATTGGGGCTGTAGCCATCACGGCCCCACTAACCTTTCCATGGAAATTTACCATTTTAGAATGGGTTTCTTGTTCCACCTCAGCCCAGGCTGAGATTTCTAAATCATTCCCCAGTAGACAATATACAGGCAAGTTTGATGACACTGCCACTCTCTTTGGGCCAGTGACACCTCCCCAGCTAAGATTTACTACTGCCATGGGGTGATTGGTTTCTATTCCATCAATGTTTGTCACCTGATATGTGGTATCAGGTAAAAGTTGCCTTGAGGGGACTAGACATTCAGCCAACATGGTGATGCTAGCCCCTGTGTCTCTAAAGGCCTCAACTTTCAAGCCATTCATGAGGGGCTCCTGTCTATACTTGCTCAAAGTGTTTGGGCAAGCAGTGAAATTGGCAAACCCCATGCCAGTCTCATAGACAAGAGTATCTGAGGTAGGGGACCTGGTTAGGCCAGAATCCACCTGTCCTCCAAAAGTAAACCCACCCAGATTCCTGGGTGTGCTCCCACTTCCTGGGGGATTACTGCTGACAGTAACAGGAGGTGTTGGAGCTGGCTTTGGAGGTATATTCTCTTTATTGCCATTCTTGGGACAACAGCTGTCTGTTTTGTAATGCCCAACCTGTTTACAGGCATGACAATAAGGCTTTTTCTGGGTTGAAGAAGTGTCTTGGGACCCACCCCCATCCTTGGAGTTTTGGGGCCCTGGGGAAGTCTTTTCCTTACTTTTATCCCCACCCTTCTCTTGAGGCTTGGTAGTCTCTTTCTTTTGGTCACCACCCTGGTTCTTAGGCCTGATCCTGGTTCTGACCCATTTGTCTGCCCTCCTACCCAATTCTTGTGGGGAGGTCAGATCAGAGTCAACCAGGTGCTGATGTAGAAGCTGATTTTGACAATTACTTAAGATTTGCTCTCTCATAATTAAATTATACAATCCTGTATAGTCAGTAACCTTACTTCCCAGCAACCAGCTCTCCAGAGCCTTAGTGGCACATTCAACAAATTCAGACCAGTCCTGAGTCTGTGTCTTCTGGGTATCTCTGAACATTAACCTGTACTGTTCAGTGGTTAAGCCTAACCCATCAATCAGAGCACTCTTCAGGACCAGGTAGTTTCTAGAATCCCCATCACTAACTGTGAGGAGTCTGTCTCGGCCTCTACCTTCAAAGGAGAGCCACAAGATTGCTGCCCACTGCTCCTGAGGGACCTGCTGTACTTTGCAAGCTCTCTCCAGTGCAGTCATCCATTTGTGGATATCATCCCTAACTTTGTAGGGGGGCACAATCTTACTCAGGTTTCTATTGTCATAGGACCTGTCTTTATCCTTAGGGATAGTGCTGCCACCAGTGGATTCTAATCCACTCTCTCTAGGCTGCCTTGCTCTAGCAAGTTTCTCTTTGGCCAGGGCAACCTCTAACTCTTGCCTCTGGATCCTAAGTTCAGCCTCTCTCATTTTGGCCTCATGTTCCCTTCTCTGAGGGCTAGTCAACTCCCTTCTGGAGTTGCCATGAGAACCTCTAGAAACATGGGAAGTATTGGACTCACCTGAGTGATTCCTCCTCCTCCTATGCTCCTGGTTAAGTCCATTTGGGGGTCTGAATGGGTTGGACCCACCTTCAGTCCCAAATAAGCTTAATTTAGCCTGGTTAAGCCTGCTGACTAACACCTGGCTATTTCTACCATCATCAGAATCACTTTCTTCCTCCTCCTCCTCCTCTTCCTCTTCCTCAGGCTGAGTATTCCCAGTGATCTGGTCTTCCTCATCTATCTGGATGACAGGGGCAGGGGCATCAGGGTTATCATCTTCAGTGGGAGAGCCTCCATCTCCAGTCCCTGAGGGGCCTGGTTTGGAGTTCTTTAGAGCTTCAGACTGGTCTAACAGCTCTCTGAGGTGTCCTGCTGTAGGAGTAGGACCTGTTTTGATTCCTCTCATGGAACACAGTTGCCTCAGTTCCTTAAATGGAAAGATAGCAAATTTGGATGGTGCCCTTGGAGGGTCACTCTCAACAGAGATGGGTCCAGTGGATCCCTCTGCTCCAGACATTGCTCTAGTGTGGTGGATGTGTTGCAATCTACATACACTTGTGTTTTCCTATAAAACCTATCTAGTAGTTGTAGTCAGGGTGTGCTACTCCCTATCCTCTACAACAACTAAGTTCAGTAGAACTTAAGTATATCTAGTCTTGTTTTAGTGTACCTATCAGGTACCTGTATGATCTTTCAAATGATATTTTCAAAGATTGTAATGGTAAAACAACAGCAAGCTCAAATCCCAATCCGCTGCTCACCAATGTGAGAAGTTGGCCTGGTATATGATGCTCACTAGTTCTAGTGATCACCTTGTACCATGCCAAGCAACCCTTATGGTGCAGGTTGTAAAGTCAACCTTATAGACAAGCTATCCTAGGGGTAGCATGGACTAAGCAGTCTTAGGCTAAACTCTGTAAAGGCATGTGAAGCAAGCTGTTTTACCATACACAATCCCTTGAATACCAAATGAAAGGACACCACACAGATATATATTGAAAATATATATAGAAGCAAATGCGTTAAAACAAAACACAGTTTAAATACACAAAAGTTGCACAATTATGGATGAGCCCTATGGGCCACCTAAACCATATACTAAAATAGTGGTATAGAACCACTATGGGGAAAGTGAAGAGGCCTAGGGCCTGGGGAATCGCTGGAGCTGTTCGGGACTAGCAGTGAAGAAGTCGGGAAAGGCCCGCGGGACTCGGGTGCAGTGCGGAAAGTGCACGCAATACCAATGCAATGTCAATGGTGCGTAAAAGTTACAAAGTTAGTTATTAAGGAACCTTCCGAGTGACCTAGAAGGATGAAACTTTAGACACAGACACTAGAGGTGTATACCAGTGTGGAAACACCGGCGTTGCTGAGTTACCTCACCCACAGGAAGCGGGTGCACAGGGTCGAAGTAGTGTCGGGTTTCGTCACGCAGGTCGATGGTGCTTGGAGCTGAAGATGCTGCAGGAGGCTCGATGTGAAGAGTTCCGGTGGATCCAAGGGTGGATCTGAAGAGGTGAAGACCTGAAAGCAGAGGGGACAATGTTCAAAGTCACTAGCCAGTGACTACCGTGGAACCAGGAAGGAACCAGGCGATGTCGGGTGCAAACAGGTGATGTCATGAAGATTCTCTCTGCAGCCACGTGGACACGAAGAGGTCAAGGACGTCCAGGAGTCGGTCACAAGCTGTCCCACGTAGGCTCTCGCTGATGGCGGTATCGGCAACTTGATTGGAGCAAACAGCCCTTGGCTAAAGCAAGCCACGCAGGAAGTGATTCAAGCTTCTCACTCGGACCAGCAAGGTCAGAGCGGGTGCTCCTTTTCAGGGGAGCAAGGGCCAATCTGGCGCAACCAGACCAGTGGTGTAGTTTGTCGTTTTCGTCACCAAGATGGCCGCTAGCCACGTGGCAAGTGGCCGGGATGGCGCGTCGAGTGGCACGGTGCAAAAGGGCTCCACGCAGATTGTGGAGATGCTGGGGGGCTGATCTTTGGTGCAAGGGCTGCTCGAGGTTGGGGCTTCTCAAACCCCAAAGCACAGCGTTGAGGGTGCCTCAGGTGCTGCGCAGTCAGCTTCTCGGGGGTCTTTCAAGAGGTCCGGTCCACGTCTCTCGGTGCCTCCACGGGTCCCTTCTTTGCAGGGACTGTGGATCGGGCTGTGAGAAGTCTGGGAGTCTGGGTCTTGTCATGCTCTGGGCTCGGGCTCTGGCGGGAGGCGGCGGCAAAGCAGATGTTGAGTTGCTGGATGGTGCCTGTGTTCACAGGGTGGCCACTCCTAGGCCACAAGGGAGATGCTCTTCAGTCTTCTGTGCAGCAGAATGTCGAAGTCCAGTCGTCTTCTTAGTTTCAAGTTGATTCAGGATGATCTGAAGTCTCAGGACACAGCTCCCACTCTTATTCGAATCTGGGGGGCCGGATCACCTACTAGGTCCCTCCTCTGGGTGGAACCAGGAAGGGGGGTGGTTACACCCCCTTTCCTTTGTCCAGTTTCGCGCCAGGACTGGGGCTGGAAAGCCCCAGCACCGGTTTGAACTGGCCTATGCACAGGGACACCTTGTGTGCCCCAGGCATGTCTGATTCTATTCAGCCCTGTCCTACCCAATACAAAAAATCCTGTCTGGGGTGGTGCTAGCACCTCCCCAGGCAGGAAACCCTTTGTCCAAGCTGCCCTCGCGGGAAGGACTCCCAGCAGCAGGAGGTCAGACTTGTGTCTGTGGTGGCAGCATCCATTTTGTGATGCTGAGGCTCTGTTTAACTTTAACCGGGGTTCAGGCTAGGTACATGTCGTGTCCCGAACTGGCGAGGGGGTAGTATTCCAATTCGTATGACACCTTACTCAACATGTTTTGATAAAGCCAAACCCAAGATAGCATTTAACCGCGAGGTTCATAATGCACTTAAGAGTATATGGTATGGCAGTACCATAAACCAGCTAAAGAACATGGTTCCGAAAGCTGCAGACAGGCTCAGCTCATGCCAGAGCACCATCTCACATATTTCCAAGCACTCTGCCTCCAGGATTGATGAGGCCTTCCATAGGAGTGAATGATAGGAACATATGTGTCCATTTTAGGTTAGGTATAGGCATACTACACCTAAGTAAGGGGTTGTTACACCGACTTACCCCAGCTGAGTGATCAGCCAGTTGTGTCAAAATATGGATGCCAGGCCAGGGGTGGCATAATACATGCTGCAGCCCCTGGTAGGCCTTGGAAGCACCTATGCCCTGGGTACCTGGGTACACTGTTACAGGGGCCAATAAGGTGGACCAATTCCAATTGTGTATGTACCTAAGGTACATGGAGTCCATTTTAAGGAGAGAGCAATTAGCCTGGGGCCCTGAATAGCAGGATCCCAGGCCAACTATGTCAAAAACCAGCTAAACACCAGGCAAAAAGTTTGGGGGTAACCATAGTCAGATATCCACCTTCCTACACTTGGAATAATGCATCTCAAAACAGCTCTTTATTTTCCGCAGGCCAATGGTCTTGCGCAACGTATGAATCGAGTTGTTAAAAGTTGTGTACAAAGAGCATTAGAAACTAAGACTCCTCTCAAAGATGTGTTGCGAGATACTTGGTGGGCTCATCATACCACTGTCAACCATATCATGCAGAGTTATCCTTTCCAAGTGTTACGAGGGAGACACGCTCATTCTAAATTGAATCCTGGATGGTTAACTCCTCAAAACATTATTCCCTTGGATAAAAAGGAGGTGGATTCCAGAATTCTCTCACTTATTTACCTTTTTTATATTAAGTGTAGGGGATGTGTTATATTAGTTGCACATGCACAGAATTGTTATTACTAAAGTTCTTCTCGCTCCAGGATTCCAGTCTCCATAGTGATGCCTGTATGTAGGCAGTTAGAGACTAAAGACTGGAGAGCTGGCAGCATATGTTGGTGGCGCTGCATCGGAATAAAATAATTTACAAACTTCACAGTGTTTGACTAAATTAACACATCGATACACTGTATTGTTAATTATTTATAATAAGAGTAACCAGTGACCACACTAAATTATGTTGTCTGTTTGTAATACTAATTGAACTGCAACAATGTCACATTTTACTGAACTTCTTCTTGCTTCTTTTCTTTTAGGGGCACAATATACAACATCACCGACATTACTGCCAGACAGAAGGCCTGTGCACGATGTGTCACATGACCCACACAACACACAGACATCTCTTCAACTTGTGGGAAGCTAAGGGCCACTGCTAACTGACAGCTTCAAGATGGCCCCAAAGAAAGGTGCTACCAAAAAAGTAACCAGTGAGAAGCAGAAGGAGCTTACCACGACGGGTATTTCAACCCAGATCTTTTTTGGAATTAAAAACGCTGCCTGCCGCACTGTCCTTGGGGAGCAAGCTGGGAGCAGCACCCCGCATCAGTGGACCCACCCTAATCAAGGCCCAAGCCTATGTCTGTCACAGAGGCAGCCATTCTAATCACAACAACGCTGACGAGCAGTGATGTTAAAATTGACTCTATTGAAAAGTAGTACCCAATAGTTGCAGGAAACTCAGAGAAGAGGACAACAAAAGCTGCCACTACCAATAGTTGCTCCTCCTGAAGTAGGAGCAGTTCAGGAGATTGAACTTCATGTTGAGGAAGTAGTGGAAGCCGCTTTTTGAGAAGATCAATTGTTTTTCAGATCTCCATCTAGAAAAAGGAGGGTTAGTGCATTATTTTCTTCTCCAAGCCCCCATCTGATGATCTAGACACCACTTGGATCGCACCTTAGTTTGAGAGTGAGACACGTCATGAGACGAGGTTGGAGAAAAACAAGGGTCATGAAAGCCTTAGAGTTATGGAGGCATATGTAGAAGAGGAAGATGACAATGAGCCAGTGTTCATGGATGTTCGCCCATCCCCAGTGGAGACTGACGTTATCCCATCCGAACTTGCTGGGAGGGGCATGGCACCATAGATAGCACCACCGCCAGCTATAATTGCAAAGTCCGGGCAGTGACCTACATCCACAACCACCTCAATAGAAGTAGGTACTGCAGAGTATGAAATGTTTATATAGCCAACTTACCGGCAATTCATCTGACATTGGCAGCGTCAGAAAGTTGAGCTCCCCAGTTTGGGACTTCTTTACTGTTAGCAAGAAGGATCTGAAGATTGCCATATGCACCCTTTGCGGAACAAGTGTTAGTCGGGGTAAGCTTGGTACAAACTATGGTACCGGGGGCCAAACAACCCATTTGAGAAAGCACCATACAACCCTTTGAGAAGCGCACCTTAGGGACCAAAAAACTGCAAGTGCTGTTGGTGAAGGGGGTGAAAGGATGAGCAGGGAATCTGATCCAATCACAGTGGAAGGTGAAAAAGAGGCAGACAATTCTGTTATGCAAAGCAGCCCTCTCGCCAGCAGTGCAGTAGTATCGCCAACATCAGCAACATCACAATGGCACAAGACTCAGGTCGAGACACCAAGACAAGAGAGTACAGTGACTGCACTACTGAAACACACATTAAGCCTACCACTATCTGCTCTCAAGAAGTCACCTGCATCAGTGGCACCAGAAAAGAAAAAATCTAGGCTACTATTCTTGGTATGTTTAGGCCGTAGGGGCAGTATGAATGCCACCACCCAGCGGCTCATTTGTACAATGCGAAGGTGGCTAAAATATTAGTGCTGGACCTCCTCCCTTTTTCTTTTGTGAAAGGGGTGGATGTTTTTCTATTTGTGGTAGCCATCTGCCGGAAACGGAAGGTTCCCAGCTGGTCCTATTTTGCCTGAGTTGCTGTTCCAGCACTACATGACAATGTGTTAGAAATGCTTGGGCAAGCTTTGTAGCAGAGTGCTGTTCACAGTATCCACCTAACAACAGACATGTGGATCAGTTGCCAAGCCACTGATTACATGTGCATCACTGCACACTGAATCTCTTTTGTGGGGGGCTAGAGAAAAGATATCTGCAGGTGTTGATACTGCTGAGATTTTTAATTCCGCTCGGATGCGTGCAACAGTAGCCATGTTCGCCATGGAGAAATCCCATACTGCTGCAAACATTTTGAAAGAATTTAACATGGTCTTTGAATAGCTGTAATCAAGAGGGCTTAACATTCTATTTTGTGCCACACAACAATGGCAGTAATATATTTAAGGCTATGGCAGATGGTGGCTATTTCAGGGTCCTGTGTTTCGCACACTGCATCATCATCATTGTGCAGGACTTTCTCAAAAAGAAGACCCGGTAAGCAACTTACTGTCCATCTGAAGAAGAATCTGCACTCATTTCAGCCATTTATTTAAAGCCCGGAAACAACTGAGGGCCATTCAGGGTGATAATAGAATGTCAGTTAAAGCACTCATACAGAAGGTGCCAACACGTTGGAACTCGACTTCTTACGTAATTGAACGCCTGTTTGAGCAGTACAGACTGATCAATGAATATGTCATGCAAAGAGGGGATGCAACTGTGAAAGATATAATCATTCTGATGGACCAATGGGGCGAAGTCAAATGCCTGACAGAGATGCTGCTTCCTTTTGAGGTTTTCACACAGGAAGTCGGCAAGGAGGACAGTACCATGGGCCAAGCTATCCTATTGTTGCACATGCTACAGGAACAGCTATAGGCAGTTTCTGCAATGTATGCAGGTGTGGAGAAAAAACAGATGTGTATGACTTGGTGAAGAACTTCTTACTGTGCGTAATCCTTTGCTTATCTGTTAATACAGGGGTGCAAGTAGACATTGTGTTAACCAAACATTACATCTGTGCCACAATTATTGACCCACTGTACAAACCATTACTGTCCACTTTCACTTCTTTTTCAGAGGAGGATATTGGAAAATACAAAACATGGACAGCTGAGCAAGCCAGTGAGCTAGAAAAAGAACAGCAGGGAATTAGAGGCCCTCTCTTCCAAGGTACAAGTTCTACAGTGCAGCCTTCAGGTTCAGAGCCTGAGAGCAGGGCTGTTGGCTCACAGCAGCCAAAACCAACAACAGGAACACCGTCAACAACAAGAACAGGAGCATCAGCCCAACAATCTGCAACTGAATGGTTTCTACTGGCAAGGCTTAAAGCCAGTGCAAAGGCAAATGCAAAAGAGGTTGAGCAAGGTGAACCACCAATTACCATTGAGCCGATGATCCAGGCCTAGCTGTATGGCCAAACAGAGGTCGACCTTGATCAAAACCCACTAGTGTATTGGTATGGGAAGAGTCACCAAGGGCCAGTGATGAGTGGGCTGTCAATTAACTATCTGACTTACCCAGTAGCCTGTGTCTCCACTGCGAGTATTTTCTGTGCTGCTGGTGCTGTTGTCACAGTAAGAAGGACCAGTCTCTCACCCCAAATCTTGGAGAGCTAAACCATGATTATAATGAATCATTACTTTATACCACCAGCTTACTCCATACTTGCAGTATGACAGGAGGAAGATGAGGGAGACTCAGGTCATGGAAGTGGTGTGTTAGATGACCTGCTTATGGGTGAACAACTAGAGTTTGAGGACAAGCTCTACTTCCCTGACAACTAGGGCTGGGCCAACAACCATAGAACTCTCTCAGTCTCTATCACTAATCTGCTTTCTTTCTTTGATGCCCAGTAATCACTGCAGTGAAGTATCCTGCCTCCCTTTCCCCCAAGGACATTGGATGGAGAGATATGAACAAATGTGTGCCTGCCTCCAACCCTGGGCTGTGACTATCCTTTCCTAGTTTATTATTACTCTAGCTGGACTGCCCCACAATATTTGATTTAGACTGGCCAATGTCTGCTTTATGAATAATGGATCTGCAACATACACGCTCACCCCAGGCCCTAATTAGAAGAACAGGGAAATAATGGCATGCATTGGACGCTGACTGATTGTTGTTTGTAAGTGTGTTGAGATGATTCGTTTGGAGGCAGCCAGTGACACTGTGTGTTTGTTTATCTGTAACTATTATGCTTAAATGTATTTCTGATGATTTACAATGTTGGTGGCCTAACAACGTCTGATCATTTTTCCTGTGAAGTGATTTTCTTTTCCTTCCCGTTTGAGAGAGAGTGATATTTCTTCACTGGGTCTACTCCACACTGCTTTGTTTAATAGTTTTTTGCCTCATACTCCTCTTACAGTCAGACTTGATCAGTACCTTTAGAATAGATAACGCAAACACAAATCTAGTTTCTCTTGTTGTACAACAACAAAATTGTACTACAGGTCGATCCATTCCATTAGAGTCAGGACACAGTTGGTACAGAGTTGGACACCTTGCAAGAAAATCAGGGATGATGGAATGACTCAGGGTGTGGGCGTGACTACTTCAAGAAGTGTATGTATGTATGTATTTGGTATTTGTTAGGTGCTTGTATCACCCGTAGGTCTCACAGCGCCAGCGGGGTACAGGAGGACTGCAGCAGATAACTCATTCGAGCTGGAAGAGCCATGTTTTCAGAAGCTTGCGAACGCTTTTGTGGTTATGTTCAGCGCGAAGATGAAAGGGAAGGGAGTACCAAGTTTCTGGACTGAGTTTGGAGAATGCTCTGCCTCCAGTTCTGATTGTGCACACTTTGGGTACGGCTAAGAGAAGTTTGCTAGAATAGCGGAGGAGTCAGGCTGGTTCATACCTTCTCAGTTTGTTGGCTAAGTACCTGGGTCAATTGTTGTTGAGGGATTTGTGAATCACACAGCAGGTTTTGAAAATAATCCTCTTTTTCATGGGAAGCCAATGTAGGGCCCTTAGAGAAGGGGCTGAGTGAGAGTGAGGTGAGGGTCTAAACGACTAATGATGAGGCCTTGGACAAGGGGCATCCGAGAGGAAAGAGGAATCCACTTAAAAAATGTTTTAAGGGTTCTCAAAATGCAAAAGCTGGTGCGAACGGTGGTGTTAATGTACTCCGACATAGAAAGTTTGTCAACAATGATGAAGCCTAGATTGCGTGCTGAATTTTTTTTGGGGGGGACAAGGGCCTAGGACGGATGGCCACCAGTCATTGGTCATTCAGTAGCAGGTGGTTGTTTGCCATCCAGAAGTGCCTCCACAAGAAGGAAGTTTTCTACTTCACTGAAACCAACCACTTTGATGATGACTTTAAAGTTGCCCACCCAACTCTGTGGAGTGTTGGTGAGAGTGGTATGTTGATTTTACTTGATTTGTGAAAATGCAATGTTACTGGCTGTCTGGCTCAAATTTAAAGCTAAGTGGCGGTTGGGTGGGGGGCCTGTTGCTGTAGATAACTGGAGACAGACATGTGGTCATGAATGATCATCACATTATGTATATGCTGTTAGGTTATATATTATTCTTATGATTTTTGATGGTAATGATGAATTGATGGTCATGACAGTTGCGACTTTGATCAGCCTGATACCGATAGTTACATGCAACCACCTTTGTGTGATTGGTGGTTGTAAATTGCTCTCACCTAACTGTTCACAAATCAGTCATAAAATGAATGAGTGCAAAATGGACTAGTATTCTTCTCTTCTCTGTTGCGCTGCCTCTGAGTCTTCTTGGTGCACTCCTCATGAAATTTACCTTCTGACCTTCTCCTTGACTCTACAATATCATTTTTGTTTTACAATCCACAGGTCTTCTTTTATTATCCTGTGTCAAACTGGTAGAGCACCATTACACTCATGCTTACCTCACTTGACTGCATCAACCAGGTACCCAAGATTGACAGACAGCCCAAGAAGTATGCAGATACAACTGGAAAAGGCATTGCAATAACATTTAACTTTACAAAATCAGATCTGCTAGTATTATCGCGGACCGCCCTATCCTATATCAAATTTCCTAAACCTAAGTAACCCTATTCCAAATTTTGTGAATTAGATTTCGGAATTATTAATAAATTGCAACAAATAATGTTAGCTTCTTCTCATCTCATTCGCAATCCCAACCCACTTTGACAGGTCAATTCACTAAGTCTTCATTTTCTTTAAATACATAGATGGGCGCATGCATATACAACAAATTGGTTGCTTGCCACTGTACAAGCTACAAAAAAGGACTTGCGCAGTTAAATTACTAATACTAACTACCACTAACTTAGTGACAGGACAAAGGAGTCTCTGCATTACTTCTCACATAATCATCCCAAGCGAGCGCCAAGTACAAAACGGTGCATCACGGATTGACCTCTCTAGAATAATGATCACATACTATTTGTAAATTGTAAACTTAACTTGCCTGCGTGTGAGCAGCATGCTTGCTATTTGTGGGAAAAAAATATTAGCAAAAGCATAGAACACAAGTAATATTAATAATTACTCACCAAGAACTGCGACCTCCACTCCTAGCAGGTCCAGTAGACCTGGTCTCGGTCCAGGACGTCGAGCCACAGGTGTATTAGCTGCTGCTCGGTGGGCCAGACCCAATAGTGGCAGTACACTTCCCCGAGCACCCTCGCCCTGCCGGTGCTCAGTCAGTCTGTACCCAGACACAGGCCAGCTGCCAGGGTGAAGGGAAGGTGGCACTGGACATAAAGACTAGCGCTGCCACCTCCACCTCTGAAAACAAAGCACGGGGCGGCACCCCTTCCTGGCACTTCCTTCCTTGCAGAAGGTAGGTGCTGCCCTTTTTTTTACCCCTGCTCGATGAGGGTGGGGGGGAGAGAAACAGGAAAAATAACTAAGCAAGGTAAAAAAAATTAAGAGTAAAGGGAAAAAATTAAAAAGTACAAAACTAAAAAAAACACACCCAGCAGTAGAAAAATTGTAAAACACATACTCAGAAAAAAAGGTAAGGTAATAAATAAAAATGAGGAAAAATAGGTTTAGAAGGCAAGGATTAAATCGAATGAAAAAGGATAAGGAGTGAGAAACGAGATGGGCGCAACCATGTGCACTGCATGGAGATTTCTGCCTGTGAGCTCATTTCGCGTTGATGCACAGGTGGGACAGGAGAACTCCGCCCGATCACGGATTTCCACGTAGCACGGCAGAGTTCTTGTATAACTTCACGGAGTTCCGTATAGTACGGCTATGCAAAATCCCTCCAGGCCTAATACTGACTCCACAGGGCCTTGAGGGCATGCCACTTCCTGGTTCTTACAGCTTCCAGGGCTTTTTGCAGACACTCATCCTATCTGGTGGTCTTGACAGATGGTATCCAGAAACATTGGCATGGGGTAGATCGGTCTGCCACATACCTGATGTAAGCCCCCGTCTCATCGGCCTTTTCCTCTGGAATAGCAGCAAGAGGATGCAGTGAGAGGTAGTCAGCTGGGCTTTGAGATACAGGCTTGTATTCTACCTGGCAGTAGTACTTTTGGAGTTGGAGCATCCATCTTTCAATCTGCTGTGGCAGCTTGGATGCTGTGCCTCTGACCAGGTGTATTAGTGGCTTGTGATCGGTTGTGACAGTAAACGGGTGCCCTTAGACAAACAAGTGAAAATGGCAGCACCCTCAGTGTATAGCAAATGCCTCTTTTTTAATTTGAGAGTACCTCTGCTCCGTGTCAGTGAGGGATCTACTTGTGAAAGCCATGGGGGTCCACTTCACTTCCTCGCAACTCCATTGCATCAACACAGCCCCTAGGCCCTTAGGGCCTGCATCGACCGCTATGGTGGTGTCCTTGCTGACATGGTGCATTCTCTCTCATCAGGTTGAAGCCTCCAGCCCCGCCACATCAGGAGCAGTGCCCTGACCTTAGGCCAGAAGACTGGGTCTTGATGAAAAAGCATGTGTGGAAGGGTTGTCTGTAGCCCAACTGGTTTGACCCTTTCCAGGTGATTCTGTCACTACAACTTCTGTAGAGTGCAGAGGTCTCGCTAACTGGGTGCATGCTTCTCACACTTGCTGAGTTCCATATCCCCTTGATGATATAGCAGCACATTTCCCAGAATAGCCAGTGGTAGACGGGAGCAGAGTGGTCAAGCTCTAGGGGACCAGCAAGAATATAAAACAGTCCTTCTTTGTCCTGAGGGGGGGT
The DNA here is from genome assembly GCF_964261635.1 of Lissotriton helveticus. Taxonomy (NCBI): domain Eukaryota; kingdom Metazoa; phylum Chordata; class Amphibia; order Caudata; family Salamandridae; genus Lissotriton; species Lissotriton helveticus. The sequence goes on along the minus strand of NC_136073.1, from coordinate 469,378,533 downwards.
CTTGGATATTAAGAAACTGAAGTTGAAGCTGAAGAATTTAGCCCTGTGGTCGTGACCGAACCAGACTCAGACCCTAATGAAGGGCCTTGTACTGTAGAACCGTGAGTGGCAGCAGAAGAATGTTAGCCGAGGAGAGAGGGAGACAAGGGAAAAGTGGGCTCCTGGCTATTCCGGAAGATATTGGGGATTTTGACATAGGAGTCAAAGGGGGAACCGTACGCCAGTCAAAATGGGCTAAAGTACCCTATATGGGGTATTTTTCCCAGAGGTGGGTGGCGAACTCCAGTCTGCCAGTGATGTTTACAGAGTTTTTTCAACTACATGCTTTGCTGGGAATGCGGAGTTGGCAAAACTCTTATTTAGTGACGTAGAGGAATTTGCTGCTGTCACCCAATCCTAGTGATTACTGTCTTACCCGATCTGGCGTTCTCCATGCCCAGGCTGTCCTCGTCCTCGGTGGTTCAAAACCCCAACACTGCATGATTCATGAGGAATGTTCATGCAGGTGCATGCACACATGTGCAGTCCTCCCAAGTCCTGCAGCAAAGCGCTTTCACTTCCATTACAGCCCAGGAAGGACTGCAGAGGAGAAACCGCTTCGATCACTGCCACAGCAGACTAAGGTAAGCCGTAAAGCAGGTGGAAGTCTGGGGGTCAGGAACCGTCCAGGTCTGCTGCATGCATACTAGTCAGGGTGGATCGGAGCGGAATTCTGCTTAGTTTTTAGGCAACTCCGTGTAGAGCCTCTCCGCCCACCCTTAATTTTTCCCCTGAATGGACTTACTTTGCTGGAAATGAGAGAGAGAATTGTGAAGATTCAACTGAAACCTTGGGAACTTGATCTTTATTCTTATCTTACCTTTGAACTTCCTTTGTTAACACGATTGAGTGCCTTGAGATGTATTATCCTGGATGTGGCTGTATTTCCTTTCCGAGATGTGAGTGAATTCCTTGTGCTAGTATACAAACTGACACATATTTTTTTGGTACTGATTGTCAATCAACTTGAACCCTATCTTATCAGAGACATGTAAATAGACTTTGCAGAAGTAGTAACAAGAGTATCAATGCCAGAGACTGCTGAAAGATAGTAAGGTTGTCACTTAGAAGAACATGGAGTAGAGCTAAGAAAGTCTCATGAAGATTTGTACCTAAAGATACTGCATACTTTATTAACTTTGGTATTTGCCGTTTGCACAGGTGGAAATTAACAGAGGACTCCGCTGCTGCTAACTACCACCCAACAGTCCACTTGTAGAGAAGTAATGGAAGCCAGTCCTAATATTAGCAGACATAGCATTTCGTGGAAGGAAATCAAGCAGCATTGACCCTAGATTTGGAACACAGCGAAATTATGCATATTTGTGTAGAAGTCTTCCTTTGACAATCACTTTGTGGGAAAGAGTGAGCGTGATCATATAGTTGAAATTATGGGAAACAGACATTTATTCCTGATGAGTGATGACCCTGTTATTCCTGGAGTCTGTTATCATTGTAAGGAACTGTTTCCACCACCCGCTTTTGTAAGAGGATGTTGTCCTCCGATCAAAACAGTGGGATTTGGAAACTGGGAGGTTTTGGGGGTATCTATCGTGGAGGACGGATCACTGAAATAATATCGACTACCAAAATATCCACTACCCAAAATATCGAGGAAAAAATATCTACAACCAAAATATCGAGTTTGTATGTACAAACAGGTAAGTACAAAAATATCGAGTACAAAATATAATTTACAAAAATATAGTTGTAAAAAATATCGACTTTAATAAAAACAATGTTTAATGACATTAATATAAAAAATTAATTACTAAAATATAATTAACAATACTTAAAATAACTTTTAATAATTAAATAATTAATGAAAGTAAAAAAATAATATTTTTTAATCATATTTCTTAAAACATATATATATATAGTAACAAAATGTAATTAAATAATAGCCAATATTATTAACGTACAAATACAAAAGAGTAAAAATTACTATTCCCACTGCAAAGAGTGCAACAGTGGATATATGACGTTACAACGCAACTTTACAACGCACTACCATTACAACGTAAGTATTGGTAAGTATATAATAATTTTTTTTAATTTAAATTATTTAAAATTATTTAAATATAATTTAATTTAATTTCATTTCATTAAATTAAATTAATGTAAATTTAATTTTACTTTATTTTTACACTGTACCCCTGTACCCCAAAACTGACCCTGAACCCTAAAAAAACCCTTTACCCAAAAACCCAAAACTGACCCTGAACCCTAAAAATACCCCTTTACCCAAAAACTAAAAACTGACCCTGAACCCTAAAAATACCCCTTTACCCAAAAACTAAAAACTGACCCTGAACCCTAAAAATACCCCTTTACCCAAAAACTAAAAACTGACCCTGAACCCTAAAAATACCCCTTTACCCAAAAACTAAAAACTGAACCTGAACCCTAAAAATACCCCTTTACCCAAAAACTAAAAACTGACCCTGAACCCTAAAAATACCCCTTTACCCAAAAACTAAAAACTGACCCTGAACCCTAAAAATACCCCTTTACCCAAAAACTAAAAACTGACCCTGAACCCTAAAAATACCCCTTTACCCAAAAACTAAAAACTGACCCTGAACCCTAAAAATACCCCTTTAATTTAACATAATTAGCAATTAATCAATTAAATTAAATTATTTACCAATTACATTTTAATTAATTAACAAATATTATTTAATTACCAATTAATTAAATATTACTACCAATTAATACATTTACATATTTAATAAATAATAATTAAATTACTTCCCACCCTATTCCCCTATAAACCCACAAGCCGCTACAGGAAATACATTATTTTAATTTACATAATTAGCAATTAATAAATTAAATTAAATTAATTACCAATTAAATTTTAAATAATTAACATATATTATTTAATTACCAATTAATTAATTATTACTACCAATTAATAAATTTACATATTTAATTAATTATAATTAAATTACTTCCCACCCTATTCCCCTATAAACCCACAACCCGCTACAGAATAAAATTACACAATAATTAAAAAAAAATCATTAATTAAAAATAATTATAACATAAAATGACACTTTTCACACATATTATAACATAAAAACACTATAAATAATTACATATTATATAAAAAACGATATTTTTTACTTTCTATATTATTTACAGTCGATATTACTTCACTTACCTTAAAAACGATATTTTGGCTGTCGATATTCTGTCCTGTCGATATTTTCTCCAAACGATATTTAAAATTCGATATTCTGTCCAAACGATATTTTGGAGTCGATATTATGTCTGTGCACCGTGGAGGACTGGTGAACCTCAGGCAATATTCATTGCAAACTATATTTCGTACCCAGGCATTTTGCGTTAAGTTTTGCTACTTTATTAGATAATGTTGGATGCTTCGCCCCACTGGAGTGGGCAACAGAAGAGGGTGAAGCAATGATTCAGGGTTTTGACCTGGATGGTTGCTTGCCCGCTTGAGCAAGCTGCTGGGTAGATCTCCCTCTAGGCTTTCTCTGATATGATTGGTAGGGACATTGGTGCGGGTGTGCATTGCTTGGCTGGCACCCCTGATACCAGTGAGGGATTTGAATCCTCTAGGACTAGAAACTGCATTGGTAAGGTCAGAAAAATTCTCTGTTCCATGGGTCTCTAAGCTGACTCCCTTAAGAGCTTCCATTTCTGCCTTCATCTGTGCCATCTCATCACTGGCATGGCTTCTAAAAAGAGTAGCACCAGAGAACGGCAGATTTAATATTCTTTGCTGTGATTCTGGCCTTATGAATGTAAGGAGGAACCAAGAGTGTCTTCTAAGAGTGATGCTATGGCAGTACTCAAGAGCTGCTAATAGGGAAGAGTCCACTGTAGCACTAACGGTACAAAAGGGGGTAGTGATGGACGGAGCATCTGAACCAATCAAACACTCACACCCAGTCAAAAGATCTGGGCTTGATCCATCACCGTTCTTTAGCCCACTCTGCCACCCCAGTTCAGACATGGCTATATGCAAATCAGTCTGACCCTGTGCCTCATGGGAACAGTCCAGCCCGAACTGCCAAGCAATGCCTTCCCTAGACCAGAAACAAGCTTCCGAGGACCGGTTTCTGGCATTCCAGCCGTCTTTAGCCCGGCTTGCTTGAATCCAGTGGCAAAGTGAGCAAGGGACTCACTTCTGAGCATACCCTGCCACACTTATGGCGGCCAAAGCGGTACAAAAGGGGGTGGTGATGGACGGAGCATCTGAACCAATCAAACACTCACACCCAGTCAAAAGATCTGGGTTTGATCCATCACCGTTCTTTAGCCCACTCTGCCACCCCAGTTCAGACATGGCTATATGCAAATCAGTCTGACCCTGTGCCTCATGGGAACAGTCCAGCCCGAACTGCCAAGCAATGCCTTCCCTGGACCGGAAACAAGCTTCCGAAGACCGGTTTCTGGCATTCCAGCTGTCTTCAGCCCGACTTGCTTGAATCCAGTGGCAAAGTGAGCAAGCGACTCACGTCTGAGCATACCCTGCCACACGTATGGCGGCCAAAGCAGTACAAAAGGGGGTGGTGATGGACGGAGCATCTGAACCAATCAAACACTCACACCCAGTCAAAAGATCTGGGTTTGATCCATCACCGTTCTTTAGCCCACTCTGCCACCCCACTTCAGACATGGCTATATGCAAATCAGTCTGACCCTGTGCCTCATGGGAACAGTCCAGCCCGAACAGCCAAGCCATGCCTTCCCTGGACCGGAAACAAGCTTCCGAGGACCGGTTTCTGGCATTCCAGCCGTCTTCAGCCCGGCTTGCTTGAATCCAGTGGCAAAGTGAGCAAGGGACTCACGTCTGAGCATACCCTGCCACACTTATGGCGGCCAAAGCGGTACAAAAGGGGGTGGTGATGGACGGAGCATCTGAACCAATCAAACACTCACACCCAGTCAAAAGATCTGGGTTTGATCCATCACCGTTCTTTAGCCCACTCTGCCACCCCAGTTCAGACATGGCTACATGCAAATCAGTCTAACCCTGTGCCTCATGGGAACAGTCCAGCCCGAACTGCCAAGCCATGCCTTACCTGGACCGGAAACAAGCTTCCGAGGACCTGTTTCTGGCATTCCAGCCGTCTTCAGCCCGGCTTGCTTGAATCCAGTGGCAAAGTGAGCAAGGGACTCACGTCTGAGCATACCCTGCCACACTTATAGCACTAACAGCCTGATTTGAGACCATAATTCCTACATTTAGGAGTTACATGAAGTGTTCCCTTTTATCTCTAGGAAGCTGTGACACAAACTGGTTTATGGATTCCCCCAGTGCCTATCGGCCTAGAACAGAAGTGGCACTAGCTGCTTTAATGGTGGTTGCTGCCATACTGCACACTTTACGACCTACTGAGTCTAACTTCTGACTCTCCTTATCAGGAGGCACTGTAGAAGTGGGAGTAGTGGGATGTCGCTTCTTTACCGCTACTACAATCACAGAGTCTGGTGTAATTCAGGATTTTGCTCCGGGAGGTGGTATTTCCTTTGAAGTCTGGATGGTGCTGGCTTAACAGAGGCTGGATTAAGGAGGAGGTCCATAGGTGGTTTAAGGAGACCTGGTACTAGAGGCAGTAAAGGCCTTTGTTGTAGAGTCTTAAAAATAACTGATGTTATTGGTGTTGAAGTCAACATAGGGAAGTTAAGTTTTGTCATTCCCCTCCAAGGACCTCTTGAAATGCTTTGACATCATGTACTTGGAGATGGAGAGGCTGAAAGGATTGAGGAGCATTGTCCAGTAGAAGTGGAGGACATGTCAATATGATGTCTTGTAAGATCGTGGATGATGATGGGAGTGCCTAAAAGAGGTAGAAGTGTTTCTTGGGTTGTGACAATGGCATTTAGAATTATGGTCCGACCTGGAATGAGATCTGGGTCTTGGTATGACCAGTGGAGCTGGAGGAGGAGATGGTGGAGACAGACCGAGCTGGTGGTGGAGAAGATGGTTAGACCTCTGAAGAAGGGGAATATGCTCTAGAGTACTTGGAATCTGGGGAGGTGTAGATTAGGCTTCTCTTCTTTCTTGTCTCCTGTATCCAAGACGTCATAAGAGTTTGACATCAACCAACCTAGACCTGCTCATAAGCCGTGATTATCATGCAAGACGTACAACAAAGTGTTTTTTTTAATGAAGGACGCAAGGAGCAGGAAGGAGAGCGGACAGGCTGGGGAGGCAGCAGAAACACAGGCAAGTGCCTTCTTTTTATAATTTTAAAGCATTTGGAAGGGGGAGGGAGCGGAGTGATGCTTAGCTCTACAGAGTTTTTTCAAACTCCGTGGAGCTACGCGTAGAGGCACTACACCAGCTCCGCCCACCCCCAGATAGATGGCGAACAGGTGAGCACCGTACCTCTCCTCAACTTCGATCGGGACTAATGGAGTTTGTGCCATTTTATTCCTGGCATGCCCTCCAGAGACTGAGCTCTGGTAGAGGTCCCACTCTCTCCTTGCCCTTAGGTACCACCTTCAGACTGTGTAGGTCCTCTTTGCTCCTCAGTACCATGAAGGCAAAACTTCTGTCTCTCAGTTTCAATCTTTGAAAGCTCCTGCAGTAAAGGCAAGACTCAGGAACATGATCTTCTGGGAGGCAGATAATGCACACCTCAAGAGGATCTGTCTGGCCTTTTTTCTCCCACGGGGCTGTGCATTTGTCAAACATATGGCATGTTTTGTTCGAAATGGCTAGGGAGAGACCAAATACATCAAATGAAGAGGTTGTCACCAAACCTCAGTTGAGAATTGTGAACAGGAAAACAAATTTGTCTGAGCTCAGTGCTCCGGGGTCCTGTCAGCAGGAGTCAGAAAAAAGAACTAAAGTAACTGCCAGCTGCTGATCATGATGGGATACTGGTTGTCTGAGTTGTTAAAGGTGCAGCCTCTATTTTTTTTAACTCATGACAGCCTGTCCTGCTTCCCCTTATCTTTCTGCTCCAGGAAAAAAAATGTTTTGTGAAGGATGTATGTGGTTATATTCACAAATCTGGTCAAAGTTGCCGTGCACACCTAATTTCAATTTATAAACCGTTGTACTCCATTTTTTCATTTGAGACGTTTTTGCGTGCACCCTGGATATACGTGGTCCACCCGTTAGCCACGTAGAAGTTAAACATTAATCAAGATAGATGGGGCGTGGTGGCGCCCCAAATCCAGACGCACTGCTGTGATCATTAAATTCCGCACTTATTATGATTTATTCCATTATTCCATTATTTGCTCCAAAAAATCCAAAAAACTCCGTGGATTAGAATGATATTATTTCCTTTATTTCCGATGTACTGTCAACACATGATTAGCCAATGTTTTTCAATGATACTTCTCCTACCGCGGATATGCCACAACAGGCCTTTTTCCGGGCACGTATCTAAAACATTATACATCCTTAATATTCAATGCTGATATATCCCAATGCATTTCAAACTTTTTTAAGTTCTTCCTCAGGGGTTCACTGAAAAAATTAAACAAAACATTGCTGTAAACATATTGCTTAGATTGCTACGATTGAATACAATTTACACCAAAGTTACATGGCTCTGCTGTTCGTATTAATCACCCCATGGTTATACGCGCTGCCCACAGAACTCGGAGCTGAAATGTTACCGTAATTGTATTAAAGTGAATCACCTTCCTAACTTTACTATCCCGATGTTAAACCCTCCTTAACCCAACACTCAATCTCCAGTATACCACCCCCGTTGATATCCTCCCACTCTCAATCCTAGTTTATCTTGCCGCAATTCCATACCTGTAATATTAAGTGCTTCAAACACGCACAGTGGCGGTGTCGGACTACACGCCATCTTCTCCCGTAAAATAAACTGCTGAGATGAAATCCCGCCCTTTTTAACTCACCTATCCCAGCATGTCATTGCCTTCCACTCTGTGGGATACTACCTCTCCCATAATGCATTTCTACCCACAACCGGGTCTCCCTGCACCCACGTGATTCACCTGCTGATTTCTTGCTGTTCCCCGCCCACCCTATTGATAATATCTAATGCGCATAAAAGCAATCTTTCTAACCACGTGATGTTTTTACGTGCAGATTTTTTACATAACATATTTCAACAACGTAAACAACAGTAAAAATCGCGCTGTGCATGATAATTCATGAAGCTCATATCCTTGCTTAATGAAAGCAAAATGCGTCCAAGCAAATTTCATTAACTTTTTAAAGATGTGCTTTTCATGTTAGTTTTCAGTCCATCAGACGTATGTTGATTTAACTTGTTCATTACTTTCTGTGGGTGCTACTCGCAGGTCGGGCAGACAAATATTCACAAATCTGGTCAAAGTTGCCGTGCACACCTAATTTCAATTTATAAACCGTTGTACTCCATTTTTTCATTTGAGACGTTTTTGCGTGCACCCTGGATATACGTGGTCCACCCGTTAGCCACGTAGAAGTTAAACATTAATCAAGATAGATGGGGCGTGGTGGCGCCCCAAATCCAGACGCACTGCTGTGATCATTAAATTCCGCACTTATTATGATTTATTCCATTATTCCATTATTTGCTCCAAAAAATCCAAAAAACTCCGTGGATTAGAATGATATTATTTCCTTTATTTCCGATGTACTGTCAACACATGATTAGCCAATGTTTTTCAATGATACTTCTCCTACCGCGGATATGCCAAAACAGGCCTTTTTCCGGGCACGTATCTAAAACATTATACATCCTTAATATTCAATGCTGATATATCCCAATGCATTTCAAACTTTTTTAAGTTCTTCCTCAGGGGTTCACTGAAAAAATTAAACAAAACATTGCTGTAAACATATTGCTTAGATTGCTACGATTGAATACAATTTACACCAAAGTTACATGGCTCTGCTGTTCGTATTAATCACCCCATGGTTATACGCGCTGCCCACAGAACTCGGAGCTGAAATGTTACCGTAATTGTATTAAAGTGAATCACCTTCCTAACTTTACTATCCCGATGTTAAACCCTCCTTAACCCAACACTCAATCTCCAGTATACCACCCCCGTTGATATCCTCCCACTCTCAATCCTAGTTTATCTTGCCGCAATTCCATACCTGTAATATTAAGTGCTTCAAACACGCACAGTGGCGGTGTCGGACTACACGCCATCTTCTCCCGTAAAATAAACTGCTGAGATGAAATCCCGCCCTTTTAAACTCACCTATCCCAGCATGTCATTGCCTTCCACTCTGTGGGATACTACCTCTCCCATAATGCATTTCTACCCACAACCGGGTCTCCCTGCACCCACATGATTCACCTGCTGATTTCTTGCTGTTCCCCGCCCACCCTATTGATAATATCTAATGCGCATAAAAGCAATCTTTCTAACCACGTGATGTTTTTACATGCAGATTTTTTACATAACATATTTCAACAACGTAAACAACAGTAAAAATCGCGCTGTGCATGATAATTCATGAAGCTCATATCCTTGCTTAATGAAAGCAAAATGCGTCCAAGCAAATTTCATTAACTTTTTAAAGATGTGCTTTTCATGTTAGTTTTCAGTCCATCAGACGTATGTTGATTTAACTTGTTCATTACTTTCTGTGGGTGCTACTCGCAGGTCGGGCAGACAAATATTCACAAATCTGGTCAAAGTTGCCGTGCACACCTAATTTCAATTTATAAACCGTTGTACTCCATTTTTTCATTTGAGACGTTTTTGCGTGCACCCTGGATATACGTGGTAGGAGAAGTATCATTGAAAAACATTGGCTAATCATGTGTTGACAGTACATCGGAAATAAAGGAAATAATATCATTCTAATCCACAGAGTTTTTTGGATTTTTTGGAGCAAATAATGGAATAATGGAATAAATCATAATAAGTGCGGAATTTAATGATCACAGCAGTGCGTCTGGATTTGGGGCGCCACCACGCCCCATCTATCTTGATTAATGTTTAACTTCTACGTGGCTAACGGGTGGACCACGTATATCCAGGGTGCACGCAAAAACGTCTCAAATGAAAAAATGGAGTACAACGGTTTATAAATTGAAATTAGGTGTGCACGGCAACTTTGACCAGATTTGTGAATATTTGTCTGCCCGACCTGCGAGTAGCACCCACAGAAAGTAATGAACAAGTTAAATCAACATACGTCTGATGGACTGAAAACTAACATGAAAAGCACATCTTTAAAAAGTTAATGAAATTTGCTTGGACGCATTTTGCTTTCATTAAGCAAGGATATGAGCTTCATGAATTATCATGCACAGCGCGATTTTTACTGTTGTTTACGTTGTTGAAATATGTTATGTAAAAAATCTGCATGTAAAAACATCACGTGGTTAGAAAGATTGCTTTTATGCGCATTAGATATTATCAATAGGGTGGGCGGGGAACAGCAAGAAATCAGCAGGTGAATCACGTGGGTGCAGGGAGACCCGGTTGTGGGTAGAAATGCATTATGGGAGAGGTAGTATCCCACAGAGTGGAAGGCAATGACATGCTGGGATAGGTGAGTTAAAAAGGGCGGGATTTCATCTCAGCAGTTTATTTTACGGGAGAAGATGGCGTGTAGTCCGACACCGCCACTGTGCGTGTTTGAAGCACTTAATATTACAGGTATGGAATTGCGGCAAGATAAACTAGGATTGAGAGTGGGAGGATATCAACGGGGGTGGTATACTGGAGATTGAGTGTTGGGTTAAGGAGGGTTTAACATCGGGATAGTAAAGTTAGGAAGGTGATTCACTTTAATACAATTACGGTAACATTTCAGCTCCGAGTTCTGTGGGCAGCGCGTATAACCATGGGGTGATTAATACGAACAGCAGAGCCATGTAACTTTGGTGTAAATTGTATTCAATCGTAGCAATCTAAGCAATATGTTTACAGCAATGTTTTGTTTAATTTTTTCAGTGAACCCCTGAGGAAGAACTTAAAAAAGTTTGAAATGCATTGGGATATATCAGCATTGAATATTAAGGATGTATAATGTTTTAGATACGTGCCCGGAAAAAGGCCTGTTGTGGCATATCCGCGGTAGGAGAAGTATCATTGAAAAACATTGGCTAATCATGTGTTGACAGTACATCGGAAATAAAGGAAATAATATCATTCTAATCCACGGAGTTTTTTGGATTTTTTTGAGCAAATAATGGAATAATGGAATAAATCATAATAAGTGCGGAATTTAATGATCACAGCAGTGCGTCTGGATTTGGGGCGCCACCACGCCCCATCTATCTTGATTAATGTGGTTATATTCAAACATCATGAAATCACACATTTAAGTCTCCTGGCCCCTTTTTGTAAATACAAGAAGAAGAATTAGGCCATTGTAGCCTAGTCCTATTGGCTGAATAATATTTTACTGTCATAAGTGACTCCTGCCTTCCTGAAGAAAGGTGAATAGCCACTCTTAAGATGATATATTGTAAAAAAGTGCCCCGGGGTCCCAGAACATGGGCGGGACTACTCAGTGCTTAAGACTATAATGGAAATTCCCCTAGGAGAGAATTTAATCTCCTGGCCCCTTTTTGTAGATACAAGATGAAGAATTAGGCCATTGTAACCTAGTCCTATAGACTGCATAATATTTTTCTTTAAGTGACTGATGGTCTTCCTGAAGAACAGCGAACATCTACACTTATATTTTGGGAAAAAGTGATGATGGGTCCCCTCACCTGGGCGAGACTCTTCAGTGCTTATGACTAAATGGAAATCCGCTGAGAGAAATGTGCATCTTTATACAGATTGTAGTATGGTGGCTGAGGTGCCAAATAATGAATAAAGTTAAGAGGATTGAACGCACCATCACAGTGTGGAGTCCCTGTCAGTCTTATTCACTCACAGCCTTTGCAGCATCTCAAACCATCAGCAAGTTCCTAGTATTTCGAGCCAAGTGGCAATCCCCACCTACATGTCACTTCTCCTTAAGGTTTGTGCTATTTGATTATAAGCCAAGCTTGAAATATTGCTGTGCTATAACTATGCAAAGAAAACGTGCTTCACCTGTTAATGGGAATTAATCTAGCACAGCTGGAACAATCTTGCAACAAACTGCTTCAGCTTCTACATGCAATACGACAGCCACCACAAAAGAACAACAAATACAATTCTAAGACGTCCAGGTGCTGTTACTAATCCTGGGGCACCTTTAAAATCATACGGAGTGATGCCCCTCTCCTCCGATGGCTGGCCTCCGTTTAGGAGGCCAGCCAATGGAGAAGAGGGGCGGGTTCAAGCCCCACTCTAGGAGACATAGTCTCGGAGCGAGACTGCGCAAGCGCAGCACCGCTACCCGCGGCCCATCACTGAGCTGACCCTGTGATACAACCTCAACTGTGACAAAGCGTCACACATCAATAAGACAACCTAAACAGCGACTAAAAAATTCAAAATGAATGTGGAGAAATGAGGCTACTGCCTCGGTATCCAAAAACTCACCACTGTCAGAAGGAATCTGACAGACGAAAACAAGACGGTAGGCGCAAGCGCAGCCTTCGAGTCCGAGACCTAAAAAGTGGGGAGAAACGTAGAAAGTATATGTTGCAATGCACCTTCCTTTCTATGGGTCTGCATGTTGCTAGGCAATCTCCATGGCTTTTCATCGGGACCAAGAATCTAACTCCCTGATGCTACTCCTAGAGTAGTTTTGGCGCAAAGTGAGCACATTCTCTGCATTCTAATTAAATGTTTTTTAGCACCTGCTTCGTGTTACTGCTTGGCCACCTGCAATATACAATGAGAGTTAGCCTGCTAAAGTGATGGTAGAAAATAGGCGAACAGGACGCTCATACTGGTTAATTAGAGCGCACTGTATATGTTTATATCATGTTTTTAAGAAAGGTGAACACATCTAGTTAAAATCCGGGATTTACAGGTATTTACATGTTGTTGTGTGTTCCAAAAAAATACATCCTACAGCCTTTCCTTTCACACATCTGTATGAGAACAACTGTGCCCCTGCACTAAACACAATATGTGAAAAAATTCCAAGGTGCGAATTGAGTTATTAAACGTAATAGTGTAACTTAGCACATCAATCTAAACAGATAGTAGAAGTACATAACTCAGTGAACAAGAACAAAAGTAAAAAGCGTAAGTAGATAGGTAGTCTGTTCTTAGAGTATCCATTTTCTGTTTAATGTTCCATTTCATAAGCCAACACGTGTTTCATCGCAGGGAACAACTGCGAGTCTTCAGGGCTGGAAAGTGTGGCTTTCACGATAGGATGTGCTTGTTCCACGAGAACAAAAGAAGGAGGGGGAGAGGACCGGTCAGTGTGTAGACTCTGGTTATGTCGGGAAAGCAAAAGTATGTTTCTTGATTTGTATAGAAATGGGTGTTTGACCCTGGTCGGGGCGTAGTAAGGAGTCCCAAGTATCAGATTTTCAATCGCAAGTAGATTAAATATAGTGATAGATCTCGATGTTTCACGAGTAAGGTGAAAACCGGGAGGAGTAAGGTCTTCGTGGTTGGGCGGGTGCGCCTAAGTCCACGGATTGCCTTGCCTAATGGACGAAGTTCTCCCTCTTGAGTTTCCCGGCGCCGTGTTTCAGAGTAGTCCGTCTCTGAAACACGGCGCCGGGAAACTCAAGAGGGAGAACTTCGTCCATTAGGCAAGGCAATCCGTGGACTTAGGCACACCTGCCCAACCACGAAGACCTTACTCCTCCCGGTTTTCACCTTACTCGTGAAACATCGAGATCTATCACTATATTTAATCTACTTGCGATTGAAAATCTGATACTTGGGACTCCTTACTACGCCCCGACCAGGGTCAAACACCCATTTCTATACAAATCAAGAAACATACTTTTGCTTTCCCGACATAACCAGAGTCTACACACTGACCGGTCCTCTCCCCCTCCTTCTTTTGTTCTCGTGGAACAAGCACATCCTATCGTGAAAGCCACACTTTCCAGCCCTGAAGACTCGCAGTTGTTCCCTGCGATGAAACACGTGTTGGCTTATGAAATGGAACATTAAACAGAAAATGGATACTCTAAGAACAGACTACCTATCTACTTATGCTTTTTACTTTTGTTCTTGTTCACTGAGTTATGTACTTCTACTATCTGTTTAGATTGATGTGCTAAGTTACACTATTACGTTTAATAACTCAATTCGCACCTTGGAATTTTTTCACATATTGTGTTTAGTGCAGGGGCACAGTTGTTCTCATTCATTGCAGACCGGGTTTCTGGTCCTTTCGAGTGGTTGTGAGGAATTACCACTCGCCCCATTGCCTACACTGTTTACTCTTGGTATCTACTATCTAGCGGTTATCCTGGTGTGCGCCTAGTTACTCTGGAACACTAAAAGACCTCAGTAGTTGTATTTTGTATTTCACACATCTGTACCCCAGCAAGATTGTCACATAATTAACTTTACTTTTGTTTTTCTGACTGAAAAGTGAGAGAGGACTTTGTAAACACCAAGCCCCATGTTAAAACAAGCAGTAATGTCAGATATAGCCAGACTTTTTACCTCTGTCTTTGAAGGACTACAAATTTGACAAGATAAATAGAGAATTTAAACGCATATTTATTAGTTGCTTCAACTTTTCGACCCACACTTTGGGAAACACTGCACTTACCCATTTTGTGAATAATTCAGCACCCTCTATGCTATTGTCTTACGAAAATGTTCAAACAAAATGATACAGCAGCACGAGTCTTCTGTGAATGAACAGGTCTCAGTGAACTAACGGAAGGAAAATGAAACATGTTGCAAGTTGCAGCTGAACGAAGGTTCATCAGGAGTAAAATAATAACAATGGAAAATAACTAAATACATTACAGCTTAACTGTGCTCTACGGAATTTGTGAGAAGACGATGAGAGCACGGGGGAAAACACAGTGAGTGACAGAAATTACTTCCATTTTAGTTAAAATGGCGTTTTGCACAGAAATGTAGCCTAACTGAAACACATTAGAAAATAAGCATCTACTTATCCTAGTAAACGTATTTCAAAAACTGTTGCTTTAAATCAGTTGGCAAATGTGAAATTGTGTATAAATGCATATTAATGATGCCCAAAAAATATAAATCCATAAGCCTTTTTACAGTTGCAGTTCTAGCATGACAATAGTTGCCCAGCTAAGTTAAGCATGGCTCCTACTTTGTGGTGAATGATTTTAATATGGTGAAAACAACAATGTTAGTGAGTGATCTCACCACAGGACTGAGTGGAAGACACTTGTCTTCTGTATTGCTGAAGTGGCAGCTCACTCCGCCATGAAGTACAGACTGGTGACACTGATTCCTCCAAGCCCTGCTTCTGGTTGGCCATCATCAGAAGCCTTGTTGGGAGGCCACGCTGACACCAAAGCATCACATAGACTTTAAAAAACAAAAAAACTTTATTGGGAATAAAATGTTACAATTATGTATTCAATTATATAGTTTGACATCTAGACCTTGGCGGAATGTGGTCCTTACATTGGCACATTAAAGATGCATGGTAACATTGTACTTTTCTTGGTATGCAAGCATCATTTTTCGCTGACATATACATAAGGTATGCAAGCATCATTTTTCGCTGACATATACATAAGATGTGGTATCATTTCGGCATACATTTCAAGGTCTGTTACTTTCGAGGATTTCGTCCACGCCCGGAGCTTAAAATTTGTTTGAGGGTTCCTCAGTATCAGCTGATTGATGGAGGTATGTTTTGCTCACCAAACCACCCCAGTTCAGCTTGGCAGTTCGGGCTGGACTGTTCCAATGAGGCACCGGGTCAGACTGATTTGCATATGGCCATGTCTGAACTGGGGTGGCAGAGTGGGCTAAAGAACGGTAATGGATTAAACCCAGATCTGTTGACTGGGTGTGAGTGTTTGATTCGTTCAGATGCTTCGTCCATCTGTGGTAAATAAATAAATAATACCTCTATTTTTGACTGGATATAACAATAACAGATAGCTCAATAAATAAGAGTCAAGATTCGAGGTAGTAGGAGTTTGCAGGTTTAATACAGCATAAAGGACAGGAACAGGACAACCTGCACGGGCAAGATCTGGGATGGCTAGCCAACAGGGGGGCCCCGACAGCTGTCGGGCAGGATCTGGAATGAGCGCGCTGGCTTTTAATAACAGTACACAAGTATATATAGTTAAAACAATTGCATTACAGTACATACAGTAGGCGTAACAGTGGGCAGGGCCTGTAGCAGTCGCGAAAGATAAGGGTGAAAGTAGGTGTAACAAGAGGCGTGTACATAGACATGTGATGTAGACGTAACAGAATATGTCATAAACGGGGCGGAAACATGGAGGGGGCTACCTAAGGAGCCGGGACCTCTAACCTAGTGGTGCGCGCAAGCTGGCAATGACGTGTAACTAGGGAGAAGCTGGGGGCTATGACTTCTGAGCTAGAAGGTGAGACGAAAGTCTGGAGAGTCAGAGCGACATGTACCTAAACACTATCTAGTATCTGATGTTTAGAGAACATGTTGATAGAATCCAAAAGTTATCAGGGTAAAGGCTAACAGACACTAAGACTGGTGCATGCATTATTCTACATGTAGTGTGTGTTGAGGAATATTAAATGACCATAAATACAGTATTTCTCTTACATGGAGACGTAAAGGCTAGACGATGACTGAAACTATTGATGCGATTCAGTAGCTTAGGAATGCAGAGAAGGAGAGCTGGACTGATAACTGGAATCATAACATACTCTTGGCAGACTGGCAGGCAGAGCCAGGCCG
Source organism: Lissotriton helveticus (assembly GCF_964261635.1). Lineage (NCBI taxonomy): Eukaryota > Metazoa > Chordata > Amphibia > Caudata > Salamandridae > Lissotriton > Lissotriton helveticus. The sequence continues at coordinate 469,361,813 of NC_136073.1, read as the reverse complement.
AGCCGGGCACTGTGAGGCAGGAAGTAAGTGAAGGGTCAGGGATACAGGTGGGGGCTGTATCGCTCCTCAGCGAGGGTTCAGGAGACAGGAGCTGAATCTGAGTCCGGGCCCTTTTGAGGCCTAGAAACGGGGACTTTACAATGAAATAACGTGCACACTGAGAAACGTGGCAACGTAGCTTTACATAGGCCTAATACTCGTAGCTTTCACGAGAACTGGAAACTGGCATACTAGAGTTGGACACAACTGTAATTGCGTCTTTAATCGATCATAAGGGATATATATATATATGCATATTAATCATGTACATATAACATAAGATGGGGGACACGTAGGGACACAGAACATGGCAAAATTTACTTTTCCACATTCCCTCCTTGTCACTACGTTTCCATCAGGAAACATCAATATTCATGATACCATCTATCATTTCATACAGTATCATTTGCTCGTCTCGAATTTTCTTGGAACGGGACTTAGGACGGGACTTGGGACTAGGAACACAAGAGGTAGCACAAATGCCGCAAATCGCAGGGCCACATTGTATACAGAGGCAGCAACTGAATATGATCGCTACTGCAATACCTAGAAGTGACAATATTTTCCATCCCCAGGCAGAAATAATACTCCAAAACCAACCGGACCATGTCCAGGTGCCTGGATCCTGGTGTAACTGATGGGCAATTTTATGAAGTCTGGTTATAGCTGAATAAACAGACGGCGCGTTATTTGGAATGAAAATGCAGCAACTAGATCCGATGACTCTACATGCTCCTCCTCTATCGGCCAGTATGACGTCAAGAACGAGACGATTTTGGAGCACGACAAATCTCATAGCAGATTGCTCTTCGGTTAAGTTACCTAGGGCAGAGGCAGTCTCATTCACTACTGCTTCAAGGGTTCTGGTCAATCTACGGATTAACTTACTATTCTGGATAGGTCCTATAAAGAAAAAGAATCCTCTATTGAAATCTGTATACTGTTCTAGAGCAGTTTCAGTTTGATCGACAATCGGGGATTCAATCTCCCTTCTATGTCTAATGTGTACTAGATGTGTGTTTCTATGATAATCAGATGGGGCTAGAAAAACTGGTGGCAGTAGGAAGGCAATGTAACAGGTTCCATCCCAATCGAGGGGCAGACGAACATATGCGGTCTGACCACAAACAAAATAAGAATGACGTGAAGCTTTGAAAATAGATTTCCCACTGTCACTATACTTGACAATAGTAGTACAATCACTATGTCCTACATGTACGGAACCATTATTTCTGACACATAATTCGCCTTTGACTGGTAGTACTGAAATAGCAGGTAAGTCTGGAGTAGGATCAGACTGAACATTCAGGACCATGAATTTCGAAGAATAATTACCTAAATTATAAACTTCATTTTCTAGGTCTAACCCTGTTCTGTGGGGAAGACCTTGCTTGTCTGGAAAACATGTACTGTTCAAAAAAGACATATCTGTTGTGGATGACGTTAACATGGACCAGGCTCCACATGAGCCATTATGTGAAAACGGATAAGGAAACAGTGGCAGAACTCCCTTCGGTGTCTGGAAAGGGGGGAGTCGACCACACACCCAACAATTAGTGGCATTGCTGGTCTGGTGTGAATAGTGTAACATACGGATAAATGAATTGTTGCGCATAGCAAGACGATAGGATAGTTCGTGAGGAGGTAGATCACTAAACGTGTGCTCTACTGTAGCATTAGAAGACTTATTTACATGAGAAATTGGAAAACATAAATGAAATGCATAGCTCGTGCAGGTAACCATCAAGCTGAGAAACAATATAAAACTTAGAAAAACGATACATCGGATTGAGTTTTGACTAACTCTCTCACTATGGGGGTCTATTTCATACATGTCAGATACCTGTCTAACCGTTTCACCTAGGGGAGGACTTAGACAATTAAACTGGCTGACTTATTTTACTAGACCGGAGCTTACTTTTATACTCCTGCTGTGGAGTTTTCTCTAACAGGGGAGGCTTGGTATCAATGTCATTTGCGGGACAGTCCTTAAGAATAGTATCTTGGCAGTCTTTAGGTAAAATGCAATCCTTGGCAAAAGATTTAGGTTTTAGTCCATGAAATTTCTTGACGTGAGACAGATGGACCCACCCTTTCCTGCCTTCCAACTTGACGGCAGTACGGGTGGTCAGGAGGACTAACTTCGGCTCCTTCCAGCGAGGCTCCAGCGGACTTGAACGATCAAAATTCCGGACGAGAACCAAGCTTCCTGGAACAATTTCATGCGGTTTCACCTCGGTATTGTCTGGAAATGCGGCGGCAACCTGTGAACGACAAGAGTGTAGGGCAGACATCAAGGAAGCTAGGTAATCTGTCAGCATATTACTGGAAACATCTGTAATACTTCGGGTCTGGGTGTACCCCACACATTCGGGGGCGGCCGAATACGACCTCATAAGGGGACAGACCTGATCTGGAATGTGCGACCATGCGCATATAGAACAGAGCGACTGGCAGGGCAACTAACCAGTCTACACCTTTTTCTTGACAGATTTTGGCAATGCGGATTTTCAAGGTTTGATTATGTCTCTCTACGAGACCGGCTGCTTCTGGATGGCGTACACAATGGAACTTCCACTGGTACCCTAGTAAAAGGGAAACGTGCTTCATTAATTCAGATGAGAATGGCTGGCCGTTATCAGAATACACGACCCTAGGGAGTCCATAACGGGGGAAATATTCACGAACCAACTGCTTGGCAGTGGTCGCGGCTGTGTAATCTGGGACTGGATATGCTTCTGTCCACCTGGACAAAGCGCATACAACTACAAGGACATACTTGAAACCTCGACATCGCTCCATCTGAATATAATCCATCTGGAGGACTTCAAAAGGGTGGTCAGGGGGTTGGAACCCACCTTGTTCCACCGGGACACTTTTACCTGGATTGAACTGGCAACATATCATACAGGTACGGACTTTCTGCTTGGCTGCAGCTCGTAAATGCTTGTTAAACCAAATGTTCTGGATACTGTCTATCATGGCTTTTTCTCCTAAGTGTGCTGGACTATGTGCGGTATTGATATTGACTTGAACCATTGAGTCGGGGAGAAACCATGTGGCTCTACCCTTCGTCAACCATCCCTGATCTGTCTGGACCCCTCCTTGTTCGGACCATTTCTTAATTTCCTCGGGGGTAGCATGTAACTGGATATCTATGACATCTTGAGTAGGGTCCTTAACTGTCATACAAGTAGTCTGTTCTAGAGTGGATGTCGGTGTCTTGTTAACTGGTATGTCTGGTGTCTGTGCTGTAAGCTTGGCTGTTCGATCTGCTAGATCATTTCCTTGGGAAATAATGTCAGTAACTTTCGTATGTGCCTTGCACTTCATGATAGCGATAGATGTCGGTAAATGTATTGCATCTAACAGAGCTTGAATGAGGAGACCATGCTGAATCTTGGTTCCATGAGAAGTCATGAAACCTCTCTCCTGCCAGAGCACTCCAAAGTCGTGTACAACTCCGAATGCGTAGCGTGAATCTGTGTAAATATTAACTGTCAGGGTCTTGGCGTGTATGCAGGCTTGAGTCAGAGCAACTAGCTCTGCTGCTTGAGCAGACAGGGTGTCAATACGATGTGTTTCAATAACTTCAGTGTCAGTAGTCACTGCATACGCGGCTACTAGTTCTCCTGTACTTGTTCTCATACATGAACCATCCACATAAAGTGTCAGGTCAGGATCTGGTAATGGAATATCTGTCAGATCTTGTCTTGGCTTAGTCATAGTGTTAACTACTTCCACACAATCATGTGTGACAGGATTTGAAGTAACTGACGGTAACAGTGTAGCAGGATTTAGAACGTTGCAGCGTCTGATTTCTATGTGTGGCTGGAACAGTGTCAGTTCATAACCTGTCAAACGTGCAATTGTCAAGTGCTGAGTCTGTGTTCGGTTTAAAAGAACTTCCACGGAGTGTGGAACTTGTACTGTCAGGGAGTGTCCTAATACTATGGAATCACTTTGTCTGATAGCTAGTGCTGTGGCTGCAACTGACTTGAGGCACGCAGGCAGAGCCTGGGCTACTGGATCTAGTGTGCTCGAAAAATAAGCACAGGGCTTGTATTGTCCTGCTTGATCTTGTGTAAGAACAGATAATGCTGTACCATCACGTTCTGTGACAAAAAGTGTAAAAGGCTTATTGTAGTTCGGTGTAGCTAGGACAGGAGCTTGGCATAAGGCTTTCTTTAACTCATTGAAACTAAGTGTATGTTCAGATGTCCAAGGGAGAACAGTCGATACGGCTGCCTCCTGTGTCGTTAACTGTATCAGTGGCTTGGCTAGAAATGCATACTGAGGAATCCATTGTCTGCAATAGGAAGTAAGGCCGATAAAAGCACGTACCTCCTTCTGTGTCTTGGGCTGAGGAAGACTCGCTATTAACTGGATACGATCGGGTGTCAACTGCCTACCCCACTTGGACAGTAAGTGGCCTAAGTAGATCACTTGCTGGACACAGAATTGAAGCTTTGAAGGGGACACCTTGTGCCCCATCTCGGCTAGGAAATACAGGACTGTAAGTGATGCTCGCTCGCAAGCACGTTCAGAACGGGCTGTGATCAGTAGATCATCGACATACTGGAGCAGGGCAGTGTCAGTTGGCATGTGAATGTTGTCTAGTTGTCTCTTAAGTGCTTGACTGTAAATACTAGGACTTTCTGTGAAACCTTGAGGAGCTCGTGTGAATTTATAGCTCCTTCCATTTAAACAAAAAACGAAAAGGTACTGGCTGTCTGGATGAATGGGGACACTGAAAAATGCGTTTTTGAGGTCTATGACTGTGAAAAATGTAGCCTCAGAATCAATGGCTGTCAATAGAGATGAGATATCTGGAACAACTGGGTACTGGGGAATGATACATTTATTGAGTTCTCGAAGATCAATCACTAATCGATATACTGGGGGTGCATTTGGATCAGTACGTTTCATGACTGGAATGATAGGAGAATTACATACATTGGAGTCAGTTTCTACAACTACTCCTTGAGCAATGAGCTCGTCAATAATTTTGGATAAGGCTGCTACAGCCTCAGGTGGCAATCTGTACTGTCTGATTCGTGGCAAGACTATATCTTGCTTGAGAGTCACACGATGGGGTGTGATTTGCATGAAGCCAACATCAGTTGGACCTTGCGCCCATAGATGCTGCGGAACATTAGACAATCTCGGATCAAAATCTCGTAAAACATAGTGACCCTTGAAGTCACGTAAAAACAAACGTATTCCCTCTGGGGAACAGCAAATAACTGCACCTAATTCTTTCAGTGTCTTAATGCCTAACAAATTTTCTGGACATGACTTCGTAAGCAGTAGATCAGTAGTTCGGGACAATGGACCTACTTCTAGAGTAACTGGCTTTGATATCTCGTTTACAATAGGTTTTCCTGAAAATCCAAGGGGAACATTTCTAGAGCCTGAGAGCGGAGCCCCTGGAACCTCGTCGTGACTAATGGTAGTCCTACTTGCCCCTGTATCAATCAGAAACTTTCTGTCTTTCCCTAATACTTGACTATGAACATAGGGACCTTCTTGATCTACAGGAATCTCGATGAGAGGCAAGCCTACCTCCCTCTCTAGGCTGTTTCATGAATACGCTTGATACTCTGGATACTCTGTCTGTGCATACTGGTACATCTGCTGTGTAACATGCTGTGTTGCAGCAATAGGCTGCGGTGCTGGAACTGTCTGTTGTGCATTCTGTGGCTGAGAAGTCTGTGAAACTTGTTCTTGTCTAGGCGGACGTGGTCTTTCTTTAGTTTTACCAGTGGCTATGTTGTGTTTCAGAACTGCACACTCGTTTATAAAATGACCTGGCTGTTTACAATAATTGCATGTCCCTTTAACGGGAGTTGCAGGATGACTGGCTTGATTCGGACCCCTCTTCTGACTGTCCTGTGGAACAGATTGTGCAACTAGTACTTTCATTTTCGTGTCTTTCATAGTCTTCCCTCGTGTTCTTGCTCTTCTCTGATTCTATTCTGGTGATACTGGAGCATCTGGAGCATTTGGGACGGGGTACTAGCTTGCCAAGTACTTTCGACTTTCAAAACTCGATTTTTAACTTGTGGACTTGAATTCTCGACTAATTTAGTAACAAAAAGATGAGGGTATGACTCGCTACTCGTCTTCAAACCACTGTTTATTATAAAACATTTCTCAAATCTGGAATAAAAATCACTAGTGTCTTCGTCTTGTTTCTGTTTACAGGCTGAGATTGCATCCCAGTCTTCCTTTTTAGTGGCTAATAATCTAGGTAAAACTTGTATTAATAATTCTGGTAATTCTTTACATTTGTCTCCAAGACCGGTACCTGGTACACGTATCTTATCTTCAGCTTCTAGAGCTGTCCAATCGATCTTTTTCTCTCCCACCTCCCAATCCTTTTCCTTGAGTTTTTCGTATATGCCCGCAGGCAACAGGACTTTTAGCATTTTAATAATATCTGGATACGTGTATTCTCCCATACGGAGCATGTCTTTTAATTCACGGTGGAACCCTGCTGGATCTTTGTCGTGACAGGGAATTAATTTCTTCATCTCTAAGAGTTCCATCTTGGTAACTGGGGTGTAAACAAATACTCGTTGCATTTCACCATCTGGTGTCCTAACTGGGTGTACTTCTCGTAACGGATGCTGTCTGTCTATGTAAAACGGTTTACTTTCTGGAGGTGAGACATGAACAAAATGCGGGTTCAAAAACGTTCTGTATTTGTGGCGCTGTTCTAGAATGACACTAATTAAATCGGTACCTAAACCTTTCCATCTATACTGGAGTAACTCGTTCAGGATATCATGTAACGGACCTGGATCAGAATGTTGACCCTCATACAATGTAATGAGGTGTTGGATCATATACATACCCACCAGTCGCTGCTCGGCTGGGGGCAGTTTCAGAAACATTTGTGCCACTATTTCGTCTGGAAAAGTGGTAGAATCAGTAATCCATCGGACTGCTGATCGGGCTAGTTCTTGTTCATGCATAGTACCTAATTCACTATAACCGATTCGTGATTTCAGAATTTGATCGGTAGCTTGAAATACTTGTTCTAGGGAACCTTGTTCCGGTGCTGGAAGATGAAAGATTTTCTTGTGTTCTAGGCGTAAATGTCGGTCTGGAATTCTAGATTTACCCACATACGCTATTCTGGCGGGATTCTCGTCGTCTACCTCTTCAGTAGAAGAGTCATTTTCTTTCTCGCTTACTTGTGCTTCTTTGCGTTGTTCGTGTAACCTTATTATTTCTTTACGTATTTTCTTGTACATACTCTCAATACTATTGAGTGTCTTGTGCTTACCCTCGGCTATATTATCACTCCACCTTGTCAGAACTTTCATTTCGGTCGGATCTTTAGTCGGGGAATCTTGTTCCCGTATTAAACAATTGATCAGAAACTTTAACAGCATGAACTGGATCTCAGATTTTCTGAGAGACATGACTTCAGCAATACTTTCTGGATCGTCCCCTGTACGAATGAAACGATACATTCTGTCTAGATCTTCTTTCATATTCGGTAGGGTGACCAAATACTCGGACACCTGTCTTATACGTACGGAATATATAACCATACTATCCTCGCCTGGGACTGGATCATAACAGCATTCAGTAAGAAGTCGCCTGATTTCTGCAATAGACTTGTATTTGGGCGTACGCTGTAACGCACGTTCATGTAACTCGACTGCTCCTAAACGTCTACTTGGCGGCGGGGTACCAGGAGGACCTCCTCCCGCGGCCCCTAAACTGGAATCGTCGACTGATACTCTTCGTGCTGGCAGAGTGACTGAAGTAGCGGGAATTTGTACTACGGGCTGGACCGGGGGTACCGTAACAGGTGTTGTAACAGGTGCCCCGGTGGCTGGAGGACCATGAATTACATTATTTACAGGAGCTGGTGGAACAGGATTTGCATATTCTGGGACTGTGTCGTCCAAATAGGACGAGAGAAAAATATAAGCTGCGGTCGGTTTGTGACGTAGCTTGGTCGGAACTAAGGGTGGCGGAAAATTACATGGTGCTTCCGGGGTTGCTTTTGGCAAGCCCTCGGCAAGAAGAGGATACATACCCTTAATGAGGGCATTCCTCTGTCTGTCTGAATGTTCGGTTTTAACTCGTTCACCTATTTCGATTAATTCCCTTTCTTGGGCTCTTTCTAAGGATTCTCTACTTAATTCTGACTTTCTGATTTCTTTTTCGGTTCTTTTATGAGATTCTTTGCGCCATAACTCGATGGCATCTTTCTGTGACTGTCTGGCTTTCTTTTTCCATAATACTTCTTCTACTCGCATGATGCACTCGGCATCCCATGTACCCGATACGGGCCATCTATACTTTTCTTCTAACTGTTTGGTGTACTCCACCCACAAATCTAGATACAATATGGCACTTATGCCATGCTTTTGATACATAAAATGACCTGGACTGTCCCTAGGCGGGACAGGAACTGCTTCTTCTAACAGACCTTTTCTAGTTTTTAACTGACGTAACTTGGAAAACAATGGCATGACTGGGCTGGAGTCTAGACACAATACAATACACAATGAACACGATGATTACACCACTTTCATACCACGACATTGAAATACATGAATGACATTTAAAATAACAGTTCGGACAAAACACTACCTGGAATACTGAAAACAGAATACATGAATTTCTCGAGAACAGAACGGACTAGAACAGAAACTAGATGCACTGCTAAAACAGTACGAAACTTACCGGTCTCATAAAGAGACACGTCAGGACCCGCATCCACCTAAGTGGACACTTCGTGTTGGATCTGCGTACCCAAACCCACGGACCAGAGACAATGCAATTGACCCTGTCTAGATACTACCCCAGCAACGGTACTCACCGGGCAGCAAGAACGGAAGGCCTCGGACTGGACTGGACTGCTACGACGCCGGACGGACGAACTTCGGACTTCTGTTACGGGTGGGCCTCCGGATACCTCGGACCTTGGACTCTCGGCTTGGGCTCTGGTCAGGACTCGCCGCGTTCCTCCACCGCCTCGTCTGGATGCTGGACCGCAACCTCCGTCTCCTCCGTGGGCCTGAGGGATACTTGAAGCAGAAATATCTGCACGTGCACGGTATGGTTCCGTCACGGCTGCAGAGGATCAGGGGGCTTGCGTGGCTTCACCGGCGCGTGGGGAAAGGGCAAGTCCCTATTCGGGCGCCATTATGTGGTAAATAAATAAATAATACCTCTATTTTTGACTGGATATAACAATAACAGATAGCTCAATAAATAAGAGTCAAGATTCGAGGTAGTAGGAGTTTGCAGGTTTAATACAGCATAAAGGACAGGAACAGGACAACCTGCACGGGCAAGATCTGGGATGGCTAGCCAACAGGGGGGCCCCGACAGCTGTCGGGCAGGATCTGGAATGAGCGCGCTGGCTTTTAATAACAGTACACAAGTATATATAGTTAAAACAATTGCATTACAGTACATACAGTAGGCGTAACAGTGGGCAGGGCCTGTAGCAGTCGCGAAAGATAAGGGTGAAAGTAGGTGTAACAAGAGGCGTGTACATAGACATGTGATGTAGACGTAACAGAATATGTCATAAACGGGGCGGAAACATGGAGGGGGCTACCTAAGGAGCCGGGACCTCTAACCTAGTGGTGCGCGCAAGCTGGCAATGACGTGTAACTAGGGAGAAGCTGGGGGCTATGACTTCTGAGCTAGAAGGTGAGACGAAAGTCTGGAGAGTCAGAGCGACATGTACCTAAACACTATCTAGTATCTGATGTTTAGAGAACATGTTGATAGAATCCAAAAGTTATCAGGGTAAAGGCTAACAGACACTAAGACTGGTGCATGCATTATTCTACATGTAGTGTGTGTTGAGGAATATTAAATGACCATAAATACAGTATTTCTCTTACATGGAGACGTAAAGGCTAGACGATGACTGAAACTATTGATGCGATTCAGTAGCTTAGGAATGCAGAGAAGGAGAGCTGGACTGATAACTGGAATCATAACATACTCTTGGCAGACTGGCAGGCAGAGCCAGGCCGAGCCGGGCACTGTGAGGCAGGAAGTAAGTGAAGGGTCAGGGATACAGGTGGGGGCTGTATCGCTCCTCAGCGAGGGTTCAGGAGACAGGAGCTGAATCTGAGTCCGGGCCCTTTTGAGGCCTAGAAACGGGGACTTTACAATGAAATAACGTGCACACTGAGAAACGTGGCAACGTAGCTTTACATAGGCCTAATACTCGTAGCTTTCACGAGAACTGGAAACTGGCATACTAGAGTTGGACACAACTGTAATTGCGTCTTTAATCGATCATAAGGGATATATATATATGCATATTAATCATGTACATATAACATAAGATGGGGGACACGTAGGGACACAGAACATGGCAAAATTTACTTTTCCACACATCACCACCCCCTTTTGTACCGCTTTGATAGAGGTATGTCACCAGGGGAGCTCAATGTCCAAAAGATCTAGACTTAATATTGCCCTCTTCAAAACTCATTCATAAGTATTCATTCCACAGCCTCCTTTGTAGTCACAATCTGTGGTCACTGTGGAGGTAGCTGGAGAATGGGTGTTGAAGGGGGTTGGTGGGTGGGATGGCATGTAGCAGCCAGCACCAGTGGTCAGTCTACTTAGGTTCCATCTCTTCAGGGTTCGCCATTGTTCATTCGCCCACCGATAAATGGGGCACAGCATGACAGATCAATCTTACACCTCTCATTGAATAACTTGGAAAAACTGGATTTTTAGTATATTTGGTAGGTTTTGTATCTGACAGAAAATGTTGGCACTTGCAAACATACGAATATCTCTTCTCAGTTCAGACTAATTACTTAGCTCCTTAAGTGAAAAGATGACGACCATGGAGGCTGCTCTTGAGGTTATCATGGCTTTGATACAGCTATTACTAATGAAGTGTCAGCATTTCATAGCACAGACCTTCTCTGAGGCACCACAACAGGAGCATTGGGTGTAGGACAGACTTAAGTTGACAATCAAGTTGGCCACCTGCGTGTATAAGGACATGTTTGGGGACCCTCTGACAAACCCAAATGCCGGTAAGGATGAGAATTTGCAAACAACCAAGCATGACTACCCATCACTGAGGAATGACCTTGCAGGAGAGACTAGTTAGATACCAGCTATTCCCAACTGTGTAGAATAAGAGCTGCTATATAGCTCCTTCACCAAAGCGGTGGGTTATTGAGCCCCTAGTCCTACAAATGTTTTTGGTCAGTGAGCAGCAAATTTTGGTGACCCAACTACAGCCTTTTCTTTGTATATGGGAATTTTAAGCAATAACTTGTACCAGATAAGTGGGTGTCTCACTCACTGACTAATGTCCTTGACGTCATGGTGAGCTACGGGCTACATTGCAACTACTGCTCTGGGACGAGGCGTTCCTCTAAATGACATCTGTCAGGCAGCTATGAAGAACCGGGTTTTAGAACCCAGCGGCGCCAGGGACACGCCCAAAGTCTTCGGGTTCTCCTGTCTTGGCAAACAGAGACACGGAATACTTCTAGGTGGCGTCAGAGATCAAATATATTAGCTGCAGCTAGTAACAGTAATCTCAGCAATACAACACGGTGTACAACTCAAGAAACTGTTCAATTTCATAAAGCAAGACATCACCTTTTATACACAATATTCTCATTATAAATGTACACCCACTGCGCAAAATTCTGACCAATAGGACACATTTTCTAACTGAGTATCACATTAACAAAAACCCAATTTACAGTAACCCAACCCAAAAGTTAATTATTAGGACTGTCCCAAATTCAATCTTTGCAAGCCGGACACATTTATAATTGAAAAGCACAACCCATGTAGTGTCAGAACATAAAGGAAACAGTAATAGATGCTGGACAAGATAAAACATGTGCAAGGAAACTAAAGGTTAACGAGGTCCTGAACATTGATTGGCAATCTCAGACAACGATCAGCCAGAGAAATTGGCTTCATGAAGGGTCAGTTTCAGGTGAAGAAGTCAGCGTCCTGCAGTTCACTCACAAGTCAGAAAAGGGCCTGTTTAATGTATACATGAACAATGAGGCCTATGCAACTTTGTTCATTCGGTTACCTCCACGGCCTACGTGAGGGCAACACAAAATGGTGTTATGAACAACGCAAATAAAACGGAGTCCGGTCCCAAAAACCACGGAACCTCAGTTCCTCCTTTTGCCATTACGTAGGCAATGACCTAAACTCACGTCAATCTGAATCCAGGTCTATATCTTTTCTCATCAGGTCATCAAGGTGTTGCTGTAACATCATCTTATTATCCTTCGCTACTCTCGGGACTGGTCTTCTCACACAGATTGTAGCACAAAGACTACAAATGGCGGGACCACACTGGATGCATAAGCAACACGAGAAAAGGATTGCTAAAGCCATACCAAGGAACATCAGAATATTCCATCCCCATTTGGACAGCAGTTCCCAAAACCATCCCATCAATGACCAGTTCCATTCGTCTACATGTATAGACTCAGCGGACTTATGTAACCTCAAGATGGCTTGGTACACTGTCGGGGCGTTATCTGGTATGAAAACGCAGCAACTAGACCCGATCAATTTACATACTCCACCTCTATCTGCAAGTATAATATCTAAAGCAAAGCGGTTCTGTAATGTCATAAGGCGATCCGCTTGAAGCTCGGCTGTAATATTACTAAGAGCACCTGCAGTCTCATTTATAGTGGCCTTGACCACTCTCGTAAGCTGACGAATAGTCCTACCATTAGCCATAGGACCCCAACAGGGAAGGAAACCCTTAAAGAAGTCTCCAACTTCTTGTGCGGCAGTGTCTTTCGCATCGATAACACCTCTACCATATCTTGTCTTATGGTAGTTGAAAGCAGCTGTGTATGTAGGGGGAAGCAAAAATGCCACATAACATGTGCCTGAAAAGTCAGAAGGCAACCATGTATATGCTCTATCATAACAAACAAAATACGTGCCTTTAGCTGGCACGAATGGTGGAGATTTCTGGGACGTATCGACATAGGTGTGAACACACACACTCTTACCTAGCTGAGCTCTTGGATTCTGACCATTACCTTGCAGACAAAAATGACCTCAGTGGAGTACAATCCAAATAGGAGGAGACCTTTTCTGTCTCTCTTTCTCTGTCAGACTAATGCTATATCTCGTCTTGTTCCAACCAACATATGCTCGTACCTCATCTTTAGGGATAGCATTATATGCATCAATATCTCTGACCATATCTACTATTCCCTGTATCAAGGCATTATTATTCGCATTATCTTTGACAGAACGTACAGGAGATGCTTCATTCGCATAGATAAACATTGACTGGAGTGCCCATACTGACCCATTAGGCGAAAAAAAAGCAAAACCAAATATGGCATTCCCTTATCAGTCGTATGTGGCATAAGACCACACACTCAACAATTTGTGGTATTTACAACTAGCTGATGCTGATGTAACATCTGTATAAACAAATTGTTCACAAATTCTAATCTTCGTGTCTGTTCATGTTCAGGCAACGTATGAAACTCATACGGGGAAACAGTAGGAAAAGAAAGAGTAGGTTGGGAGGTAGCTGCAAGTGTCTGTTGTGATGCATAGAAAATCCAACCCACACAAACCAACGTAATGTTCAAAAGCATAAGAAAACACATTATTAAAAAACATTTGCTACGAACCAATATACACATTTGCACTCTAAAATCAACTCTTTTAACACCCTTGTCGGACTCAAAAGACTCCATCCTCTAACGTGCTGCTTACGGCAATTTTCCTTCTTCACTTAAGTGTGCGTCAAGATCGTACTAACGACCCTAAACCACAGACCTTGTGTCAATACGCGGCTCACGCCTTAAGAACGTATACCGTGACCCTGCAGCTGAGTCCGGATGGTGACTCGAAAAAGAAAAAGTAAAAAAGTCTCTTGATCTGACAAGGTGTAATTCACTACATAAAAAAATTCTGATTTATTTGTCCATTTCAAACGTCCTTTTTCGATCTCAGATTGTAGCGCTCTTTGCCAGGCACAGTCTGATCCTTAAAGAGGAGTTCCGGATTCGTCGTGTCGAGTCTCAGAGACGGAGGCACAGCAGCTTGCAGAACATCATCATCCTCGCGTTCCAACTGAGTCCATGTCAAATGTACATCACTAAAAGGTATGAATCTAGGAACCCTTTCACACTCGGAGTCAGCTATTCCATCCCTCACCCACTTATCATACGGCAACGGAACTTTTTTCGTATGGGTGGCATGCACCCAGTTCTGTTTACCAGCTACTCTAACAGCAGTTCTAGTGACCAGCAATACCAAATAGGGACCAGTCCATCTCGGCTCCAAATTCTTGGATCGCTGAAAATTCTTTGTCAAGATAAAATCACCAGGTTGGATCGTGTGCCCAGGATCTGCAGTAGCTGTCGGCAAACTGTCATAGACCTGTTGGTGGAGAACACACAATTTAGCAGTCAAGTCATGTAAGTAATCCACCAACATAGGGTACTCAAGGTCACTGTACTTCTTAGGATGAGGCACACCCCAAACATTCGCTGGACAACCAAAAACTATTTCGTATGGGCTAAGTCCCACACGAGAATGCACTGTCGTCCTTGTTGACAAAAGAGCCAACGGCAAGGCATCCGGCCATGTAAGACCAGTGCCCGCTTGAATCTTAGCGAGTTTCAGCTTTAATGTGCCGTTAAAGCATTCGACAAGACCTGCTGACTGGGGTGATTCGCAGCATGGAACTTCTGATTTATCCCTAATCCAATACACACTTTCTTCATGACTCGACCCACAAATTTACTCCCATTGTCCGACCATACAATTCTCGGCAAACCAAATCTAGGGAAATACTCTTTGAGCAAAACCTTAGCTGTAGACAAGGCAGTATTATCCTTTAGGGGGTAGGCCTCTATGCATCTGGAAAAGGTGCAAACAACCACAAGGACATACTTCAGATTGTTGCATCTCTCCATGTGAATGTAATTGTAACGGCGTGGGTCCGCTGTATACTCCTGTTCACGACCCAGAGACAGTTCATCAGCTCTCACCTACCTCCTCCCCTTCTTTCTGCTCCCTACAGAATGTCAATGTTGAGTTCCAAGATCAAGAGAACGATAAGGTAAACTGGCCCTTTAACTTTGAGACGGCTGAGGAGTGGGCGGGCCTACACCAAGACAGGAAGACGTCTTATACGAGCAACCGCCAATCAGGAGTGTGCTTGTTCACCCGGAGGGAGAGAGTTGACGAGTGGAGCGGTGAGGAGAGGAAGAGCGTTACGGAGGAGGAGATCTTCGGAAACCACAAGGAAGCTGAGACGGAGGAAGAACAGAGTGTACCTCGGAGGAGAAGCCAGGAGGCCAACGACTGCACGAGTCGCCCAGCCATACACCCAGGGGAGGTGTGTGGCTCACCCAGGTAAGGAACAAAATCAGGGGTTGGGCCGGACGTAAGGGCGGTCCCAGTATATGATCTTGGTATCCCCCTGTCCCGGTGTTCCCCTACCCTGAGCACTACCCATCACTTGGTCACTGTACATAAGCAAGTGCACGGGTTGTGTTTTTCCTCACTCCTTTTCCCTGATATCGGTACAACTCACAGAATAGTTCACTCACAAAGTGCTGTCTTGTCTTGTTTATTTCGAGAGTCAAGACGGAGCCAAACAAAGTACTTCCTCGACGGACCCGAGAAAGATCTCGTCGAGCTGAGCCTACGAAGCCCTGCCCTCAGAGGTCCGAAAGGAGCCGTTCCCCGCGTCGGACTTTGCCCAGGAGAAAAACGTGTACTGACTTTCTGTATAAATCAATAAACCCTACGTTAACAAAGACCCGCTGGTTGCCCATTCCTCCTGCGCCCATCACAGTAATCTAGCTGTATCACTTCAAATGGATACGTCGGAGGAGCAAAATGACCTGCTGGAGTTGGAGTTCCCTTGCCAGGATTATACTTCAGACAAATCATGCAATGCTTCACAACATTCTCAGGAATTTAGGAATTCCAGCATTCTGCCATACTGGAGCCAACAACGTACATATCCCTTCGAACTAATGTGAGCCATTCCATGAGCCATAGTAACCACTGGGAGCACATACGCATCAGGCAACAACCATCGCTGGTGTTCCCACAACTCAACCCAACAACCCGTCGAATCCAACATACCCATACTCTCTCTCCACGTACTCACTTCTTTTTCCGTAGCTTCAGCCTGAATCATCTTCACACTTTCTATTATGTCTTCACACATTCCACTTTCCACAACCCATCTTGCAGGACCTGCCACATACATACGGCTCATCATGTCTCTCGCCGTTTCCTTTGCAACTTCACCCGCAAATGCATTCCCTCGACCTACATCATCCACAACTTTCTTATGCGCACTACACTTCACAATTGCAATCTGCTTTGGGAGAGCAAGAGATTCCAAAAGTTTATTCACTAACTGCCCATGCTGAATTTTTGTGCCATGGGAAGTAAGGAATCCTCTTTCTCTCCACAAACGTCCAAAACTATGGCCAACACCAAATGCGTACTGGCTATCAGTAGAAACATTCACTCGCTTTCCCTCTGACAATACACATGCTCGTGTCAATGCAATCAACTCTGCTGCTTGCGCAGAATTCTGTGCTATGCGTGCTGTCTCAACAACTGTATGTAAAGTTGTGACGGCATATGCTGCAGTCGTTTCACCATTCGTAAGCTTAAAACACGAACCATCTACCCATAAAGTACCATCAACATTCTCAAGAGGAGTATCTTTTAGGTCAACTCTAGCTTTTGTTTCTTCCTCTGTACGAAGAAAACAATCATGCAGTTCTTGAGCATCTGACTCTACAGAAATCGGCAACAACGTAGCTGGATTCAATACATTACATCTTTTAATGTGAACATGGCTAGCCAAAAGAGTCAACTCATAACCTGACAGACGTGCACTAGTAAGGTGCTGTGTCTTGGTCCTGTTCAATAAGGTATCCACTGCATGTGGGACCATCACAATCAACGTATTATCCAATACCAAACCAGCAGACTGTCGGATGGAAACAGCCGCTGTCGCTGTAGCTCTCAAACAGCTCAGCAACGCTTTAGCTACCGGATCTAACATCGCAGAAAAATACGCACATGGGCGTTGCTTGTCTCCAAACTGTTGAGTCAACACTGACAATGCACAACCTTCTCTCTCGTGAACGTACAACGTGAAAGGTTTACTGTAGTCAGGAGTACCCAATACCGGAGCCGAACACAATGCATCACGTAATTCAGAAAACCTTTTCTGACACTCAACAGACCAAGGGAGAGGATGCAGAGTATCTTTAAGAGTCAGCGCCAACAGAGGTTTCACTAGCAGGGAAAAATTAGGGATCCATTGTCTACAATACGAGGTGATACCTAAGAAAGCACGCACTTCTCTCTGTGTGGATGGTACACTCATTTGCGCAATCGTTTGAATTCGTTCTGGGGTCAACCTTCTTCCCTCCTTCGACAAGAGATGACCTAAGTAGGTTACTTCTTGTCGGCGATACTGTAACTTGGAAGGTGACACTTTATGATGAAGGTCAGACAAATGTCGTAACAAAGAAAGAGTAGCCTCTTCACAAATCTCTTCGTCATCAGCGGCAACCAACAGATCATCAACGTACTGGATAAGAGTAGCACCAGTAGGCAACACAAAGATATCAAGCTGAGTTTGCAACGCCTGACTATAGATGGAGGGACTTTCACAATAACCTTGGGGAGCTCTCTTAAACCGGAAGCTTCGTCCTCCTAAAGAGAAGCCGAAAATATCCCTACTCTCCTCAGCAATCGGAATGCTAAAGAAAGCATTCTTCAGGTCAATAACAGAAAACCAGGCTGCCGAAGCAGGAATCAGAGTCAACAAAGCAGTGATATCAGGGACAACAGGAAACTGTGGCACCACAATCTTGTTTACCTCTCAAAGGTCAATCACAAACCGGTACACAGGTGGCTGAGAAGCATCAGTACGCTTAAGGACAGGCAAAACCGGACTATTACACACATTACCTCTCGTTTCCTCAACTACACCCTTCTCAACCAGATCATAGACAATCGCTAATAGAGCTCTCTCGCCATCACTAGATATTTTGTACTGTGGGATACGAGGTAGCCTAGCATTCGATTTGAGGGTGACAACATAAGGTGAAATCTGCAAAAGACCAACATCATTAGGACCTGTAGCCCAAAGTGTATCAGGAAGAGAACGCAATTCCAGTGGAAGACAATCTTTAGACACATACATCGGAGAAATCACTTTCTTACCAAGGGTAAGTTGTACTCCCGAAGGAGAACAATGTAATGTCGCATGCAATCTTTTCTGCAAGACCAAACCCAACAGATTCTCATTACAACCAGTCGTCAAAATAAGAGGAGCTTCCAATTCACAAGGGCCAATAGAAAGGGGCAAAGGATTAGAAATCGGGTTACAAACTGGGGCGCCTGAAAATCCTACGGAAACATTGGTCAAGCCAGACAAAGGTGCGCCAGGAAGTTTAGAGGGCATAATAGAACTCTTTGTCGCACCAGTATCCAAAAGAAAAGGTTCTGTCACACCTGATGTAGTCACTTCAGCATAAGGTCCACTCTGGTCTACTAGAACTGACACTACTCCCTCTCTTTGCCCATGGCTGTCCTAACTATCATTATAACCAGCACTCTCACTCTCGACATAATAATCATCAACATAGTACTGTGCAGACTGACCACTCGGAACATTCTGTCTGTCAAAATAATTCGCAGAATTCTGAAGGGAAGAGGAACGCTCATTCTGGGGTAACACACCACGTCCCCTACCCCTAGGAGCTTGCTGGAAACCACCACGACCTCTCTGACCAGATACGCCATTCGCACGCTGTAACAAAGCCGGGCAACTATTCTTGAAATTACCTTCCTCTCTGCAATAAGCACACTGATTAGGACCAGGAAGGAATCGCGGAGCATAAGGCTCAGGTTTCTGTAACAATCTCTGAAACTGTGGAGGTTGCTGAAACTGAGGCTGATTCTGACGAGGCGGATAAGCTTGCTGCAAAAGAACCTTCGTCTTTAAATCTTTAGTTTTCTTCTCTGCTTTATCCTTCTCATCTTTATTAATTTTCTCATAATATTGTGCAGTAGCCAATATCTGGGCCGACGAAGAAACAGCCCATGAACTCTCAGAGTCCTTTAACTTATTGGAAAGTTCGGGAAGCAAATTAAAGACAAATATATCCACGAACAACCTTTGACCACCTTCCGTACTCATGTCCTAACCAGTATGATCGATAAACGTTTCTGCAAACCTCGTGAAGAAATCAGACACACTCTCGTCTTTTTTTTTTTGCATGCTGCTAACTTGTCCCAATTCACTCGTAAAGCAGGCATCATAGTTTTCATTAGATTAATAATCCTACCAGGTAATTCTGCAACTAAAGGCTCAGGTTTGGCACCTCCAACCTGTCGACCATCTGCAGCAACAATATTAGCCCACGTATCTCCTAATTCTGCCGCATGATTTTCATGACGAATCTTCGCCCACAAAGGTTGAGGAACTACATTACCCATTAACATGTCTATGTCAGCTAAATTCATAATACACGCTTCAACTGTCTGGGACAACTCCTTGTAATAACCAGCAGGATTCTTACGAGGGTCAGGTAAGGTCTGCTTAAGAGCCAAGACCTCTGCTCTCTTCCAAGGAACATGTACCCACACTCACTGAAAATGGGCCTCTACGGCCTGAATACCCTAATTAACATTAACAGCAACTGCCTCTCTCCATACAGGGGGAACTTCTCTCATAGGATACTGCTTCACTTTCCTCCTAACAGAAAGATCAGGTTCGTACAATGGCTGAGACGGGAGTCTAGTTCTGAAGGCAAGTATCGTCTCTACAGCATCAGTAACATCAGATTCCACTATCGTCCCTTTAGCAAACTCTGACTGAACATTAAGCACTTACTGCGGAATCTGACCCAACTCATTATCTTCCCATTCCTGCCGCAAAAACGCACACATTACATCAAAAACATGCCTTTGCTTAGGCGGCTGCCACTGAAAGAAAACATCCATAACTGCTGGCAAATTTTACCTGGAAGCATTTAAAATCCATCTACGAGCCAACAGATCCAACACTGCTCGCTCTTCGGAACTAGGAAGCTGACTACGACTCTGCTTACGTTCCGAAACAGGGGTCATACTCAATGGCCCAAACAATGGAGACAACAGATTAACAACAGTTTTTGTCATTCGTTTTCGAGCAGAAGGAGAAGAAGTAGGCGTAAAAACAGGAAAGTTAAAATCTTGAGACAAAGTAGGAACAAGAGCGGTAGGAGTCTGAGATGCAGAAGCAGAAGGCAAAGGAGTTTGAGGCAAAGCTGAAAGCAAAGCTTGCGACCCTAGAGTGGGTTGCGCAGTAGGAGGCAAAACCATCTGTGGAGCACCGAGTGGCTGAACAACAGCAGGAGGTTGAACAACAAAGGGTAGAACAACCGGGGGTAATGGAGGCTCAGTAGCACCCTGCACATAAGGGGGTGGCAATCTCAGTAAATAAGACATCAGAGGATCTTTTTCAGGGTCTTCCGTCACTTTCGGAGGAGAAGACGGCAAGGCCGGATAACATTTATCTATGGCCATGCAACACTGTCTATCTAAAACTTCACACACTCGATCTTCCCCATCAATCTTAAACTGCCTAGCATCTTGTAGTACTGACATGTTCTTATCTTTCCTATCTCTCTTTGCTTGCTTAATTTCTCGCAATTTGGCTTCCTTTCGCCAAAGGCGGAAAGAGTCAAACATTGCCGGCCGGGCTTTCTTCTTAAATAGCGCAACTTCCAGATTATCTAAAACATTTACTTCAAAACTACCAAGTTGGGGCCATCGTAAAACACCATCCTTCCTTGTATAGCGGACCCACACTTCATTATAAGTAATAGGACCCACTCCGTGTTTTGAATAGAGCTCATAAGTCGGAGTTCCAACCGGAGGTATCGGACACGAATCCTCCAATCGGGAATCCCTGTTGCAACCACAACTAAACCATTTCCCAATTTTGCTAAGACCAGGCATCTTATAGCTCACTAATCTAGCTTAAAACTTCAAGGGGTTATCAACTATCGATACACTAGTAAATATACGAGCCCCTCGGCTTCGATTTTTGCAAAAATCAAATCAAACAAAACCAAGAACCAAAACAAAGTCGTGGGAGTGACCCACTTATACTTAACCAAATATCTGTCACGCCACCAGAAGACCGTCTATCGTCTCGCTTTACAAAGGATCAATCAAGGGTCCAAGACAGGGCGACAGTCAGGGCAGCAGTCCTTCGTAGCCGTTGGAAAGCGGGAAGCCTCGCAGAAAAGACCTTCGGTCCACGTCGACATGCAGGGGTCAATGAAGTGGCAGCCTTCCTCCAGAATGTCCTCACGTGGCTCATCACGATCCTCGGGCTTGGACCGGTACCGCTGAAGTCGCCCCACGTTGGCGCCAACTGAAGAACCGGGTTTTAGAACCCAGCGGCACCAGGGACACGCCCAAAGTCTTCGGGTTCTCCTGTCTTGGCAAACAGAGACACAGAATACTTCTAGGTGGCGTCAGAGATCAAATTTATTAGCTGCAGCTAGTAACAGTAATCTCAGCAATACATCACGGTGTACAACTCAAGAAACTGTTCAATTTCATAGAGTAAGCTATCACCTTTTATACACAATATTCTCATTATAAATGTACACCCACTGCGCAAAATTCTGACCAATAGGACACATTTTCTAACTGAGTATCACATTAACAAAAACCCAATTTACAGTAACCCAACCCAAAAGTTAACTATTAGGACTGTCCCAAATTCAATCTTTGCAAGCCGGACAAATTTATAATTGAAAAGCACAACCCATGTAATGTCAGAACATAAAGGAAACAGTAATAGATGCTGGACAAGATAAAACATGTGCAAGGAAACTAAAGGTTAACGAGGTCCTGAACATTGATTGGCAATCTCAGACCACGATCAGCCAGAGAAATTGGCTTTGAGAAGGGTCAGTTTCAGGTGAAGAGGTCAGCGTCCTGCAGTTCACTCACAAGTCAGAAAAGGGCCTGTTTAATGCATGCATGAACAATGAGGCCCATGCAACTTTGTTCGGTCGGTTACCTCCACGGCCTACGTGAGGGCAACACAAAATGGCGTTATGAACAACGCAAACAAAACGGAGTCCGGTCCAGAAAACCACGGAACCTCAGCTACGTGGCTTTGTTACAAACGTTTATGAAACACAACTGTCTTGACAGTCCAGTCCGGAGAGATGGCTTATTTGGCCGTTCTGTTCTCCAGGACTTTCTGGTGTGATCTTGGTTCGCAGACCCACCTCTGGGGTTGGTAAAGCTGGGGTATCTATTCTAAGGCAAGGAATCTATAACTAATGTGATTCTTTCAGATGAACTAGTTGCTTACTTGCGTTCATGATATATCTGTAAGAAACATTAGTTATAGATTCCTTACCGCCCCACCCATCCTCCCCGTTCTACAATTTCTAGGGTTAAGGATATCCATTCAGGGCCCTAGTTTTGTGCACCATTGGTCAGTGTCTTGCATGGCTCTGCGTTTCTGGCATGGAAAGTCGTGTACAGAACTGACCTCAGCGTGTGAGGGCAGCGTCTAAATAGCTACCGTGAGGGCATCGTCTAAGTAGCTACCGCGACGTCATCCCGGCGACACTACGACTAACGCGGAGCAGACCAACGCTACCTTCTGACGTGTAAAGGTACTGCTGACGAAAAACTTTCCGGATCCAGTCTGTCACCTGGGGGTAATTCTAAGGTAAGGAATCTATAACTACCTAATGTTTCTTACAGATATATCGTTACCGAAGGGAAGTAACTCGTTCATTCATGTCTTCCCGTACCTGGATGACTCGCTTATCAAAGCCAATACATACCCATAGTGTCTGCAGCACACTCGCGTAATACATTTCATCACGAAGGATGGCCTCAAAAGCTTTGTGGATGCTCTGGTTATCTCCCACCTTGGCTTGGTGATATCCGTTCGCACGGCCTACCTGCAGTTATACACACACCGCACAACCTGAAAAATAACTTTAAGGTACGTTGTTTCAGCACACTCGTTCTGAAAGCTATCCGTTATACTAGATTCAGCGCTATGTATATATATGTATACATCTCATGCTCATTATTTTCTCCCACTTCCTACGATGCCCCCTGTGCCTGACACACTGTAAAACAACTACCTATAACGACACTCTTGCTCTTTCAATTGATGTTTTGTTATCTTATCTGTACTCCTCTCACTATGTACTCTAAAGGGTTCCTTTTTATTTGTGTCTGAACAACTGTAGAATTTGTCTTGCACATTGCTATTGCTGCTTTCTTGTGTATTACCATTGATGATGTAAATTGCTCTGATACCTTTGGGTGGAGCTAGCGCTATATAAAACCTTCAAAATAAAATAAATAAATAAACTGCAATGTGTTGAAATCGCATCTTCAACCCTCCAACACTCAAAACTATCTAAGAGCCACTTTAGATTCCCAAAGAGCTCTAGCCTTCCCTAATGCAGCCATACTTCTCAATATTCAGGTGCCAATTCTTCAGTTTCAGCCCTCTCACTCACTACCTTCTCAAGTGAGAGGATGTAGCCTTACGGCTAGAGCAGTCAACCTCAAAGCTAGGGAATCTGGTTTGAGTCTCTGCGATGACGCTCAACATCCTGTGATTCTGGGCAAATCGCTTAATCTCCCCGTGCCTCACAAAAATGAATGTGTCTGTAACACAACTGGTGCTCATGTAAAGCGCTCTGATACCCAATTTCACGGGTCTAGTTTGCGCTATATAAAACTCTACAAAATAAAAATAAAAACAAAATAAAAATAAATAGTGCATTAACAATGCCAAAAGAGGCAAGCAGACAGCATTGGCAAAGGATACCAATTGGGAATGCCAGCGTTTGATCTCTGCTTTCCATCTCTAGAGTTTTCACCACTGGCTGTCCCCTTTATAGTTGGCTCTGTGCCTCAGCTCTCCCTTGCATCTCACTTGCCATCCCTGAACATTACTCCCTGGTCAGATTCAAAAGAATATACTGCCGGAGGGGGGTGTGTGGTGGTTGAGGGGGAGGGGGAGGAAATCGCCATTGCATTTCATGACTCCCCTAAGGTTGAGCTCATTTACACATTATGTACTGGATAGCTTGAGATTTGTATCTTTAAACTGTCACCTACAGAAGTCTGGAAAGGGGCACTGTTGTATTGCCCCCCGTGCAAAGAAGATCTTCCTGCAAGCACTAATTGGCTTCATTGCCCCTCATGTCTTGGCCACTAAAAGGTTTTTCGTATTAGGTGACTAATTGTCAGGGTGGAAATTTGGATGATCCCTGTCCCGCCCAACCTTTAGCGAATCTGCTCTCCGTTGGATCGAAGCAGCTGGTGTCCAGCCCTACACACAGGGCTGGTAATATGTTGTATCTCATTTTTATTTACGCTGAAGTAGTTTGTGACTTCCTGCTGCTGATTTCCTGGTCAGACCATTATCTGATCTATTTCTCCATCTCACAAAATAAGACCTGTCACAGAGCTAAGAAAAGAGCAAAAAAAACACTGCGTAACTGGAATTCTGCTACTCTTTCTGCTTTCACAGAGGTTTTTAATTCCCCATCCATTTCCTTTGTTAGATGTGGATACAGCACTATGGGCCAGATGTAGGTAATCCGATTTTACCGATTCTAAAATACCGAATTTTACCGAATCGGTATTTTAGAATCGGTAAATGGTATGTAAAAAAAAAATCGGTAAAAAATACCGATTCGGTAAAATTTGGAATCGAACAATCAGAAATTACGGATTCGGTATTTACCGATTCTGTATTTACCGATTCGGTATTCCCCATTCATTCCTATGGGCCTTTTGGCCCATAGGAATGAATAGGAAATACCGATTCGGTAAATACCGATTCTGTAAATACCGAATCGGTATAATTCGAATCGGAATGCAAACAAAAGTGAAACTTAAGTAGGCAGCCAATCAGGTGCTACCACCCTCCCCCTCCCTACCAGGAAGTGGCTACACAGGCAGCTGCAACTAATTAGAAGCTTCTGGAAAGGCAGTTGGAGCTGAGCTGAGTCCCTGAGCAGCAGAAAGGGTTTTGAGCACTTTTAAAACTGCAAAATGTCAAGCAGCAAAAAAAAAGAGCAGCCAGAGAAGAGGAGGAAACTCAAAATCAGCAGCATGGATCTGCAGGTCCTTGTTGAGGAGGTGGTGAAGGTGCACCAAAAACTGTTTGGCAGGCAGTCCCTCACTGTGGCAGAATCTGCCAAAAGGAAACTCTCGCTGGACATACTAGACAAAGTTAATGCAGTTGGGGTGACTACCAGAGACACAGAGGACCTGAAAAAGCGATTCTACGACCTCAGGAGCCAAACCAAAAAGAAATTGGCTGAACACCACAAGCAGGCAACAAAAACTGGCGGAGGCAAGAACCCAGCACCCCCCCTTACTGACGTGGAGGAGATGGTGGCCTCAACCATTGAACCAGACAGCGTTTGCGGACTGGGAGAAGTAGCAGCTCAGCCAGAGCTGCAAGCAAAAAAGGTAAGACAAATGCACAGCATTCCCCCCCATACCATCATCCTTACCTGTACCCTTTGTGGCCAAGTGAACCCCAGTCCAGTACTGCTAGCACTATACAGGAGCAATGCATCATGGTATATGTAGTCAGGAAAGGTATGAACATGTCATACAGCACAGCAACCACCAAGTTAGGGAAATGATTACAGAGAGAATAAAGCTGAAGTGATAAATATTTAATTGTAGTGACTGTGAGACAGTAGCGCTTAACTAATGTACGCTCATATGTCCACAGGTGAAACGTCTCACAGGTGTTAGCAGGAGACTGAAGGCACACCACCAGAGAGGGAGGAGAGTCAGGAGCCAGGTCCAACTACCCAGAACGTACCACAGGACACAGGTGCACCAAGTAGCCATCCTCCTGCACAAGACTCAGAAATAGCTCCAGAGTTGCAGGCGTCCCCTCGCAGATCTCAATCCCCTCTGTTGCTGTCATCCCCAGAAATACCAGCATCACAGCATGACACAACACCTGCATCACAACCAAGCAGGAGGCATGTTGTGGCCCCACTTCTAGAAATGGAGTCATCAGCAGCTGAAATGGAGGGGGACGAAACACACAACTTGCCTGTGGATGTTAGCTCTGGCACAACGCACTCCAGTGCAGGGGTGGGCCATTCTGGTGAAGGACGCCGCAGAGTCCTAGAAAGTCCAGCAGATGCACCTGTGGAGGGTCCAAGTGTGTATCGTGGCCTGGAGGGGAGCATGGTGAGAATCCAGAGGATGCAGGGAAGAGCCATCCAGTCATGCCAACGCCAAATGAGGTCCCTGAACAATAACATAGGAGACATAGGAAAGGGCATCAGGGAGCTTGTAGAAGTGAACAAAGAGATGGCAGCAGGGATGCGCGAAATGAGCCAATCGGTGCAGCTGCTATGCACCAAACTAGACACTGATTTTGACTCAAGGCGCAAGGAAAGGCAGGGTGCTCATGGCCAAAATAAAGCTATCAACCGCCTGGCTACTGCCACATCCCTCCTATGCAGGAGAAGCAGTAACATGCAGGAGGCTATGACCCAAAACAGCAATGAGGTCACTAGGGGCATGGGCAGGATGACCAGTGCTCTTGAGGCGCTGTTAAATGCCCAAACTGCACAGACAGCTGCTCTGGATGTGTCTGTGAGTGAGGAGAGCACAAGCAGGAGCAGCATTGCAAGCTCCCTTGTCCCAGAGATGAGAAGGAGCAGCAGAGCAGGCGCCACGCTGAGGCCACAGGCCAGCAAGACAGTGAGCACAGTGAGCACCATACAAGTGGCACTGGGAAGCGAGGACGAAAATGACTATTATAGTTCATGGTGAAGTGAACCAGGACTGACATCATTGAAGTTAAATGCTGTTTGTTGCACATTTGTGCTTTAGAAACCTACGTCATAACACAATTAAACTACATTGGGTACATACTCTACCTGTCTGTGTCTCTTTACTTACTTAAAAGAAGTTGCGTGTGATCTCTTCCCGTCTGTGGTGTTGCAACTCCAGATGTGTGTGGTTCAGGCACTGCTTCCTCGTCATCATGGTCCTCATAATCAGAGATATCCACTTTAGTGCCCTTCTTGACCGCAAGGTTGTGCAGCATTGTGCATGCTGCAATCATCTTGCAGCAGGTGATTGGTGTGTACTGGCGGGCTCCTCCACTCTTATGGAGGCAGCGAAACCTGCTCTTCCACATACCAAAGGTGCACTCCACAATGTTTCGGGTTGTCTTGTGTGCCCTGTTGTATCTCCTCTGGCTTGGTGTTATAGGGTTGAGGTAGGGTGTGAGAATGAAGGACCGGAGGGCGTATGCACTGTCCCCTAAATGTAAGAAGAAAAAACATTACTCACATGCACACACCCACATCCACCTGCAATACGTATCAAGGGAGTTTCATACAGTGTATTACCTAGCAAGTATCCTTCGCCAAATTCCCCCGCTGTCAGGCGTGCATAGATACCACTGTTTTGGAAGATGTAGGAGTCGTGGGTACTCCCGGGGAATTTGGCTACTATGTCAGTGATCATGTACTTGGAATCACAGATCACCTGTACATTTATGGTGGGGGGGGACTTCCGGTTCCGATAAATGTACTCTGTGGCAGCAGGTGGACATATTGGTATGTGGGTACCATCAATACAGCCAATGATGTTTGGGAAATGCGCCATCTGATAAAAGTCTGTCTTTGTCCTGAGCAGTTCAGCATGCGTTGCAGGGAAGCTGATGTAGTGATGCATTCTCTGCAACATGGCATCAAGGAATTTTTCAAAGAAACGGGACAGACAGCTCTGGGACACCCCACCTACCGCAGCAACCACACTCTGGTAACTCCCAGATGCAAGCAGGTGTAGGCTGCACAGCACCTGCACATGGGGTGGGATGGCATGCGCCCTTGGGGTTGGATGGTCCAACAGTGGGTGGAGGTCCCTGATAAGGTCCAGGATAGTTTGGGGAGCCAATCTGCACCTTTGTAGGATCTCTGGCTCAGTTAGCTGGAATAGAGTGATCCTCTGCCTGTACACCTGCTCCTACCTCCTCCAGACCCTCTCTCCTTCTGCCTGTAGCCGTAGCCGCCTTGCACTGACATAGAATGCCGCCATTCTAGTGAAACGGTTGCATTTTGGGGCCTTTTTTATAGCCTGCACCTGGTTACCACCTGATTTCAATCCATGGTAAATACCGACTCTTAAATACCGAATTCCATGCAAATTCGGTATTTAAAAGGTTACCTACATCTCAAATCGGAAACTTTACCGATTCAGTAAATTTACCGATTCGGATGTTTTTGGGTCCCCTACATCCCAAATGCCCAATACCGGTCGGTAACGGTCGAAAATCGGTAAATTCGGCCGTTACCGACCGGTATTGGGCTACCTACATCTGGCCCTATCTCTTTATCAGGATTCCTTAACAAACTCCTAGACTATATTGCACCCCTCAAGTTATCTATAGTTCCCTCCAGAACCTCTGCCTCCAGGTACTCAGATTTTGATTTGATTTGAAGATTTATAAAGCGCAACAGTCATCCGAAGGCATCAAGGCGCTAGAGATCAGCCGTCCATACCCAGGAACCTAGAAAGAGACAGAATCTCCCGCTAGATGCTAAACCGTGAAAAGCCAGGTTTTAAGAGCTTTTCTAAAGGGGAGCAGAAGTGGGATCATTCTGAGAGCAAGGGGTAGGGAGTTCCAGAGCTTGCTAGCTGTCACCAAAATGCTCTATCCAACTCCAGAATTCCAATGTTTATCTTCCTGTTTCTCCCTTTTTAATTTAGAATGTTCAAATAGCCTTATAGCTCTTCTGCCCCGGACTATATTGGTTGTTAAAGGCCTTTTCCGTCGCTTTAGGCCCTCGCCACTATAACTCGGATTGGGGGCCTTTAACAACTGCTTTAGCCCTCTGCAGCAGGCTATAAGGCTATATATAAAACTCTTTAACTTTTTCATTAATCCAGTTGTTGTGTAGGCCCATTTTATTTATAATTGTATTATCTGATTTTTGAGGTTTTGGAACGTACCTTAACCTGGGACCACATTGACTTATGAAAATGAGGTTTAACACTATTGCAGATCCCTGTAAACGTGGGAACTCAGATTGAGGTAAATTTTGGGGTGTCTAAACTTTTAGGGTACCCCTTGTTCCCACAGTTAATCATAATCATAATTCTTCTTTCACACCACCCAAAAGAATGAATGCTGGTATAGTACCAGAATATTGTGGACTAAATATCACCCGACAAGTATTATTATGTCTTAAATATCGTTCTAAAAAATAACGCCCCAAGAGAGTTAATAATGGAAAATGTACACCCAATGGAAGTCAAGTGATATTTTTGCATATAACATTCTAACATACAACCGAATGCTGCAAAGGACTGGAACAGCCACATACATAGCTGTGCCTAAAGGTAACAGATGTGTCCATAGAGCCTGCAAAATACTAGGCTGAGGTTACGATATCATGAATTACATATATTAACCAACATCTCCTATAAAGCTGAGCACTTGTACTTCAATGATCCCTTTCAGGACAGAGTCCAACAGTTTGGGGCCATATACTGATGCCTTACTCTGGAACTCCCAACCTTAAAAAGTTAACAGGGCAGGGCTGCTTAGCGCTGCTACGATTTGCTAAACAATTTTTGTAAATTTCCTTGACAAACATCTTACTTTAAAAAAAAAAGGAAATTAAGATGTGCATAACTTTATTTCAGTGCCTTTTAATTATTTACTACAACTTGGATAGCTTCTCATTAACGTAGAATAAGGAAGTTGACTGACAGAACTCCTTCCTATAAGGTAACAAAATGTAGTACAACAATGTGTATTTGTAAATCACACATTCATCCTTTGAGGAATCTTTGCACTGAATAACATGCTTCCTTTTACACTACCTACACTGTGGTACTCCCATTACAACCACACATTGGAATGAAGCAAGAATTTTACGCAAGAGACTGAACACGTAAAGGCGTTTTGTGAACATAATTAGTGGATATAATGGATTATGAATGGATTATGAATTTTGATGGCATTGAACACATCTGTATAAAATATAATTGCAATAGGACCAGAGGTAAAGATTGCAACCTTAGCAGACATATTTGTTCTCTGGATTTTATGCCAATTACAAACAAATGGATTACTGGATCAAACCATATGCACCTTTTAGAAGCAAAAGAGAAGATTTGAAACAGGACCCCAATATTGTTTTTGTACTGATGAAGGTATTCGACCAATGTGAACATCGTGTAACTCTCACTTTTGAAATTTACATTTTTTTTTATAAACAATTTTCTTTGTTTTGTTTCAAAAACAAAGAAAACCAGCAGAGTACAGCATTGCACAACAATTATGAGGCATCAACACGGTACCCATACAGAGAGGCCCCCAAGGTACACCAGTGCAAAGAAAAGAGTCAAAACAAAGTTTTGCACATGCCTCACACCCCTGCGAGTGAAGTAATACTACTCCAATGGTCCCAACCAGAAATTGATATTTTAACAATAAAATGATACTTAGCTGTCCTCCAAGACATACCTCAGAAAATATTGTTTGTTTGCTGATGTTTGTTTGGTGGAATGAACCTTAATGAAGAATACCTGTGTTAATGAATTCAAGAATGATAGAAACAAAACAATTGATTTTTAAAAACCGAATATAAGAATGAATTATTGTTTTTAAAGGGGAAATAGATTTGAGTAAAAATAGTATGAAATAATAAATACGAACTATAGAATGTATAAACAAATATGATTGACGCATTCCTATATAATGTTTATTTTATGTATGAATCTGCCCAGGAAAAGAACATATTTTCTAGAGACATACAGTAAATGTGATTACATTTCTCACAGAGATCCAACATTACAGCATAACGATATCTACTCATCAGGTATACATTGGAAGCTTCTGTACATTGTAGTTCTCATTTAAACTCTTTCCACACATGTACATTGCCTTTACTTATTTATGTGCCTGAGGTGAAAGCTGGAAGACATACTCTAGAGTACTATTCAATCGTTTCTGTCATATAAAGCCTTCCTATAATCTTGGTTTGAAGTGTTAATTGTAGAAATCTTGTGCAACATATTTAGTATTAAAAATGTGACCATGTACCTCGGAACTGTGATTTGTCTGCTTCAAAGAATATTCTAGAACTATACAGTAGGTAGCTATTGCCTTTCAAATATAATTTAAAGAATGAGGAATGTCCACATGAGGTCAGAAAAACTTGACTTCTGGTGAAGTCCTGAGCACTTGCATTGCTTATAAAATATTCATTTAGGTTGATTTGTTCTATGCACAAATGTTAGATCTGCAAATCTAAAAATGTTTCTGATTGGCTTAATATTTGTCTCGTTATTCAGCCAAGGCAATAAGATATCCGTGATACCATAAGTATAATACATTTCCCTCACAGATGGTATAGAGCAAGACCTGCCGTTGATCATCTGGTGCAATCCATTTTTAATGATATGTTTTGCTCTTCTGTGCTGTAATGTTTTTATTTGAGAATGTTCAGCCCTACTGCTGCAGCTACCAACAGTGAACATGTGTTCGATTTGCAATCCCAAACATAACTTTTTGGAATCGGTCGCAGTACATGTCCTACTACCAACGCAGTACGTGATTATAATGCCAACATAGGCTTGAGATAGAACACATGCTCTGAGAAACCATTTTCCATATAGACAAGAGGATTCATAATACGACTATATGAGATTAAAAAATAGAAAACTAAGTGACAACAAGCCTCCAGTGATTGTTAAGTGAATACACAAGTCATGGAATGATGAGAAGACCTTTTAATTGACGATGGATTGTTTGGATACGTATGAACAAGGCATCTGTGGTTGCTAGGTGTTAGCGAACACATTAAGCCCTGAAGAAGTCTCTCGTAAGGAGATGAAATGTGTTGGCTACACTGTGGAAATCATGTTTCTGAAGATTTGAATAAAGAAACTTTTTTTAAAAAGGAACACGTTAATGGAGTTTATACTTAATTGATATACATCATATAGCTATATAGGATGATTTGTATGTGCTGATCATTCTTAAGTAATGATAATGTTCATTAGTAGTACAACCAGCATAGACCAGTCTACATGGGTCAAGTTTCAATGGGGTGACGTCACACGCTGACAGGCCTGGCTCAGCCGTTCCCATTGCAACTTGGTGAATGGAGTGAAAAGTAATCTGTTTACTCACACTAGTCACAAAGTTAATTTAATTTTCAAGCAGAGACTGTGCAGTTTATTTCTTGATGCTCCTATATTTCATACTTCTGGTAGCTGACAGGCAGCAAGCAGTCTCTCAGTGTGTGCAACATGACTTGCTATTTGTGTTCCTGGAGTCTATTGAGACATTTGACTTAAGTGAGTTTGAGAAGGAGCAATTCAGTTTTAAGAGAGAACTCAGAAATGTAATTCTTAAAAGTATTTAAATGAGCTTTCTAAATGGCTTTAGAAATGGCTCTATGAAAAGGAAAAAAAACGGCTTAGCAACATTTAGAAATTAACTTGTAACATCTTCTTTCAGATATTGAAGAACAATTGTTTTGAAAAACTTTACAATCAAGTTTAAACCTTTAGAAACAACTTTATTGATATCTTTCAATTAGTGGTTGGGAATAGAAGTTTGGGTGTCATTTTTCAAAAGACTTTAGAGCCATGTGCAAAGCACGTTTAAAATGTTCATTTGTATTGTACCTTACTGCAAGTAATGTTAACACTAACCCTGGGCGAAGTACTATGCTACGTTGCGTAGTATGCGAAGTTTGCGCTACTTCGCACTACGCGAATTGCACGTAGGACAGTGTAAACACGCGTAGCATAGCGGTCATTTTTTGCTTGCTCGCAGTCCTCAATTTCAAGTTGGCGACCGCGAGCGAGCAAAATGACATCCTGGCGAGACTTTTTCCTCGTTCACGATCAGCAACATCAAGTTGCCGATCACGAGCAGGGAAAATAAACCTCCCGGCGAGATTCTCAACACGGGGAGGTCAGGTTTCTCATTGTGAGTGGTCGCATATGCTCGCGACCGCTCGCGATGAGAAACTACAAGTCCGCATTGAGAAAGCTGCCGCTTGAGTAGAAAACTACTCGAACGCCAGAAAACGACCGCTTGCACTGTGAAAAATGCGGTTTACACTGATTGCACAGTGCAAACAAGCATCCAGCACTGTGCAATCAGTGCGAATAGCATTTTGCACAGTGCACTACGCATTTCGCGTAGCTCATGTAGGGCGAAGGGCACTTCGCGTAGCTACGCATAGCGCTACTACGCGAACTATGCCCAGGGTTAGTTAACACAAACTATGCCCAACCTTTAGCTGATGCCCATCAGCTCAGTAGGGTTCTTTTAATTTCAGATACAGTGCAGTGTTTGACACTGTTAAAATGCAATAAACCAGACTACAAAAGGTTTAACAAGCATGTATTAACACAGCAAATTTATGATGTAAGTAAAACACATTCTATAAATATTTTATAAGCCATATAAATAGAAGGAATAGGACAAAAGACAATCAAAACTTCACTTACGGGGCAAGATTCACAAAAAATATTCATTTGAATGCACCCAGAAGAGCAGCTGATCACTGGATGGTGAATTCACAGTGGTCCTTGTTGAATATCAAGTAAGTACCAAAAGCATGGGGAGATGATGTGGCGTTACAGCGGGCGCTGCTGACTTTGGAACCAGTATGCGTTCAAAATCCTGCGATTCTAGGTAAATCACCTAATCTCTGTGACTAAAAAATGAATGAGACCTTTTTTTAAGTAACTGGTGTCGATGTAAAGTGCTCCAATACCTCTGGTCGACTCTGCGTTGTATAAAACTGCAAATATATATATATTCACTGAAAAAACCATAGGTTTCAGGCCTTATATAGTTAAGAATTAGCATTTTAAAAACCATTGAAATTCACTGAAAAAACCATAGGTTTCAGGCCTTATATAGTTAGGAATTAGCTTTTAAAAAACCTTTGAAATTCACTCAAAAAACTATAAGTTTTAGGGGTGTTATAGTTAGCTGGACATTTCACTCGTACAAAACCATTGAAATTGCTCCTATATAGTTAGTTGTATTAACTATATTTTGCGCACCCGCAATCCACTGCTGATGATGTCACATATTAGATCATTCATGACATGGTCAGTGACATCACTGATGACATCTCAAATGACATCACTGATGACATCACTGATGACATCATCCAGTGAATGTGGTTTGCTTCGTTATTTAAATATGCATTATATATAAAGCAATTTGCATTGAAGAATGAGTGGATATATATAAATAAATATTTGGATAGAGGATTTAGTAGCAGTGCAATTGACTGTTTACTTGACCAATTTATAATGTCTCACTAAATATAGTGGATAGTGACTAAACTGTGTGAATATCTGTATCACTTTTTCAGTTGTTGTGTAAACTGATTCTACAGTTGGTTCCTAGCTATGTGAAAGTCTACATTAGTTATTGATTAGTTAACTGAGTATTTGTATGGAAGTGTGAAAGTGTGTGTGGTTCGGTGGGGGTGTGTGACTGTCCAAAGATGTGTGAATAGTTGATTCAGTAGATATATGAAGTTAAAACTACATGTTCAAACAGTTTGGGTGAGTCAATCTCTTTATGTGTGTGGTGATGAGCAAATATATTTCTCAATGGTACATGTCCAACAAACTAGAAAAATAAAAGGCAGTGTATGTGTCAGTTGTTGTATCTAAATAAGAATACATAAGGCTCAATGATTGTGTGAGTGACTGTATGGATAACTGTATACTTGTAATAATAATTTTATAATTCACTAAGTATGACTTACTATCTAAATGAATAGATGAAGTGGTGTTTGTATAAGTGTTTTGCTAAGTAAATATGTAAGTATAATCCATTGTTTGCATAAGTGAGTGGGATGACTTCATATGTGAATAGGATGTGTGCTGCTGTTTAATGTCGAAATAGGTGCATAAGTATTTTTGATAGTGTTCTATTGTTCATTGACGATTCAGAAAAGGGGGTGGTGATGAACAGAGTGTCTGAATTAAGCAGACCACTCTTACCCAGTCCAAAGATCAGGGCTTGATCCATCACCGTTATTTAGCTCACTGCCCCATCCCAGCTCAGAACCTGGCTATATGCAAATTAGTCTGTCCCTGGCCCAGTGCATCATGGGAACAGGGCAGACCAAACTACCAAGCCAATTCTTCACCAGAAAGGAGACAAGCTACCGGGGACCGGTTTCTGGCATTTCAGCCTCATCGGCCCGGCTTGCTTGAATCCTGATGGAGCAGTGAGCAAGGGACTCATGTCTGAGTATACCCTGCCACACCTATAGTGGCCAAAAACGATTCAGAAAAGGGGGTGGTGATGAACAGAGTGTCTGAATTAAGCAGACCACTCTTACCCAGTCCAAAGATCAGGGCTTGATCCATCACCGTTATTTAGCTCACTGCCCCATCCCAGCTCAGAACCTGGCTATATGCAAATTAGTCTGTCCCTGGCCCAGTGCATCATGGGAACAGGGCAGACCAAACTACCAAGCCAATTCTTCACCAGAAAGGAGACAAGCTACCGGGGACCGGTTTCTGGCATTTCAGCCTCGTCGGCCCGGCTTGCTTGAATCCTGATGGAGCAGTGAGCAAGGGACTCATGTCTGAGTATACCCTGCCACACCTAAAGTGGCCAAAAACGATTCAGAAAAGGGGGTGGTGATGAACAGAGTGTCTGAATTAAGCAGACCACTCTTACCCAGTCCAAAGATCAGGGCTTGATCCATCACCGTTATTTAGCTCACTGCCCCTTCCCAGCTCAGAACCTGGTCTGATGGAGCAGTGAGCAAGGGACTCATGTCTGAGTATAAGCGTGGAAGGGTATACTCAGATGTGAGTCCCTTGCTCATTGCACCATCAGGATTCAAGCAAGCCGGGCCGACGACGCCTGAAATGGCAGAAACCGGTCCCCGGAAGCTTGTTTCCTTCCCAGTATAAGAATTGGCTTGGTAGTTTGGTTTGCCCTGTTCCCATCATGCACTGGGACAGGAACAGACTAATTTGCATATAGCCAAGTTCTGAGCTGGGATGGTGCAGTGAGCTAAAAAACGGTGATGGATCAAGCCCTGATCTTTAGACTGGGTAAGAGTGGTCTGCTTAATTCAGGCACTCTGTTCATCACCACCCCCTTTTCTGAATCATTTTGTCCACCATAAGCGTGGAAGGGTATACTCAGATGTGAGTCCCTTGCTCATTGCACCATCAGGATTCAAGCAAGCCGGGCCGACGACGCCTGAAATGGCAGAAACCGGTCCCCGGAAGCTTGTTTCCTTCCCAGTATAAGAATTGGCTTGGTAGTTTGGTTTGCCCTGTTCCCATCATGCACTGGGACAGGAACAGACTAATTTGCATATAGCCAAGTTCTGAGCTGGGATGGTGCAGTGAGCTAAAAAACGGTGATGGATCAAGCCCTGATCTTTGGACTGGGTAAGAGTGGTCTGCTTAATTCAGGCACTCTGTTCATCACCATCCCCTTTTCTGAATCATTTTGTCCACCATAAGCGTGGAAGGGTATACTCAGATGTGAGTCCCTTGCTCATTGCACCATCAGGATTCAAGCAAGCCGGGCCGACGACGCCTGAAATGGCAGAAACCGGTCCCCCGAAGCTTGTTTCCTTCCCAGTATAAGAATTGGCTTGGTAGTTTGGTTTGCCCTGTTCCCATCATGCACTGGGACAGGAACAGACTAATTTGCATATAGCCAAGTTCTGAGCTGGGATGGTGCAGTGAGCTAAAAAACGGTGATGGATCAAGCCCTGATCTTTGGACTGGGTAAGAGTGGTCTGCTTAATTCAGGCACTCTGTTCATCACCACCCCCTTTTCTGAATCATTTTGTCCACCATAAGCGTGGAAGGGTATACTCAGATGTGAGTCCCTTGCTCATTGCACCATCAGGATTCAAGCAAGCCGGGCCGACGACGCCTGAAATGGCAGAAGCCGGTCCCCGGAAGCTTGTTTCCTTCCCAGTATAAGAATTGGCTTGGTAGTTTGGTTTGCCCTGTTCCCATCATGCACTGGGACAGGAACAGACTAATTTGCATATAGCCAAGTTCTGAGCTGGGATGGTGCAGTGACCTAAAAAACGGTGATGGATCAAGCCCTGATCTTTGGACTGGGTAAGAGTGGTCTGCTTAATTCAGGCACTCTGTTCATCACCACCCCCTTTTCTGAATCCTATTGTTCATTGACGGCATGTATGAGTGAATCTACAGGTAAGTGATTAGATGTGTGTATACATCTATGAATCACTGAGTGGATTTTTAGATACTTGTATTGCTGTGACAATGGATTCAAATATGATACTCTGTATTTTACAAAGAGTGATGAAAAATGTTAATAGTGTATGAAAAGGTGTATGTGATTGTCACATGGATGATGTCATCAGTGATGTCATCTGAGATGTCATCAGTGATGTCACTGACCATGTCATGAATGATCTAATATGTGACATCATCAGCAGTGGATTGTGGGTGCGTGAAATATAGTTAGTACAACTAACTATATAGGAGCAATTTCAATGGTTTTGTATGAGTGGAATGTCCAGCTAACTATAACACCCCTAAAACTTATAGTTTTTTGAGTGAATTTCAAAGGTTTTTTAAAAGCTAATTCCTAACTATATAAGGCCTGAAACCTATGGTTTTTTCAGTGAATTTCAAAGGTTTTTTAAATGCTAATTCCTAACTATATAAGGCCTGAAACCTATGTTTTTTTCAGTGAATCTGCAAGGTTTTTTAAATGCTAATTCCTAACTATGGGGCCGATTAGGATGGCGGACGGACCTACCCCTCATGTGCACCCCCCCACCCCCTGACACCCTGGGGGCCCGCAACGGGCCCCCAAACTCCAATGTCCACATGCTTTTCCACGGCGGAAAAGCCGCCGCGGAAAAGCATGTGTCCGTGCATATCCTAATCTGGCTGACGGTGTCTTGCAGACACCGCCCGTCACCAAATAGCCCTACACACCCCGCGGATCAGCGGCGGACGGACCAGCCGTCCGCCGCTGGTCCCACCGTAATCCCACCGCCATCCTCATCTGGCGGTGGGTGTTGTCTGTGGCCGCGGCGGTTAATCCGCATCCTCCAAGCAGGCGGTAGCTTCCGCCGGCCGGGGGGATGCGGATTAATCGCCATCCTAATCGGCCCCAAAATAAGGCCTGAAACCTATGGTTTTTTAAGTGAATTTGCAAGGTTTTTTAAATGCTAATTCCTAACTATATAAGGCCTGAAACCTATGGTTTTTTCATTAAATTTCGAAGGTTTTTTAAATGACAATTTTTAAATGTATTAATTGTTATTTTTTTATACTGATTTACTACATTTTTGTAGGCAGGTGTTCAGAGGGCACGCCCCCTTTTTACAACGTTCTGCAGCGCAACCCCTGGCGCGTTTGCAGAGGAGGAACTAATTCCCCTTGAATGCTGGGGGTCCCTGTGGGGCAACTAGCCCACCAGGAGCCTCCAGTATAAGCCAGGGAGCTGCATTACAGACAGGTGTAATGAGGCCATACCCTTTTTAACACCACCACCAACGCCACAGTGCATCAGCCCACGGGGGTTTTACTAACTTTTAATGTTGCTGCCACTCTGAACCTACTCACTTGAGGTATTATCATAAGCACTACAAGAACCAGAAGGCCATTTGGACACGCCCACAGGGGCAGGCTTTTTAATAAGGAAGTGCACGCAAGGTTCCCAGAGTGAACAGCTGCCATTGATGAAGGGATGATGATCCCGAAACCGGTCTGGCAAGATGAAGGAGAGATGTCTGTGCCCGAGTGCGTCTCCTGCTGCATCTGATCCTGAATTAAATGGATGCAAATTTTCGACTGTGTTGCTGCTTCCCACAGAGGGCTCACCTAGAGTGTTGGGATATATATATATATATATATATATATATATATATATATATATATATATATATATATATAGATATATATATATATCCAAGACACCGCGTCTTTACTCCATTCGCTCAGGCATTCCCCTAGGCAAGGATACACAGACACGGACCAATTTCGTGCAAATTATTTACTCAGTACAAGTTAGCGCATGACGTTTCGGCTCTCAGCGAGCCTTGTTCATATATATATTTTTTCTTTTCTTATCCAAGAAATTAGACATTCATCCTCCTGGGACCAATATGTGAAATTTGCTGATTTATTCTCTTTGGCCCAAGACTCCCTATGAAAACATGACGACTCCCTGATCCTGGCCTGTAGACTTAAGATGTGAGCAGACAAACCCAGCTTTGTTTATAAAATACAATTCATAATTTCAGCTTTGTACTGTTTTACGCTTGCAGCATGTTGGTGTTCACTCAAGGTCACAGAGCCAGGCACATGGTTTCAGCTCCACTTTGTTATTATGCCTACAGCTTCTTACAAAATAGCTGTTAACCTATTTCTACCTCCTGGTACATCGTGATTGATGTGGGCAAGCTAACTTACCAGCAATATTTCTAGGCACATGTCACCACCATCTCCTACAGACTTATGTGAGGATTTAGGAACAGTTCTTAAACAACTTTAGAATCATGTGTAGTACATTCTTTAGAAACGGTTCCGAAAAATTATTAGAACCAGCTTTTGGATCAACTTCAGAATCAAGTTTAAGTCAGATTTAGAAGTTGTTTTCTGAGCAACTTCTGAACTGGGTTTGGAACACATTTATAATTCAGATTATAATGCGGATCAAGAGTAATTTTCGAATAACTTTAGAATCAAAACCATAAGTAATACACTTTTGAAGCAGCTTTTCTAGAAGACCTTATTAAAGGGAGCTTTTGGAACACTTTCTAAATCAGTTTCAATATACGGAATGCTTCTTAAACTGCTTTCAAAGTCATTTTTGAACTGGGTTTCAGTGCAACTTTATTTACAACAGCATAAAAATCAATCCAGAAGCGGATTTATAATGGATTTTGGAAAATATTCAAAATGGAATTAAAGGAGGTTTTGGAAACCGTTTACAATGCAGATTTGTGATTGGGACTAGAAGAACTTTAGTACAGGTTTAAACATGGTTCATAAGGGTTTTTGAGAACAGAATTGTTTTTGACTCCGAATACAATTTAGAAAGTGTTTTCAGAACTGGTTTAGAAGTGATAACCTACAGAATTGTCTTTTAATACAATTATTTTAGTATGTGGCGTTTGAGGCATATTCACAAATTTGTTAGGTACCATCTTAAATACATTTCTAAACGGTATTTGACGCTGAACACTTGTGAAGTTAATTTTGCACCTTTCAAACTTTGCTCAGAAGTGGCTTTTGATACACATTTAGAACTGGGTTAAAAACTATTATCACAGATTTATTGTTGTGTATATAGATATCTTAAAAAGTAACTTGGAAGTAGAATTTGGAATTGCTATTATGACTAAATGTTCATTTAAAGTGTTCATTTGAATGCCTTTTTTAATTAGTTTTTAAAAATATTTGATAAATGCTTCATGAATGGGGTTAACATTTTTCTTTTGTTTCATAATTCTTTATTACAAAAATTAAAGACATACAGATACATATAAGTGCGGCCCAAAATAATGGACAAACAAGAGTCTATTGTCAATAAGAATATTAGTGTGCTATGAAGGAGAGAATACTACACAAAATAGGAGGGAGGAGGGGAAAAGAAGGGGTTAGATAGAAGAAAAGGAGCAGATACTGGAAGAGAAGGATATAGTGTATAGTATGCTTAGAAATTCATAACCCTCATTGTTCACAGTAACGAAATAAATTAGACAGCATGGATCATGAGTAGAGGGAGCAGATTTGGATCTTAAGCATATTTGATATGTAAGATGTGATGAACGTTGAAGATGATGGAAAGTCATACAAAAGTCATAAATAATCTTTCGAGAAATTCGCTGCCATTCGGATCTCATGACCTTCAAATGCATATGGGCCAAGGGTATGAGCAACTATGATCAATTGGCAGGACTGTTCATAGCATAGGAAGCAGATGATAGCGGGTGTGATCTCATATTTTTCCCTGTGTTGGGCGATGCAATGCGATGGGCTCTCTGCATCTCCAATGGCGGGTTGAAAGTAAGACCTGTGAGCATTGGAAGGGTTTCTCTAAGAAATGTCATGAGAGTAGATAAAGAGGTCTCCATGCCCTCTAACCCTTGGCCCACAGCAGAGATTTACTGAAGTTTCCGTTCCATGGTAGAGTATGTCAATGTTGCTCTCATAGGGTTCGATCATTTTTTAATCGGGAGGATAGCGCCACTTGTATCTGAGGTGGGACGGCCCTGGTTTAAGGCTTCCAAAAAGAGGAGTTGTTCAGCAGGTTTACCAGATGCCCTGCCAGAAGGCATCACCAACTCTTCTGTGTCAATCTTCTGACGTGTAAATGCTTTAGACAGCTGATGTTTATGGTGTAGTAAATGGTGATCGTTGATAGGCGCAGGAATGGAAAGGAAGGAGTATTGATGTGATTATAGCTCTTCGGACCTAATAAGTGGATACACCAGGCAATGATCTGACTATATGTCGTTTCCCAGTGTATCTAGGTGTGTGATAAGACTATTATTTTTGTCGTCTATACCTGCCATTGAAGATCAACACATTTCATCTGTGGCGGGAGCAGTCAGGAGTGGTCAGTATGTAAGTAAAAGCATATGACTGGCCTATGGTGATCAGCCCTTCTAGGGCAAATCTCTATAAGAGGCCCTCTTCTAAGACAATTTATAAAGGGACAGTTAAAAAGCATGCTCATTAACTCATTCACTACTGGCACAAGAGAAATCGAAGGCCGTAGCATGGGGCACCGCATCAATTGGTACCAATGATTGACAATACTCTCTGTATTGCTGAGGTTGTCTTTAATCCTAGATCTTAATAACCTTGTTAGGGTCAATAAGTTTGCCAGAGACAATGATGTTGTTGTCCAAGAGTTGCCTTTTGTCTGTTTTGTGGCAGGTCACTCCTGAGGTGAATCACAGATCGTTGGTATGCAAGCTTTATTATTGTTGAAAATGGTGCATTTGTCTGCTTCTTTTTCCTCTTGATAGGTGTTTACCGCTTTTGGAAGTGCAAACTTCTTCTGAAAAAGAGGACCGGATGGCAAGTAAAATTCTAATATTTCTAAGCACTAGAGCCACTTGTCTGCTTTCCCAGCCTAGTTCAGTTCAAATCAACACAGTTCAGCATGGCAGGGGGTCTGCCGCTGCCCGCGTCCCCCACAGGGGGACATCAGAAGGGCATCCCTCTTAGTCCCATTAGTCGGAGCCCCCCCCCTCCATCAGTCCTCGTGGAGGGGGAGGCTCTGGCAGTGCACCTGCCCCTCCCCCGGCCGGGTGCACCAGTGCCGTGC
This sequence comes from Lissotriton helveticus, assembly GCF_964261635.1. NCBI lineage: Eukaryota > Metazoa > Chordata > Amphibia > Caudata > Salamandridae > Lissotriton > Lissotriton helveticus. Next base: position 469,319,329 of record NC_136073.1, on the reverse strand, counting down.
ATCCGGGGGAGGGCGCGTTGGGGGCGGGCCGGGTACTTAGGCCCCTGCAGCCCTGCATGCGACCTCTTTGCCGGTCGTCTGCCCTCCCGGCTGCCCCTGTCCCGCCTTGGTACCGGTCGTCCTGCGCCTGCCTGCCTCGCTGCAATGAGGCCAGCAGACTTGATGAAGTGAAGCTGGGGTAATCCGATGTTTAGCGACTTCTTTTGAAGGATATGTACAGTATCAATTCAATCAAGCATAGGCAACGCCAACGGGAGTAAGTTTAATGTGCTAATGCAGTATTCTATATTTGGAAGTGATACACATAGAAGGTCGACAGAAGAAGCTTACAAAGAAGGCTTTAGTTCTAAAATAGTCCCCGATGGAGTTCAATGTGAGTGGGGGAGGAAGTACATGCCCAAACAGCCACAACATAATGCAGATTTTGGCGGGTGGGGGATTAGCTTCTCCCTTCACGGGAGCGGGGATGGAGCAATGTGGGTAAGTATGTGCTTAACTGTCCCAGAGGAAAGTGTGCACAACCAGGAGGTGTATTTGTTATAAACAATTATAGCATAGACCTTACAAATATATTAGAGGTTCTATGTAGGCCGGTCAATATTGTACGTAATTGTTCAGCGCACCTATAAGGCCAGTCTGGCTGCACTAGGAGCTTTAGTAGAAGATTGAAACAAACATAAAATTATACATTAGATTGCCGTATAGTTCTTGATGGCCACAGTGGGCCTGGGGCCCTTCTCAAGTCGTACGTTGCGAGTAACATTGGGTGTGCACTGCTTCATCTACAGTTCATTTAGTAAATTTAATTCAAATAAATATCCGCAAGGTATGGCAGAGAGTGACTACAAGAAGGCAACGATGAACAACTGTGATCTGGTGTCCCCTGCTTCAGTCTCACCCAGAACAGTAAATGCTGGCACAGATAGCATTCCACACCCTGTGAGTTGACTAAAATCACTGGGCTGATGGCTATGGAGACAATCTAACGCGATATGTCCCAAGACATCCTTTCAACCTTTTGATTTTGCATCTACCAAATGACACATGTGTGTGTACGTGAATATGTGCCCATATACGATGAAAGGATTGCGAATTGTCAAAGTAGACCTACACCACTTGTATGAGATATGAACAACAGCTTCAGTTTAGGGGTGGGAGGGAATGTTGCATATTACAAACTCCAAGGCAATACTGTTGCTCACCGCAATGCTAGTTATTACCTATTGTTTAGGGAAGTGCAAACTTGTTGTTCTATGTTAGGTTATTTCTTGCGTGTTAGCGCAGAGGGCATAGGGTCACTTTAGCACTTTTATGTATAGCACAGCACAGTGGGAAGCACATTTTTAGGACGTTAGACTTCGCAAACACCTTTAACGAATCAGCACTGAATGTGTCCGCGATTGCAAATTGGAACTGAGGGCTGACATGTCGGAACACCAGTAGTCAAAGTGATCATCACGAACCAAGGTTAGTGGGCCTACCCTCTCTTCAAACATGAAGCAGAGGACTGATAGGCGTACCGTAGGTCATACTACTAAGGGTATTTCTCAACTCTCTACGTGGGTCTGTCAACAGAGGTATTGGCATTGAAATTTTGCTTCAAACTGTTTCAGGGCTTCGCTTTGTCCTAAATTATTGACCAGAAGTGTGTGAATAATATTGGACGTGTCAGGTACTTTGCATTAATTCCGGGCTTGTCGTGCTTCTTTCAGTTTTAATGAAGTGGTTAGAATAGGTTTATTATTCTTTGAGGCAGGTTTAATTTGGCTACTGCCATATTACAATTGCACGACTACTAACACTATAAAAGTCCCTGCAGTTCAGTAGACAACATAGCGCATGGTCGCTTTCAGGATGTGGCGGGATCTGGTGCGTTCTTACGCTGCAATTTGTAAGATTTGAGGGTATGGATGCATTCGCGCATCGCAGCACAGGCAGTATGACTATCAGTTGCCCTTGGTGAAAGCTTAGTTGGGCCTTGGTAAAAGCTCAGTTGGGCCCCCCCCCCTCCCCTGCTTGGAGCAGCTTTGTTTTGATACAGGCCATCCCTCTCATGCTCATGCTTTCAAAAGTCATGACACGCACAATTCTAAATAGGTTTGCATTCAATAATAGGGGATGGTGATGTGTTTGTGTGCGGCGACACAGCAGCAGCTCACTAATGGTACTGAAATTAGTAAGTGACCCACTAGCTAGCATATAGGGGGTTTTACCTGATCTAGAAACCCTTCGGTGATGTTGGGGGGGACATAGGGCACAAGGTGAAGTGCCGCAGGGGTGCACACTCCAAGAGTGGGTTATCTCACCAAGGCTGCCTCAAACCATGGCTTCTTAGAGCCTCTTGCTGGTCAAATGGGAGTGATGAATGTAAGGGGTCTACCGCACCCTCATTGTTTTATTGCGGCAATAAAATGTCATTCTTAGCTTTAAATGTCACTCACAATGCACCGAAAGGTTGGAAATGTTCCTTCGGGGTAGCTAATGGCTAGGGCGGCCGAACCTGAAGCTGAGGACCTAGGTTCGAGTTTGGGGAAGCCTCAAAAACAATAAAAACGGTATGCCTCCGTAATGCAACTGGTGCGATGGTTAGCACTCTCACCTCTGGGGGAGTGTGCACTATTTGGAGCTCATTTAATTTATGCAACTAAGAAGAATGCAGTAAGCAAACAGTTGGCCGGGTTGAAGATGTGTGCTCCGGGTTTAGATGTGGACAGGAACAACAACGGTCTTAATGCGAACTGCAGGGTTCTCACGCAGTGGAGGGTCCTGGGCTAGGTGCATCAGCATGTGCGCAGCCTGAGTCAGGTTTAGGTTGGTTATTCAGGTTAAAGTGGGGGGTTCTCAGGCGGTATTTACATGCTCGAAGGGGCATAGGGAGTAAGTAATAGTATCCCCAGTTGCCCAACTGTTTTTTTCATCTGAACAGGGTGCTTGTCTCAGCCGCCTGGGATCCAACAAATACTCATTAGGGGTGACTGGTCACGTGACGGTCATACCAGTCTCACTGCATGGGGACCGTGAAGGGAGATTGGCTAAGTGGTTCCAATAAGAGGCTTCAACGCATGATGGGGACAATTAGTGACATGCCTGGAGTGGTAAGTCTTGTAGCTAGGGGCAGGACGCCTAGGGAACAGCTGGGCTGGTGGGCACAGGCAGGATCTCCACTGGGGCCTTAGCCAAGCTAGCTGCCAGGCAGGGGGCCCACACAACTAAGGTGATTACATAAGGTTGCAAGCATGCACCAGGAAATGGATGCTCAAGCCCATCGACAGAATGGCGAGATAGTCCTCAAGATGGGAGGTGGCCAGTGTGCACCTCGCTAGGTCAGGGACAACTACTACCTAGGGATGATAGCAGGGACATGACGGGTCCCCAGCGAATACTGGAAGCCTATATCTAGACATGTGACCCACTCTACTAGTCGATACCAGCACTGGTATAAGTATCCAGGGTCACAGGTGTATAACAGGGTCCGGCCATCGGTAGGTTTGCACCCCACGAAATGTGCAACAACTTAGGTGGGACACCGTGCATTATTCCTTCATTCCTGTTGTGACCCCATTGTCAGGGCGCCAAGGATAACGTGAACATAACTATGTAAGTGTCTGGTCAAGGTGGCAAAGTCAGGAAGGATATGTTTCTCCTTGACGTGCGGGAGGCACTAGAAGCTGCGAGATGTAAGTAGGGAACTCTGAGGTGGGGGCTCTGTCATCGACGGTAGCCTCCGCCAGAGCTGTGGCGGAGTTACAAGGCGATCTGGAGGCAGACTGGTACAGTAAGGGTACCTCTGCTGCAGACGGGTACAGTAAGGGTACCTCTGCATGGAACAGTAAGGGTGCCTGAGCCAAAGACCTGGAGCCGCAGGGAGGTTCTGGGAAAACTGCGACGGCGCCCCGTTAGTCCGGCGGTTGGGGGGCCTTACCAACCGGGGTTGTGCCACACCACGCTCCACCCTGAAAGGGGGGGCGGGAGTATAAGACATGATCACGTGATTCGTAAGGGGATCAGCAAAGGCTGCACTGTCCGGGCGTCGACCCACCGTGCCGGCTGGCTCATAAGGCGGGCGGGGCAGCGAGGGGCTGTCTGCCCTGGATCGCCCGTAAGATAACCCACAAAAAAAGTCATACTTTTTGTGGTATGAAAATAAACCTGAAGCAGTTCTTTACCCATATCAATGTGTCCTGTGTAATCATTATATGGGCAAGTGTATAAAATGCAGGGGGGGAGCGGATGACAGTGGTGGCACTATGCCGCTGCCCGCGTCCCCCACAGGGGGACATCAGCAGAGCAGCCCTCTTAGTCGGAGCCCCCCCTCCGTCAGTCCTCGTGGAGGGGGAGGCTCTGGCAGTGCACCTGCCCCTCCCCCGGCCGGGTGCACCAGTGCTGTGCATCCGGGGGAGGGCGCGTTGGGGGCGGGCCGGGTACTTAGGCCCCTGCAGCCCTGCATGCGACCTCTTTGCCGGTCCTTTGCCGGTCCTCTGCTCTCCCGGCTGCCCCTGTCCGGCCTTGGTACCGGTTGTCCTGCGCCTGCTTGCCTCGCTGCACCCACCCTATCCTCGTACCCAGCAGCTTGGCAGGTGGCATGCTGATTTGGATGTTCTAATGTTTTCTTTTGTGTTACAGGCGGAGTTACAAGGCGATCTGGAGGCAGACTGGTACAGTAAGGGTACCTCTGTGGCAGACGGGTACAGTAAGGTTACCTCTGCCTGGCACAGTAAGGGTGCCTGAGCCAAAGACCTGAAGCCGCAGGGAGGTTCCGGGAAAACCGCGACGGCGCCCCATTAGTCCTTCGGGCGGTTGGGGGGCCTTACCAACCGGGGGTGTGCCACACCACGCTCCGCCCTGCAAGGGGGGGCGGGAGTATAAGACATGATCACGTGATCCGTAAGGGGATCAGCAAAGGCTGCACTGTCCGGGCGTCGACCCACCGTGCCGGCTGGCTCATAAGGCGGGCGGGGCAGAGAGGGGCTGCCTGCCCTGGATCGCCCGTAAGATAACCCAAAAAAAACTTCATACTTTTTGTTGTATGAAAATAAACCTGCAGCAGTTCTTTACCCATATCAATGTGTCCTGTGTAATCATTATATGGGCAAGTGTATAAAATGCAGGGGGGGAGCGGATGACGGTGTGGGCACTATGAGGCAGTCACGGAGGTTCCCAAGGAACTGCTGTAACACGGACCGCCTCCTCGGAGGAAGAAGTCACCTCACCTCAGTGTGCGGCAGGATAAATGGAGACCCCCACCTCGTACTCATTGGAGAGCCTAGAGGAAGATCGCACAGCTCCGTCGCCTCAGTTCCGTGCATACGCCACAGGCCTCCATCCCAACGTGTCCTAGGACGTTGGCAAACATAGACCAGCAACGGGCAGCAACAAGAAAACTTGAAGCAACCAGAGATGCCTGAGGCGAGAACAGATCGTAGCTCAAAGAAAAGAAGCCAGTGCGGGACACTGCACAACGGAGTACAGATAGAGGGGGAAAGACTCGGCTTCAAGGTTGTCGGCAAAGCTGAATGCACAACACCCACACCTCACAGGTTCACGTGTACGTCATGTACCACCATTTTCTGCTTGTAGGGCCCCACACAACTCTTCACCAGAGAACCTCATCTGGGCATGTTCGCTATAATCAGGCTCATCAGCGAGTCGTCCCTGACCACTCTGCAATCTGATAACAGGGCTCAAACCAGCATAATACCACCGGGAAGCCCTCACACTGCCGTCCGGGGCTCCCCACAGCGTGGAGCTCTCCGGAATCAAGTGGCCATCTTTCTACGTGGCCAGACCACGCCCCCCCACCAGGAGATATAATTTTTAATATCCACCAGATACTGTAAAGCTGTGGTTAACATTTATTTTAAAATAGATTGAGCTGTTTTAGAGTCAGTCATATAAACAACTTTGAATGATCTTTTCAACACCTTTTAAAACAATTTTCAAAGTTAAAATTATTTTAAAAGAGCTTAAGAAGTGACTTTAGAATTGCCTTATAAACAAATAATGCAATTAATAAGAAAAAACATTTAAAATAGGTCATGCAGAAGTTTTGTTGTAGCAGTGTTTTTGTCTCCATTTTCCTGTTATTATCAGATCAAGTCAGAAGCTTTTATTCTCATTGGCTAAACATTTGTCCCATGAGCTCTGTTTCCACATTTCATTTTGAACAATACTAATTGTCACCAGTGATTGAACAAAGATGATTGAATTTTTGTGAACAAGGGCTCACCCACATTTTCTACTCCGCATTCTTGCTTGGTGGCACAGCTGAAATAACTCTTCAACTGGACCGATCAATGGGTAGGTACAGTGTATGTTCTGAGTTGGGGAGTAGGGGGCAGAAAGCCACCATAATTTCTCTAGGCACCAAACAGCATTTAGTGGCCTTATGGCCACAGTCCCATCCACAACTGAGGAGTTGGATCTATCTTTCGGCCTACAAGATAGCGTGCATAATATTTAAGAGTGGAACATGTGTGGTATTAGAAGTGGTATGTCCCCTCAATGACTAGACCTAATTTGGCATTGTCACTGGTCTGGCTGTAATCGGCACACAGGAAAAGTCAAACTACAGATTATATATTTCAATCTATAACTTCTGCCCTGTACCAGCTACAAATTCCATTCAAGGACTTCGGTTTATATTTAATAAATACCCAATCTAACCAAGAAGCTGAATTTTTATTAAATACTTGGAAAATTTAAGTTTTAGAAAGTTAACTTCACCCTGCCTGAAGTTGCAAGGCTAATTTGATTTCACTCTACTGACGCTGCTTGGCCTGTACTTAGCCTGAATGAGATGTGAAAGAGGTGTGAAAACTGCTCCTAGAGAGATGACTTTGACCTTGAAGTAGGGACAAGCTTTCTTACCCTGGCAGGAAGATCAGCTGGGATAGGCCCAGAAACTTAGCTTCAAAAGGGGCATGCCCTGTCAGAAATAAATGTTAGGTGACACCTGGACACCCTTGTCTCCACAGTCAGACAGCAAACCAAGTTGCAGGAAACAACCCTCAGAACCGGTTTTGAGTGAGCACAAAGTAGGGGACTGCTTATTGCACCAGTCACACAACTGTGTATTAGTGACCAAGGGAAAAACGTAGGTAAAACTTCCACACATCTATAAAGAGGAAAGGTAATAGAATAAAATTGTGGTGCCAAGCCTTCAAAATTAGGGGGTTATTTACTAAGTGGTGTACTGCATAATTTTGCAATGAACTTACCGACTTTTAGAATGGTAAGTAAATCAACACAATGCTTAGTGGCACCTTGCATCATGTACAAAATCTTGTTCCTTAGTTGGACAGGAAGAGCATCTTTGTTAATTAAGTTACTTGCATTTGTAAGCAAAGCTCTTGTGTGTTCAATGTTTCTATGCTCTGTGTGTGGGTACCTTATTGGACCATACCCGGTTATTAAAGCAAAACCAAAGGTATGTGAAATGTTCAGATTAACTGGAACCTTCAGACTAACATCTCCGATTATAAACCAGAAATTCAAGAACCAGAGGCAATTGTGAAACCACTAAAGTGCTTGGTTAATTTGCCACAAGCAAAAGGGACAGTAGAGGGGTCAATCGTGTCTACAGGTTAGAAGTGTAATAATGAAATTATTCACCGGATTCTATGGAGGTCTGCATTGCGCAAAGAAGATATGTGCTATAGGAGTGCAAAGGGAGTACATTGCTGCATTCACAAATAATGGAAAGTATGAGAAGTAGAAGTGCACTATTGTAAAAACAAATATGAGCCATCTTCGTGTGCTCTGCAATATTGTTGTGTGGTCAATTTGTGCTCGAGTATACAAATGTTCTCTATTTGAAAGCTTTGTTTTTCCCCATATAGTTGTTCTGCAGACCCTTTCCATCAGAGAACTGTGAGAACAAGTTGATGTCATTTTTTGAGTGGGTATGTAAGTGGACATGGACCTGGAGGTGGGTAAAAGAGTCCTTACCAACGTACGGGCAAAAATGGCTAAGACCGCCCATGGGGTTTTTAGATTTGCAGCCAAGATAGGGGTTAGACGCATTAGGGATATGTTGCAGATCTACCAATCGCGATGTGTATCGATCGCCCTCTATGGGTCTGGGATCTGGGGAACTTGTCCTAATGGATGTTTGCAAGTTGAGGAAAATGTTTTTCTTAAGACACTTCTGTGTCTGGCAGGTTCCACCCCTAATGATTTAACCCATAGAGAACTAGGGATCTTTCATCTATCAGACTTGATAGCTTTGAGACCACTTGTGTTATGGCACTCGATCTGGCTTAAGGAGGAGACAGCTATGAATAGATCTGTAATTAGTGACTGCCTTTCTCTGGATAATTACTCCAAGATCCCCTGGTTAAAATATATCATAGTTAGTTTCCAGGAAATCCTTGGTATAAATATTTTGTCCGACCCATACGCTGCTGCAGCAATGACCAAACATGAGCTGAAGACCACATTCATGAAATTTAAAGCAGAGAGGCGGGCGAGCAATAGTAGTTCAAAACCGACCTGCATGTTCTATAATAAATTTGTAGAAAACGGGAGTTTCCAATTATATTTGAGCCAGGTGACCAACCCCTCGCATAGATTTGTCCTTACGAGGATGAGGCTTGGGTTAGTACATCATCTGGTGGCCTTTCCGTCTCCGAAAAAACATCCGACGGGCCCGTACCGCTGTGACGGCCAATCCAAGCAAAGCACTTTGCACTTTCTTTTGCTATGTAAACTATTTATGAATTATCGCATCGTTTATCTAAAACCTATCTTTGTGAAATATGGAGTCCGCACTGTCAATGAGGCAATGAATTTGCTTTTTAATATGCATAACTAGGACGTATGCTTTTTTACCGCTACCTTTTTAAACAAATCAATTCATGCGAGGAAAAGTATGATGTTTTAATATTCTCTGTGTTAACTGATTTAATAACCCCTGTAAACTTTTGTATGTTTATTTTTGTATATTATCTTGCGCTTTTATGGTCATTTCTTTGATATGTACAGAATAAAGCTTTATGAAATGAAATGAGTCCTCCTGTCTCTTTAAATAGCCCAATGGAGAGTGAGCCCTATCTCACAGCTAATGCCTTCAAAGTGTACAAACCGCAGCAGCAGACAGAGGGGAGAGGCAGAGCTAAGTCAGGGTGCATGAGTGTCAGCACCATAGGAGGGGAGCATCTCTATCAGTAGTACCCTCCTCACAGGCCGGCCTTCATCAGGACCAGCACGTCCAGCCCCAGAAGCCTCATGCACATAGGACTACACAGGGAGGCTCCCAACACAGGGCTGGGTCTAAACGACAGCTCTTTGCAGTATAGTTTGGGAGCTTTGTGCCTGATTATAAGTTAGATGGAGCGGCATTTCTGATGGAATACTGCTCTTCTCAATCATAAGTGGCCCAGTGTCCACCACACCTGCAAAGTCTGGTTGCGGGAACACACAACCCGATTTACTGGCTGAAAAACACAGCTGGTAAAAATCAATGGGGCTCGAGTTGCTCCCATGGCATGAAGGGAACATTGAGCGTACCCCCAAAGAGCCCACAGACTCTGCTTTCCTTTGAAGCCACTCCCCCCCAAAAAAAACCTGGCTCCCACTCCCTGCACCTCACCAGTGTCCACTCCAATTGACCATCTACTCATAGCAGGTGATAAATGGAAGCTGATTTGTTTCGGCTCTGCACGCGGATATGGACCAGGTAATTCCGGGTCCATGTCTTATTTCCGTTTTTGGGTAAAATACTCCTAAAAGCCGGATCTATGAATGGTGACACCAGCTGAAAAGGTTATTTTGACCTCATGGCCTTCCTGCACATAATTCCGTCCACCTGGTAATCGAGACTCCTCACATTGACCTTTTTGAGATCTGCATAGGATTGATTTTAGTACTCCCTAGAGGAGGAGTGACGAGAGGGGCTAGACATTGCAGCTACAGGGAGGGGGCAGGCACAGGGTTATTTGTGAGGCCTATTCGGAATCCTTTTATATGTAAACTGAAGGACCTCTCAGCAGTTTCTGAGGATGAGCATTATGTTAAATGTGGGATTCATTTTAACCAAGCACTGAGAACAATGTATATTCTAACATTCACATGAAATCCTTCATTCCTCTGCAAGAGCTGACAGAGAGTCCCCCGGAGAGAGCACTTGTGGCATCACAGGGCACGCGATGTGATGTCACGAGCGTCCGGGTACGCAATGTGATGTCACGATGGAGTAATAGAACGCGCCCGGGGGAAGCAGCCACTGCAATAGGGCGAAAACAGAGAGCACTTGTGAGGCGCTATGTCGGAGAGCAAGGGATCTTCTCGGGTTCTTGACTGGATCGGCTTTAGTCACATAGTACTTGAACTCATGCAAGGAATCGCGAATCCACCCACTCCTTGTCTTTCCTGCTCCCCCACCCAAGCCTGAAAACACATGGTATCTCCCACAGAATGTCGCTGTGGTGACTCCGTGTTCTCCATTGTGACAGGTCCTTTGCATAAACGCCTGGTAGCCAGGGTTCTCCAGCAGTGGACCCCAGGACACGAGCTGGCGAGGCAGCACTGCTGGTGTCTGGGCTGTGAACAAAGAAAGGCCAAATCGTGCATGAGCTGACCAGCCCCTTAAAAGGATGCGGTTGGGAGAGGGAAGATGGAACAAAGACAAACGAATACAACAAATAAAAACTGAATTGAAAGTCAAACTGAAAAAAACGAACTGAAACTCGGCTTTAAGGCTACAGTTGCCCAGGTTTAATTAGTTCCTCCCACTCACCACTCGGAAAATCCCTCAAAGCACCCGCATTCCACCCTAGTCTTACAATCCGCTTGCCTTTTCCTCAATATGCATCTTTTCCTTTCCCTGCCCTTTATATTTCTACTACACCTTCCTTTTCTTGCATCCTTGCCTCCGTATCCCACCCTCGTCCCCATTCCTCCTTCCTGACACTCATTGCCAAAACCCGTCATCTCTTCACATCACATCTTTCCCCCATGTGCCCCTTCATAATCCTTTCTCTTCACTCCTCGCTTTTTCCCTTCCATGTGCATCTGCTTCTCTCCCCTCTACTGCTTTGTTCTTCTCTCTTCTTGATGCTCAGCTATCACAACTTATACAGTCCCTTTCACTTATTCAAATCATAACCCCCTTCCCTCTTTATTCTGTTTTCTACAGGGAATGCGAGGGGATGGAGGTAAGATCGAACATTTCAGAAAAGGCCCAGGAAACGTCATACATGGAGAAAATAGAGGGCGGTGCAGTGGAAACTATACTCATGCAGGACAGGCGCCTACAGGGCTCTGCTAATTGCACGCTGCCCCAGCCAGTACAGGGCCGGTAGGCCGGGCTGACATTTCCAGGTCACAATGGGTCGAGCCCTATACAACTCATGAGCCTAGAGAGGAGGTGCCTGGCAACAGCTGCCATGACTCTCTAGATTTTGTAGCAGTTCTCCACTGACCTTGTCCCCTCATGTTTATTGTTTTTCTCCTCCTCTGTATCCCTCAGCTCTCCTGTTCATTCCCATCATCGACTCTATCGGTACTCCTTCGGCTGTCCTTGGCCTCTCAGAACCACTCAGCACTTCCTCAAGGTGACAGAGTCCGATCATCATCGGTTCTCGGAAGAGTTTCCAGGTTTTCCAAGTTACAGTGAGCCTCCTCTGCTCACAGGGTAAGCATCTATGTCCTCTGCTTGGTGTTTACATTGATTTTACATCTGGTGCTAGACATACCCTCGCTCTGTCTCAGCTGTTCCTGTAGCTGTGGTGCTGTCAATGTATGACAAAGTGTCTCCTGTAATCTGGGTGTTCAGTTCAGGTCTTCCACAGACCAGCCTGCTATCAGGAGTCTCTCTCTCTCTCTCTCTCTCTCTCGCTGTGTCTCTCCTCAATGCATTTTCCCATCAGTTGTGGTTTCCTTCATTGTTCTGGGGATTAGATACAGGCCTCAAGTTAACTCCTAAGGGCAGTATGTGGAATTTGCCTCGCTATTCAGAACCAGATATGGAAAGGGTGTGACAGTGGAGCAGAGGATGTGGGAAGACAGAACGTTGAAGGGGAAATGGATGGAATGTGAGGGCCTGGATGGGAAGGGAATGAGTCTACAGGGCAGGTGGATGATTATATGAGAGGGGAAGTGGTAAGGAGAAAAGGGAAGATTTCCCTCTACTTTCCCTATCTTCCCTGGATAGCGATGGGGTTGGGAGTGGGATAGGACGGACTAGAAGGAAGATAGGAAATTGAAAGTCGAAGAAACGGAACTGATGTGTTAGGAGATACATGTGGGAAAGAAATGGGAAGAAACAGAAGGAATGTAATGGGACTAGCAGGAGGAAGGGAAGGAGATTACAAGGTAGAGGATGGATGCGACGGTGGAGTGGAGGGGAGGAGATGGGAACAAAGGGGAAAGGTTTGGAAGGAAAGAGAGAAAAGGGTAAAGAAGGGGATGTAAGTTAGAGAAGGAAGAGGTGGGATAAGAAAAGCAAGGTGGGAATAAAAGGCAGGGGTAGAACAGGGCATGGATAGGAGGCAATGAAAATAAAATGGACAGAAAGAGAAAGGGAATCTGAAAACCAAACACTAATGTGTGTATTGCCATTTGTTTGCTAAAGTGGATTGTACAACAGGACCACAATCCAAAACAGACCTGCCAATCTCTGAATGAGGGACTTGTAAAGGGAACATAAGTATTTTGGAATGATAAAGTTAAAGGGAAGATCTCAACCCCATTGAGATGCCACGACAGAGCTTAAATGGGAGCTGTGCTTTCAAACATCAATGCACTGAAGTAGTTTTGTAAGAAGGAGTGGGTAAGATATGCGCCTGGTGACATGAGAGACTGATAAACTCTGAAAGGATGTTTGTACTTCAAGTAATTGCTGTTCTAATATAGATGTTACTGAATCACAGGCTGCGTGTATATTTTCACACAAGCCCTCTCAATGTTAGCTGATTTTTTAGTTTAACAGATAATTAATTTCAATGTCAAATTTGTGTGTGTTGTCACTTAAGGTTAAGTTTTTCCACTGTTGGGAGTTTGTGAGGATTACTTAGATGAAAATCATATTCACTATGTTCGAGTTCGAAAAACTTCATTCGGTACATAAAAAGAATATGATTATGAAAGCACATAAAAAAACTATAAAAACAAATGTGCAGAAAACCCGCCCAGACGTTTTTAGTTAATACACCATTATGAATAATAAAATACTAATACAATCTTTAAAATATCTATCCTATGTCCCTTAATGATTTTTCAATATTGACAAGCAAAATCTAATCTCTAGGAACCTGTGAGAAATGTTATGAACCCTTCCCAGGTACTGCAGAAGTCCATGGAAAGTTTGGTAGGATGTATATAGTGCAACTGTTTGTTGGGACTCTGCCCTACTTCTAATGGCAGAAACCGGTCCCCGGAAGCTTGTTTCCTTCCCAGTACTAGAATTGGCTTGGTAGTTTGGTTTGCCCTGTTCCCATCATGCACTGGGACAGGAACAGACTAATTTGCATATAGCCAAGTTCTGAGCTGGGATGGTGCAGTGAGCTAAAAAACGGTGATGGATCAAGCCCTGATCTTTGGACTGGGTAAGAGTGGTCTGCTTAATTCAGGCACTCTGTTCATCACCACCCCCTTTTCTGAATCACTACTTCTAGTAGCGGCTCCTCGAGGGAGTGCTGCGGGGCGGTGGGGCGGGTGGGGAGGGACAGGGTGGGGGGGTAGTAACCTCTGGTATACGGCCGAACGAAGGTAAGTAAAGAAATACATTTAAAAAACAAATTAATTTGCGCACGCTGCAACGCCAAATGGCGATGCAGCATGCGCAATGTAATTCGTTTTTTTTCTTTACTTACCTCCATTCGGCCGTATGCCAGAGTTTACTACCGCCCACCCTGCCCCTTCCCCACCCCGCCCCACCGACCGCAGCACTCCCTCGAGGAGCCGCTACTGCCTACTTCTTGTTATATGCCCCATATTTTCTTTGACCAGTTGCATTTTTAGAAAAAAAACTATGTCTCACGGGTGCTCCCACAGGTTCGTATTATTGTCAGCTAAAATGTATAGGGCCGTTTTAACATCAGACAGCCATGGAATCTTATGTGCTTCATCTAGTGACATACAGTCGCTTATAAGGTCCCGGGTCAGTATAGCTTCATTTTCCGTTCAGACTGAATGCCAGAGAAGCAACGGGCTCGCATCTAGTAACGCTGCTATGGACTGTAAGCCACGTTCTAAATGAATGATAATACTGGAGGTTGATTTTGGGACCGTTAACAACATTCATAAAAATGTATCTTCCTGTATTTGCAAGGTTGTGTTGTCCCCTGAACCCCTGATTCATGCCCCATATGTGGCTGCGGAAATTGTGTATTGGCATTATATAATGTTATGATATCCAGTTTTCGCTTAGCGGCAAACCTAAAGATAGCCTCATTATTCCTGGCCATGTTAGGGACAGCAACATCTTTATGAATTTCCCAGTCCCCTTTATCTGAGAATCTAAGGCCAAGATAATTAAAGTGCTTCATGCTTGTAATCCTTTCTCCCCTTAAAAAAGGGAGAAGATCTTCCTTTTTGGTAGTGCATGGAATTGTAAATGTCTTGCCCTTATTAATCTTCAAGTCAATTTCTTCCATGAAGTCACTAAAAGAATTAATGATCGGTTGAAGGCCAGATGGGGTTAAAGCTAAAAGTATAGTGTCATCCGTATACAACAAAATTGGTACCCATCTAGCCCCTACTCTAGGGGTATCAGTACCAAGGGATTGAAGACGTCCTTTAATGCCATTGCCATACATAGAGAAGAGAAACGGGGCCAGAACGCACCCCGTCTCACTCCCCTACGAATGTGAATAGAATTGGTAACTTCCCCCCTGTGGTCCAATTTGTACCTTGGCAGAAAAATTACTGTACAAGTGAGCAAGTAGTGCAATGATGTCTTTAGGGGCCCCCAAATCAGACATACACCTCAATTGCTTGCTATGGTTCACCAGATCAAAAGCCCTGCTTAAATTCATAAAACACATGTACAAATTGCTAGACCTGACCGTAAGATATTTACCAATTAAAAGATTTAAGTTAAGGCGTTGTTCGGTCGTACCAAGTCTTCTTCTGAAGCCATACTGTGAGCTTAAGAGTATGTTATTGGCCTCAGCCCATTCCTCCAATCTCTCTAATAGTCCTCTGGCCAGTAATTTTACTGAGGGGTGCAACAGTGAGATTGGTCAGTAGCATATGGGGTCCTGTTTGGAGCCTTTTTAAATATAGGAATGATAATAGATTCTGACCAGGTGGGTGCTGTATATCCCTTTCCAGTGGCATTACACACCTGTATTAAAAAGGGCACCCACAGATCATGGATTTGCTTATATACATCTGTCCGCACCCCAACATGTCCAGGAGCCTTCCCCTGTGAGGATTTAACTAACACACTCTGAATTTCTTCCATATTAGAAGGTAATAACAAAATAGTCTATGTTTGGTGGTTGACAAGCTACCCCTAAAGGATCAATTGTAGATGCTAACATGGTGGTGAAGTGGTCTGTTCATCCTTCTGCTCTTATACAGTTTTCTTAATTCGGGCCAGATTTATCATTGAGGAATGGGGTGTTTATTGTTCTCCGAAATAGATTATTGTCCCTGTGTATCAGATTTGCCCAAGCTATGTCCAATAAATTCTGCTTTCTTAGCTTTATGGCCTGTTTATATCTTCTTCTACTCAGTATGATGGCATCCCGATCCCTTAGGGATGCTTGTAGATGTTTAATTGAGAGTCTGGGTGCCTTAGAGCACTGGCTTTCAAAACACCATAATTCTTTTTGTTGTTAACTCTTGCCACTTTGCTCAAATGATGGTCAATTGATTTCGAAATGGCAATATGTGAATTAATAACTGTAGAGGGTTCTGGATTATCCTCCAAACATACATGAAAATTATCCTTTTTGCCTCTCACTAAGTCATACATAAATTAGTCTGGGTCAACACCTGCCTACTTTACACGTATCGATGACTGTTTTACTAAATAATTATGTACAATGGTTTCCATCTTGTTTTTAGCTGAAACTGGGAACTCAAGTGATAACTTAAGAGGGTTGTGATCCCTTGCACAATTTTTACCTGACTCCAGATGGAGTGGTGTTACACCTTTATTTCTAGAAATTAGTATGTGATCTATGTTACTCTGGCCCCTGGTACCTGTAAAAGTGTATCATTGGCTGTCAACCTCCCAAAGAGTAGGGACCATAATATGCATGTCAAGTCTTGCCACTAGCCTATTAAGAATGACACCGTACTGACAATGTTTAAAGTGGTCCAGACCTTCATCAATTAAGTCTTCTTGCCCACATACCTTGTCAAGGGATATAGAACATTTAGGCAGGTTAAGATCTCCTGCCCAAATGATAAAAAATATTCTTATTCCTATTTAACAGAACATTCTTCAGAGCATGCTCCACATCAATTACAACCAGGGTCCTATGTTTGTAGAAAATGTTATTATACAAATTAATAATCATGAGATCCAAAATACCAGCCATGCTTAACAGGACTCGTTTGAAGTGTGGAGGGACGGGAAAAGTTTTACCATTTCTGGTTGAGGCTGTTGTGGAGATCAATGTCAAATACCCCCCCTTTGCTCTACCCATCCTTGATGCAGTGGCCAGGGTGCTGACTGAAATAAAATCTTCAATTGCCATATCAATCATGGACCAAGTCACTTGAAGGCAAACAATCTCAGTCCCCTTGACATAATTTCCCCAATTAACATTTGTGAGTTTATTTGCCAAAATTTCAATGTTCCAAGATACAATCTCCATGGATGTTGATGGGTCCAGGACCGGCTCTATAGGGCAAGAATGGATATGTCCTACTGGGGTTGTGTCATGGGAGTGCCCTAATTGTGAGTGATTGCCTATATTACCTTTCAGCTCAAATTCACTAGGACGCGCGTTTGTATCTGAGAACTTGAGGAACCCATGCTCCATCAACAAGTTACTTGAGGGGTTGCCACGTCAGAAAGTCACTCCAACTGGTCCAGGGTTGAAATAGGGGTGAACCTGTTGGAGGTATGGACGGTGTGCGTGGACCGCAGTAAGGTAGATAAACCTGCCTGCAGTTTGTAAAAATAGACCCAGGTTCTCTGTCAAGTTTACAATTGTACTAACATGTAGCTTTGCTAGAAAGAATACTGATGATGTTATCAGTCGGACAAATAGGTCAAAAGAAGTTCATTAAAGTGAGTAAGGATGTTAAATGTGAAATGGTGCAGTCAACAAATCCAATAGCAACGATTGGTGAAAATAGTAATAAACACTGAATAATCAGGCATATCAATGGATGACCTCCATCAACTGTGCTACCCCAAGATAAAGAAACCCAACATGCAGGACCAACCTGCATGGCACGGAGCCCAAGACTCTTGCTACCCTTTGGAAGTGTAGCACCTCCATCACTCCCTATCTTGCTCCTTTCTAGGTTGGTATTACTGAGTGCCTAGGAAGACTGGCCAGCACAGGGATGGTACAAATAGCCACAAGAGAGGAGTTTAACATTAGGTCTTGGGTCTTTTCAGGCCCTAAAAAAACAAAGGCAAGAGATACATAGAGGAAGAGCAATGGACACTAAGCATCAATCCCAGAACGAAGGTGGGAAGCCATCCACCAGATGAGGTGGTTCTGGAACAAGCAGGCTAAGCAGACTAACAGTGACAGAATGGGGGAGAGTAGGAAGTATAGGCCAGAGAGGAAGAGAAGGAAGAGCCTCTATTGCTCTTCTGGGGCCAAGAAAATGGTGGTCTCCGAGTTCTGTGAAATGAATTGGGGAGGCAGAAGTTTCATTACAGGGAGGACCATGCTCTGTAACAGTCTTCCCCTCATATTAGAGCTCTGCCCTTTCTGATCTCCTTTAGGAATGAGCTTCAAATGTTCCTGTTTAGTAATGAAGGTTCTCTTTCAAGGCTTGTGTTCGAGTAATGTCAGTGCCAAGACACCTCAGTGTATAGGAGCGCTCTACAAAAGTTGTAAACATAACAAGGGTAAACCCAAGGCTCTCTAGGTAGAAAAACTACAAGCAGAGGAAAGGCGGTGCTGGTAATGAATTGGAGGTTGAACCATGCTTTGGAGAATTCAGGACTCAAGAGAGGAAAGGGTGGTGTGCAGCACAGATTGCCTGGGAGAATGAGGAGGCTGTGTTTGTATTGCAAACAAGGAAAAGTGCCAGATCCCAATGCAAATTGAGTCCCAAACCTTCTGTTCATCCCAAGTACAGACATCTACCATAGGGCAACCAGCACCCAGAGCAAACCACAGCCCACAAAGACCATGCAGAACTCCACCAAGAAGATCACTCCACCTCACCATCTCTGAAAATAAATCTTCCGAGGCACTCTAGGCCCATCCCATAAAGATCCACCCAGAGCTGCGAAGGCTGGAGGGGAGAGGAACAAAAAGCACCTGAATGCCAGCACCAAACTGGTAACACCTGAACACTGGCACCATGGGAGATTAGATGATCAAACCACAGCACCACCAAGATTCCTCCATACTCCAAAAACAAAACTCCCTGATGGAACACCCCAGGCTGAGGTACTCAGTCTCTCTTAGAGTATCTCCGTTTCAAACTCAGCCTCCTTTATTCTTCAAACATGTACCCCAACCACTGTGCAAGTATCCTGAAGAGCTTCATCTTTTGCTGGATGGTGTAATACTGTCTATCCAATTGCGTGGTGGCCTTGGGTCTGGTTGATGACCCCAATATGGTTGTACACTCAAACTCCCTGTGAGTTCTGCAGTCCACCTAGTGGTGTCATCCTCCTACTTTCAGCCAATCAAAAACTGATCAGCTTCACTTGCACCAGTGCCACAGACAGTGCATTGTGTATTTGAGGAAATATAGTTTCATCACATGAAATGTATACTTGCAGATGGGGTTTGTCATTGCGCTCCAGTGCTGTTGGACCACTGATATTCCAACACAAATCCACATCAGCTTTGCATACACTCATTAATCATGTCCTGTAGCATCACTGCTATTCCAAGAGATCTGGAAGTGCATCACAAGTACATACTATAGCACCCTCTGTTGTCATCACTGGGAGTAGCTCAGAACTATCAGGGCACCTAGATTCTCACCCGAAGCACACTTTAGTTTGCTTGTCCAGGACCCACTGACTTGTGCCTTAGCATTCCAATTCAACCCTAGTGAACACTTCTTATTTGAATAGCTGCAACCTTGCAAGTCACCACCTCCTACAGCAGCCCTTCTAATCTAGTGCCCCATACACAGCACTGCCCTGGTGCTTCGTTGGTACCAGCGGTCATTCTACCACTGCAACCTTCACAAAGCAGGGTCATTGAATGTTGGTTCTGACCATTATATGCCTACGCTACTACCCTAGCAGTTCTGTCCATGTGTTTCAATCCTGTCTTACCGCACCCTTGCCATTGTAGTACAACGACCCCACATCACAATTTACACTTGTTGTTACATACAGCCAGTGCATTAATCCCGTGCACAACCCGGTGTATGCACACATTGATGGAGAAGTATAAGAAAACAGAATATATTAACATAAGATTGATGCCAAATAAAGGGAATTGCAAAAAACACAGTTGATGGACAGAATGTAGAACAATGTCATACATTCACCCCAGTACAAGGATCTGGGCCTAAATCCATCTTTTTTTGCACTCCACAACACTCTGGGTTAGACACTGGCTATATGCAAATCAGCTCTGACCCTGTGCCTCAAGGGAACAGTCCAGTCCGAACTACCAAGCCATGTCTTTCCCAGACCGGAATCAAGCACCCAAGGACCGGTTTCTGGCTATCAGCCTTCATCAGCCTGGATAGCTTGACTCCAGTGGTGTGGAGAGCCAGGGACTCACGTCTGATCATACCCAGCCCACTCGGGGTGAAAATTGCAAAAAACACAGTTGATGGACAGAATGTAGAACAATGTCATACATTCACCCCAGTACAAGGATCTGGACCTAAATCCATAGTTTTTTTGCACTCCACACCACCCTGGGTTAGACACTGGCTATATGCAAATCAGCTCTGACCCTCTGCCTCATGGGAACAGTCCAGTCCAAACTACCAAGCCATGTCTTTCCCAGACCAGAATCAAGCATCCAAGGACCGGTTTCTGGCTATCAGCCTTCATCAGCCTGGATAGCTTGACTCCAGTGGTGTGGAGAGCCTGGGACTCACGTCTGAGAATACCCAGCCCACTCGGGGTAAAAATTGCAAAACACACAGTTGATGGACAGAATGTAGAACAATGTCATACATTCACTCCAGTACAAGGATCTGGGCCTAAATCCATCGTTTTTTTGCACTCCACACCACCCTGGGTTAGACACTGGCTATATGCAAATCAGCTCTGACCCTGTGCCTCATTGGAACAGTCCAGTCCGAACTACCAAGCCATGTCTTTCCCAGACCGGAATCAAGCATCCAAGGACCGATTTCTGGCTATGATGGATTAAACCCAGATCTTTTGACTGGGTGTGAGTGTTTGATTGGTTCGGATGCTCCGTCCATTACCACCCCCTTTTGTACCGCTTTTGGCCGCCATAAGTGTGGCAGGGTATTCTCAGACGTGAGTCCCTTGTTCACTTTGCCACTGGATTCAAGCAAGACGGACTGAAGACGGCTGCAATGCCAGAAACCGGTCCTCGGAAGCTTGTTTCCGGTCCAGGGAAGGCATGGCTTGTCAGTTCGGGCTGGACTGTTCCCATGAGGCACAGGGTCAGACTGATTTGCATATAGCCATGTCTGAACTGGGGTGGCAGAGTGGGCTAAAGAACGGTGATGGATTAAAGCCAGATCTTTTGACTGGGTGTGAGTGTTTGATTGGTTCGGATGCTCCGTCCATTACCACCCCCTTTTGTACCGCTTTTGGCCGCCATAAGTGTGGCAGGGTATGCTCAGACGTGAGTCCCTTGCTCACTTTGCCACTGGATTCAAGCAAGCCGGGCTGAAGACGGCTGTAATGCCAGAAACCGGTCCTCGGAAGCTTGTTTCCGGTCCAGGGAAGGCATGGCTTGGCAGTTCGGGCTGGACTGTTCCCATGAGGCACAGGGTCAGACTGATTTGCATATACCCATGTCTGAACTGGGGTGGCAGAGTGGGCTAAAGAACGGTGATGGATTAAACCCAGATCTTTTGACTGGGTGTGAGTGTTTGATTGGTTCGGATGCTCCGTCCATTACTACCCCCTTTTGTACCGCTTTTTGCCGCCATAAGTGTGGCAGGGTATGCTCAGACGTGAGTCCCTTGCTCACTTTGCCACTGGATTCAAGCAAGCCGGGCTGAAGACGGCTATAATGCCAGAAACCGGTCCTCGGAAGCTTGTTTCCGGTCCAGGGAAGGCATGGCTTGGCAGTTCGGGCTGGACTGTTCCCATGAGGCACAGGGTCAGACTGATTTGCATATAGCCATGTCTGATCTGGGGTGGCAGAGTCGGCTAAAGAACGGTGATGGATTAAACCCAGATCTTTTGACTGGGTGTGAGTGTTTGATTGGTTTGGATGCTCCGTCCATTACCACCCCCTTTTGTACCGCCAAATAAAGGGAAGCACATACTTTTAAGGTGGTAAAAAGACTGAAAATTCTTAGAATGCCACTGACTCCTTCCAGAATGGCAGGCAAAATGGTTACTAACATGAATGTGCTGAAGAAAATGCTGAAACATTGTTCCGTCAACATGAATATAAAAATATAGAGGGCATGAGGACATGGAACTACTCTGAGTCTTCCTTAGTGGAAAAGCAGAAAAGGAAAAATAAAGTGAACATTTTCATCTCGGAGACCCCCTGAAAGGCTTTTAAATTAAATGAACATTTTACCACAGCAAAGACTCCTTTTAAATGTAAAGGAATTTTGAAAGTGCACTACTGATCCCAGCATGCAACACTTAGTTAAACTTACCTGTGAGGCTCACTGAGGGCTAATTTAATGGACATGCAGAGGGGCGTACCTTTTCCCTATTTCTCTGCAGTATCATGGAGCCTGTGACCAAGGACCTGCCTGCTCTGAAACACATAGGGCAATGAAATGCATCTGAATGAAAATGTCAGTTTCCTTTTATTAAAAGAATCAGTGGAATTAATCTGTTTTTCCAGTGCGTCTTCAACAGTGGATGATTTGTTGAAAGATTTATGATCGTCAGTCCAGCCCAGAAGATTACACCACCCCTCAAGGTTAAGGTTAGAGGGCCACTAGGACATGGAACTACTCTGAGTCTTCCTTAGTGGAAAAGAAGAAAAGAAAAAATAAACTGAACATTTTCATATCGGAAGCCCACTGGAGGGCTTTTAAATTAAATGAACATTTTGCTATAGCACAGAAACATACTAAAGGTAGAGGAATTTTGAAAGTGTAGTACTGATCCCAGCATGCAACACCTAGTTAAACTCACATGTGAGGCCTACTAAGGGCTATTTAAATGGACATGCAGAGGGGAGTGCCTGTGCAGTATCATGGAGCCTGTGAGCAAGGAGCTGTGTGCTCTGAAACGTGTATGGCAATGAAATGCATCTGAATGAAAATGTCAGTTTCCTTTTATTAGAAGAATCAGTGGAATCCATCTGCTTTTTGAGTGCTCCTTCAACTGTGGATGTTATGTTGTAAGATTTATGACTGCAGTCCAGCTGGGAAGACTGCACCACCCCTCAAGGTCAAGCTTATTGGACCAGAGGACATGGAACTATCCTGAGTCTTCCTTAGTGGAAAAGTAGGAAAGAAAAAATAAATGGAACATTTTCATCTCCGAGCCCACTGGAGGGCTTTTACATTAAATGAACATTTTGCTACAGCACAGAAACTACTAATGGTAAAGGAATTTTGGAAGTGCACTACTGATTCCAGCATGTAACACTTAGTTAAACTCACCTGTGAGGCCCACTGAGGGCTAATTAAATGGACATGCAGACGGGAGTGCCTTTTCACCATTTCTGTGCAGTATCATGAGCCTGTGACCAAGAACCTGCTTGCTCAGAAACGCATAAGGCAATGAAATGCATCTGAATGAAAATGTCAGTTTCCTTTTATTAAAAGAATCAGTGGAAATCATCTGTTTTTCAAGTGCGTCTTCAACTGGGGATGTTTTGTTGAAAGTCGCCAGTAGGTAGTTATAGTTAGGACCTAGTTTCCATAGGAAAAGCGTTTTTTGTTTTCCCAATAACTTTGGCGTCAGTTGATGAATCTTCGCAAAATTCTCAAAACTCGTGGGGCACTCCGGTCAGCTCCTATCTTGAAAGTTTTGGGGTGTTTTGGCAAGCGAGGGCGGGTCCCAAAATGTGTTTTCTCAATGTTAATTTCCATAGGAATCCTTAGACAGGCTACAGCCTGAACGGAATTACACCAAATTTGGCAAAAGGTTAGCCCTTGTTTCAGAAGGAAGGTCGCTGTCTCAAAGTAGATGTTGATGGCTTTTCGGAGATGGGGTGCGATGGTGGTGCTGGCTTAGTTGAAGATGTGGTGTGGGCATGGGTTTGACGGAGATCCGGAGTGGATGGTGTTCATGATTTTGATGGTGGTCCTATTTTATGTTGGTCCAGCAGAGCAGGGGGTCAGTGTGGAAGGTGGTCTTGGGGGCAGAGGCCTCAGTGGTTGTCGGGGCGGGCGTGGAGTTAAAGCTGTCGTGGATGTCTGCGATCTTGCGCTGGAAGAATGTGGCAAGGGAGTTGCACAGGTCTTGCAAAGGAGCGATGTTGTTGGTGTTGGAGCTGGGGTTGGAGACTTCCTTCACGATGTTGAAGAGCTCTTTGCTGTTGTGTGCGTTGTTGTCTAGGCTGTCAAGGCCCTTTTGGCGGATCTGATGAGGTGATGGTTTCTGCGGGTGGCGTTTTTGTGGGCTGAGTAGCTGTCTGGTGTTTGTTCATGGTACCATTTCTTCTCTAGCTTACGGCAGGTTTGCTTGGAGACCTGGAGGTCTTTGGTGAACCCGCTGGCTTTCTTGCTGGTGTAACTGTTGGAGGCTTTCTTGATCGGGGCGGCGGTGTTGGCACAGTCGTCGATCCACTGTCTGAGGTTGTGGGAGGTGGTGTCGGGGTCGGTGGGGTCAGCGGGTGGGCTCCAGTTGAGGGTGGTGATTAGCTGGTCTACGGTGACTTTGCTCCGGCAGCGGCGGGGAATCTGTTGGATGCGGTGGTGCGCAGTGGGTGTCCAGAAGATGAAGTGGAAGCAGCGATGATCGGCCCAGTGGAGTTCGGTGGTGTGGTTGAAGGAGACGTGGGAGCTGGCGCAGAAGATTGGGTCGAACCAGTTGTCTGAGTCCGAGGTTGGCAAGGTAGTCGATCAGAGTGGTGGAGTTGGTGTCTTTGTTGTTTTCGAGGTGGAAGTTCAGGTCCCCGAGGAGGAGTGGTGGAGTGGTGTGGCTCACTGGTTAGAGGCAGAAGTCGGCCCGGGACCACCAGGGTTCGATTCCCGACGTGGCAGGGTCGTGGACAGGGTCAGCGGACTCGATAATTCTCACCTCGGCGCCTACTCTAACCAGCGGTCGCACTCGGCAACTCTGGGCATTAGCTTGCCTAATCTCCACAACAGCCACATCAATGCCGGGGATGCCTGGCTCCACCTTGGGGATTCCCAGCAGGGACCATCCCACAGGGAAAGCCAAGACGGGTTCCCCAGTGGTATACAGCGCCAAGACGCCTGCTGGCAACAGTGCGCTTTATAAGTATACACATTACATTACACACATTACACATGAAGTAGGCGATGGAGTCGCTGAACTGTGTTCGGGGTCCGGGGGCTCTGTAGATGAGTGTTCATCTGAGGGTGGTGTTGGGATCAGTGTGGATCTGGAAGTGCAGGTGTTTGGTGGTGCGGAGGGTGTTGTCAGTGTTGGTCGAGACTCTGAGAGTGTTCCGTGGACGATGGCGATTCTTCCTCCTACTCTGTTGGTGGGGTCCCTGCGGGAGATCTTGCAGCTGTCCGGAATAGCTATGGAGATGTTGGGTGCCGAGGAGGGGTTCAGCCAGGTCTCAGTCAGGAAGGTGACGTCTGGGGAGGTTGAGTTAAGTTGGTCCCAGCGTGTTTGCTGGCGGAGCGAGTGTTGAGGAGAATGCATCTGAGGTAGTTGAGTTCTTTTCAGGTGGGTGGGTTGGCGGGTTGGATGCTGGTGAAGCTGCAGTTCCGGCAGGAAAGGGGTCCTTGGGTGTGCTTCAGGGCGGCCAGGAAGCAGGTGTTTGATTGTCCGGTGTTAAGTGCAAGGAGGGTGCTGGCATCATAGCGGAGAAGGGTGTCGTGGTGTGTGTGGGGGCCAGGGGTTCTGGCGCTGGGCGTGGTCCAAGCACAGACGGGCGCAAACGGGCTTGCCTTAGGCATGCCTTCGGCACGGTCGTGCAGCAGCCGCCATATAAGGGGAGGTGGGAGGAAGGAGCAGCTGGGTTGGAGGGAGTGGAGCAGCAAATGGACAGCCGGGGGGCGGGCCACCATGGACTCAGCAGCGTGAATGGTGAGCAGGGAAACAGAAGCAAAAGAGGCACAGAAAAGGAGGGAACATGACGGAAACACAAAAAAGTACACAGGCAGTAGTCAAAATAAAATGAGACAGAGCACAGAAATAGAGGCGGGAAGATGAGAGAAACAAAGGTATAAGGCAGCAATCAATCAAAAGAGGTAGATGACACTGAGACAAGGAAGTGAAAAATTAAGGCAGTACCAGAAACTACTGAGGCGGAGGGGCCTCGAACCTGCGGTGTAGTGTAGTTCCTATTATCCCAATAGGCTCTGCGCATTGGAATAATATCTTCAATAGTATAGACCTAGGGCAGAGGTTAACTAGGTCTTCTACCAACGATATTAGACTTAAAGTTTTGTGTTTGCCAGCTAGCTCAGAGTTCACTAGAAACTTTCTCGAATAGGCAGGGAGGATTTTAACCTCCCTGGACAGACAAGAAGGGATTTAGTTTCTGACAACCATAGAACATGACAACTTTGCTCTCCCCTAATCAAGAGTGTATCTCTAGAGTCGTGTGAAAACAAAAGACAACTTATTTTACTCAGTCAGTTCAGTGCATTCTTAGTTTCACCAGATTGTAGAGAAAAGGAAGAGACGGGCGTGTTCAATAAAAAGATGTTATTTATTGATCAGTCTCCTTTCTCATACAAGAGAAATGAATCGCTATTATTGCAATACTTGTAGTTAAGTAAAGTGCATACAGTAGAGACAGAATTATAAAATAATACTGTAAAAGCATTGATATGGTTTCTGAGCCATATGATACTTTAAAATGGATAAAATAGATACATACATATATACATTTGACTAATCATACTCAACTGGTGCTTCTAACCACGCCTACCCCAGTGTACCTGACCTAAGCCTAATACGTGGGCGGGAGTAGATAAGTAGCAGTTTAAGTTAAGTTTGTTTTGCCAAGGGACTGACTAGAGAATTCTCTGCGAGGGGTTATTCAGTTCTGTACCTGAGATCTAGAATGATGGAGGGCTGGTATCTCTTATCCCAGGTCTTGATATTCCAGCTGCCTGCGAGGGCTGCTTGGAAGCGCCGGAGCTGGATTTCTCAGCAGGAGAAAGACAGCGTCTCGTTCTCAGCGCGTCAGGAAGGCGGGGCAGCGCCTGTGGGCTTCGCTCTCTGCTGGGCTCCTCAGCACGTCTCGCTGTTCCAATCTCGTCACCACCGCATGTGTTTGCTTAAGGCAATGTCGGTAATATTTATACCTGAAAGGTGCCGAGATTGACGTAAGGATGGACATATATACGTCAATAAGGATGTCATATGAACGGGCTCGTTCGCACATTCTTTTGCTGAAGTTCTCGGTGAAATCAAAAAGATGGCTATGAGAATTTCCCAGGTCGCTGTAGGTTTGATTTGTTTTGAGAACTCCGTATGCCTTATCAGGGGCTGGAGGAATATCGCTTGTCTAATTAGATGGCATGCGTTATGACCTAATCAGATAACGCGCTTCTGTGCCGTGGTGTGGCTTAATCAGATAACGGTTTTTGCACCGTTGGATGGCTGCTAGTTAATCATTAACCAAACCAGGGACAGGAATAGGGGAATCGATACAGTACCTATAGGAATACATCACACCCACTCCACGTACACTATGTCCATATTTACAAATCTAGGCATAGTGAAACCAGTAGCGTTTGTGTATACCGTACCACCCCAAAATACATTTATATGTATTCCGAAAATTGGAATTTATAAAATATACGAAACACAATCACATGTACATGTACTATCACGTATACTATATGCACAAGCAGTCTAATAATGCTAATCATATAAAGCATATGTTAAATTCAGCATGAATAAAATGTGAGAACTACACATGAAATGGCTCTTAATACAGAAAAAAAGTGCGAGACCATTTCATCACAATCATAAAGTTTTGTATAACAGTGCTAGAGGATAGCTAATGTCTCGTGACTACCTAAAATAGAAATTCAGTTCTCTAAGAATAATGTCTACTTTAAGCAGAAGATAAGTGTCCCAAAAATCGTAAATATTTTGGAATTGGGGAAAAAAGTTCTTGCAGTCTGAACAAAATGATGAGAAAATTTTTCATATCGCTTTTCTTTAAAAAGTTGAAGTCCAAATTCAGGATGTGGGGAACTCCGAGTGCTAATTTGCTCAAAGTTATTCCTGCTGCTCTGGTGAAAACATCATATCATTTAGACTGTTGAAAAAACTGTCAACAGCTTCTTGCGTAAGTTCCACTAACTCGGAAAAAGTTGTTACCATGCATTCATGAGCCTGAGCATGATTGCCTCCATTGATGTTTTGATCAGCATAGCTGACTGAAGGTCGTACCTGATCGATGCTGCTTTCATCTTGTACTTCACTACCCCTCAATCGTAGTGGTGAAGTCTCCACGAATGCCGTCATCAGGATTGGTAGCCGCTGGGGACAGCACAATGCATGAGCCGTTACCGGACCCAACAAGGTATCTGCGTCCATTGGCACATCCGATTGTAGTGCCAGACAGGTGTCCAACACGCATTCTTCGCCGCATAGCAAGCACCTTAATACAGGCATAACACAACTTTGCCACATTGGTCTAAATGAAAGAGACCAAGTCATGTTCAGGTCTCTAAGCCGAGATAGTCCAAGGATTTTAGTTACCCGGTCCCGGTAGCCAATGGCTAGGATCATTTCTTCCCTTGTCGCTGGTGTTTTGTCTGTGACATGGTTTGCCATAGCGAAATAACAGGATCAAAAATAGAATACCCGCTACTAGTCCCAAAAGGAGTGGAAGTCCGCCAAAAATGGAATGGACAAAGTCTGGAAAAATACCCAGGATGGCTTTGAATGGAGTTAAAGCACCCGAAAACACTGCTTTAAATACACTGGAGACACCAGTGGTATCAGAAATATTTAAGATTTCGTTCAGTATTTCTGCGAAATGTATGGGGGAATTAGTTGATAATAATGAATGAATCTCTTCTGTTGTCCTTGCAACTTGGAGATCATACGTTTCTTTTGATGACGTGAGCCTGGTCGGCGTCTGTAGGAGCACAGTCTTCATTCTGCTTAAAGTATCTATTCGAATAGAAGCAATTTTCAAATCGGGCCATAACCTTGCCTCCCTGTCTGGAGAATCGTTCGGGAACAAAACTCGTTCACAGCACATGACCTTCCTAGTCACGGTTATGAGATAAGGTTTTCCGGGCAGCAAACTACAACATCTGCGATCTACTATTAGAATGTAACTCCCGTTTGAGAGTCTCCTAAAGAATGGTTCTATTTGTGTTGCAGGTGTGCCTAGCTGGTAACATGAAAGGTTATTCAAAGTCCCTTCACAGGCTCCATGCAAACTAATACCCTGACACAGAAGTGTACCGCTTAGTGATTTTGCACAATTATTGCCACTGAGAAACACTTTCTGGCCTTTATTACTGACACATTCGTGTGTATAGGGCAAGTTCCATATTGACTTAATGTACCCTTTACCCAACCTTTCATACTGGCCTGCCTGTATATATTTTTGGCAGAATTGAAACTGGAAAGTAGTTATCGGATTATTTATTATTCCATGTATTATCCATTCAATGACAGGTCGTTCTGACATTGTCAATGGTAATCTCTCAAGTCTTTCAATGCTCAGAATTGTATAGTCAGCACCCTTCTGTGCCAAACTGATTTGTTTATCAGTAAGGTTAAAGATATTAAATAATGACGTTGTGTTGATTAAACGCCAAGGCACATAGCCAGAACGCAGATTTTGTAACGTCCAGCCAAGCTGTACAATAGAACGCAATTGGGACTGACCGTGTTGTAACATCAGTAAGTCTTGCGATATTATATCGATTGCTGAAGACACAATGCTGTCCAGAGAATATATTCTGGAGGACAGAGTCATTAACCCATTGTCCACCACAGAAAGTGATTTTTCCAAATTAATACGGTCAATTTCCCGTATTTTTTCTGCTGTCTCAATTTGAGTTACTTTCCAAACTTCGTTATAGGCTGCATATATAGAGGCCGCTATGAAACGTTTTTGACGCTGTTTGCGTGGTCCCAATATGAAATCACGCAAGTCAGCACCTTCTGTAAGTAAAGTTAGGTGTTGCTTAATTTCAGCCAGTGTGGACGTTTGTAGCCATTGAAGGCAGAGCTTGCCCACGCTGTAGGTGGTTACTATCCCTGGATGTTGTCTTTGGGAATATGTAGGGTCTGGCCTAGTCAATGTGAACCCCTGTGTTTTGTTCAGGAATCTGTCTTGACAGTTATTTGTATCTGTGGGCCAGATCAACCATTTTTTCCATTCAGGATGTGTTCTGTTTTGGTTTAATATATGGTTTACGTCTATCTCAACATCTATAGAGCTATTACTGTTCACTGTTGGCTCTGGAATAGACGGTTTGTTCAAATCTTTGATTTTGGCTAAGCCAAGACAGGTAGTTTGGTGAATAGTGTCATTCAAAAATATAATTTGTTCTGGGATCATGCAGGCTCTAAACAATGATTCTATACCTTGTACTTGCCAATCTCTTGTACCCCAAACAGTTTTTGTTTCAATATTATTGTTCCAGAAATCAAACCCAAATGTATTCATTTGCTCAAAAAATGAATCGGAATATATCAATTTTGTGTTTGTAAGCATGGTCTTCATACCTGTCTTATTTGACAATTTGAAATAAAATGTTTCTGCATTACTTGTGTTAAACCCTGAAAAGTATGAATATTTATCATAAAATGTTTTCGAGCTATCTTTCGGAGGAGTAGCACAATGTTCCCATTGGTTATAATTTAAAACATTTCTAGGTTGTGCAGATTTATGTAGATAATGGTTACCATAGTGGTTGTAGCAGAACATCTGATCATAATTAGACGAACCCTGCAAATAATCATGTTCTGTGAATTTGGCAGACATCACAAGATCAGACATCATATCATTAATACTTTCAAAGTCCCAATCATCAGCAAATGTGCTTGGTTTTACAAAGTCACTTAATGAGATCTTGAATTGGTGTGGATACTTCAGGATTTCAACCGGACCATAGATTTCATAATCAGTTTTGTCCCATGCTACACCGCCTGGTATAGGATTGGCTGTGAAGTTCACTGAAGAAAGTTCTCTTTTCTCGATGTGTGAAGATGTGTGTGGTTTAAGGAACAAGTTGATTTTCTGGCTTGCTGTGTCCATTTTAGCATATTTTCCTTAAATGAAATGTCCCAAGCATAGTACTAAGATGAGCCAAAGAATGAGGATAAATGCACCAAAGGCCACCCAAAATTCAAACCATGGAGAGATCAGATACGTTTCTTTCAGCTGTTGAAAAAGTTCCTTAGCTTTATCTTTAAAAGTTTTTGTTGATGGCTGTTTCTTTGCTTCACTCAGGTCTTCAGATGAATCATCGAAGTTGATGAAGTAGCCGGATGCTGTTCTGTCAATTGTTCCAATTGCTTTCGGATTTTGCTTTGTTTCATTAGCAAAGTCTGTAGATACATCATCATAGGTTGTTGTTTCTTGATGAAAAGCTTTGATTTGGGTTTTAAGAGGTTCAAGTTCCATTGCTTTGTTGCATAGTCCTTGTTAATTCACTGTAGATTTTCCAAATGTGATCAGTCTTCCAGTTTGAGCCTCTGTATTCGTAGCAAACATTGGTGTTCTACTACTTCTTGGGAGTCCACTTGGCCTACTGTTTGTTATCGGCCACATGATTGTGGTTTTACCAGGTCGATGGATATGACTCGGTTCTCCTTTTTACCAGCAAGGGGCGGTAGTACTACTGATCTTGTCCCATTGATAGACAAGACAGGAACTGCTTTTCTGTAAGAAGGCCCAAATTCCTTCTTTACCGCGATCTTTTCTCTGACCAGATCCCCGACTTTTGGAATCCAGACAGGCCTTGCTGGGACAGGTGGTTTTTCTTCAGTGGTTGTTGGCTGTTGTTTCAACTTTATGTTGCTCAGGTCTTTCCTTGTTTCATTTAAGTCCTGCAAAATAGCCAAACGATCTTTGATATCAAAGCTTTTGTCTTTAACCACTGAAGTCTGACTATCAAGGTCTTGGATCATCATTCTAGTCCCGAACAATAGTTCGTACGGACTGAACCCTTTCAGAGAATTCCTTGGCAGGTTATTTAGACTACGTTGTACACTTATTAAATGTTTGACCCACCCAGCTCCCGAACCTAATACCTTTTCCGTTATAGATTGCTTTATGTCTTTGTTTTTTCTTTACACCATCCCGTATCCCTCAGGAAGGAAGTGAGAAGAGTCCCGCTATGCAATGCTCATTTGGCCATGCTTCCCCATAAGCTTGAGGGCTAAAGGGAATACTTTAGTCAAAACGTAGCATGCTCCTAGCGTATATGCCATTATAGACTTGCAAATCCTTTTATAACAGTCCAGACGTCAGCCGAGCGCTGGGGTCTACATTATAAGTGAAAATTAGTCTTTTTATGTTAATATAACGCTTTTTTCATGATTGGTATTTTCTTATTGTTGTTGTTTTTCTGGAGCGAAGTGCCATGGCAATAGTCCTCCTCGCTCGCCACTGCGATCTCTATTGCAGTCTGGGCAGTTTTTTACAAAAATGTGATGATGCAGGCTCATGCCTGGCCACCAGTACACTGATTGTAATTCTTCCAGAGAATCTTTTTGCTTAAGGTGTCTGAGACCCTCACCCATATGTGCGTCTGCTATTAACAAGCCTCTCCTGTCCGTGTTTGGAATTACTCTATCCCCCACTCCAGGGATTCGAGCAAAAGGGACTGAGTTTGCATCGATTATGTATGTATAATTGAGTGGATAATTGATCGGTAGCGCTGAGCAGTCGCCTTTTGATGACGTTTTCACCGCCAGCACCGTTTCACTGTCAATGTGTTTTACTGTACGCTTTTTTGTAGCTACGGAGGCCGGTTTAGTTGCTACCGCTGTGGCTGTCTCAGCCAATGAATTCCCTGCAACGTGAACGCCATCACGCTGATGACTCAGTGAATGTATCACGTGAGTTTTTGGTAGTTCTTTCTTTAAAAGAACTAATTGTTCCCAAAGTGCTTTCTGCTTTATTGTGGCACCTGTGTCATCTTTGTAACCGTTTTGAATCCATTTCTGCAAATCGTTATTGTATGATTTGACGCAGTAATACGAATCGCACACAATAAGTGTCGGGAATTCGCGATCGGCATTATCTAGCGCCATTTTTAATGCTATTATTTCAGTTTGTTGTTCTGAATTATTTTCCACTGAGTGTGTTTTTGTAAGTAGAGGTCTTAATTTGCCTCCGCGCCACACTTCTTTTACAATTTTGCATGTGGCGTTGTAAGCCAGCTCTCCCCAAACTGAGGGTTGAGCATGACCGTCTGTATATATTACACAGGCGTACTGTCGTAAAGGCAGAATGTCGATTGGCAGAGGGTATTCTTTCTCATATTCTAGATATTTTAATTCTTTCATTTCTGGGTCAAAATAGTATTTTACTTTGTTGTAGCAACAGAATTTACCCATTGTATCCATTCTGGATTTAGTGCAGTTGTCGGTAAATTACATGGTGTTGTTAATGCCTCAAAAGCTGATTCTGCTGTTCTGACTGTAACCTGTCTACCGTCTGCTTGGTATTTTTCTTTTGCTACAGCTGTTTGAACCGCATGAACAATTTTTTCCTTAATGCTGAACCTTTTTTCAGCTTCTGTGTACAAATGTGATTTGTATGCTATTGGTACCTTCTCTCCCTCATTAGAGGTTAGGTACGTGAATCCGCATCTTCCTGGGATGACTCGAATCACAAGATTGCGTGTGTTCTCACGTGTTTGTAATTTTGTTTTAACTAACATATCTGTTTGTAAAGATCTCAAAATTTCTGTGTGTTTTTGAGTCCAATTGATTCTTTTAAAATCTGTTTTTATAAGATCATAGAGAGGTTTAATTCTCTCTGCATAATTTATAATGTAAGTTCTTCCGAAATTTAGGAAGCCTAGAATTGATTGTAAGTTTTTCAGTGTTCTAGGTGCTTGGATTACAGCACATTTCTCTAGGAAATTGTCAGCCAGACTTTTTCCTTCACTTGATAGTTCATATCCTAAAAACAGGACTGTTAGATGGGCAATTCTTGACTTTTTAAAGTTGAATTTGTAACCCTCTGCTGCGAACCCAAGTATTATGGTGTTCACTCTCTTCAAGTGAGTATCCAAGTCATCATCCGTTAGATAGATGTCGTCACCATAAGATAATGCCTCATCATCATATGTTTGTAGTAATTCTGTTACTCTCGCTGAGAATAATCCTGGGCTGTTTTTGAACCCCTGGGGCAAACGGCAGAAATGTTTTTGCGTGCCATTTATTGAGAACGCCGTCAAATATCTGCTCTCTGGTGCTATATTTTGACAAAAGAATCCATTAGAAATGTCTAATGTGGTTTTGTATTTTTTGCGCACTATGTTATTCATTAGTGCACCACTATGCGAGTTTTGTACTGCAAATGTTTTGCAACATGAGTTAAGGTGTCTGTAGTCCAAAACAAGACGATATGAATTGTCTGGCTTGGAGACAGGAAACAAAGGGTTGTTCATTTGTGAGGTGCAAGTTTCAATCACCCCCTGGTATTCAAGTTGATCTAGGATCTCTTTTACCTGTTTTTTAGCTTCTTGCTTAATCGGGCACTGCCTCTGTGCAGTAGGTTGTGATTTTAACTGGATTGTGTGAGGAGGAGAGTCCTCATCCCATCCCACATGATTTTTATATAAGGCAGGGGCTTGAGCTACTGCCCGCTTTCTTGCAAGTGTATATTTTTTATGAATTGGAATATTGTTTGAGAAGGCAGGCATAATTATTTCTTCGCCATGTGGGCACTCCCTGACAAACTCTGGAGGCCAGTCTCGTTCAGCTAGAAGGATGTCATAGCCCTTGGAGAGATTATCCCAAAATAGACCCCTTATTTTTCTAGTCTTATCCCCCTCTATACGCAATGTTATTTCATATATTTTATGAGGTTTGCTAACTCTGGTATCTGCAGTTTCCACCTGAATGTATTCATTCGTGTCCACTGTCCCCAGATGATTCATAAGGACTTTGCGAGCTATGCTCACTTCTGCTGCGCTGTCTAGCATTGTCTGAGCCCATTCTCCGTTTTTCAGCTGTGTCCTCAGTATTCTCGGCATTGTTAATTACTTTAATACTGGCTACCTTCTTTTTTGGAAATTGTAATTTTTTATTCAGATGAGCAGGTTCTTTGTCTTTGGACTTGACGTGCTCTTCCCTGTGTTCTGATCGTCCTCTTCTTTCCGATTTCTGCGAGGAAGTCTGAAAAGATTGAGAGGGACGTGTATCAATATCTTGATATCTATCAGGTTTTTTTATATTATCCCTATTTCTAAGGTTGTATTTTTTCACAGAGGGCTCCCTTTGGGGAGACTTGCGTCCTTGGTCAGGAGATCTTTCTCTCCGCAGAGGAGACCTTCCTCTGGACTGGAATCTTTTTTCTTTAGGATTGGATTGTTTATTTCCATCCCAGCTCTTTTTTTGAGTGTTTAAATTATTTTTAATAAATACTTTTTCAGGACTTTCAACCAGTTGGGGTTTCACTGGTATTCCACCCAAACTATCTCTTCCTAGTTCTTCATAGGATTTTTCTATGATTCTGGCAATTTCAGATGGTTGGTCTGCAATATTTGTCTCTTTTAACCTCTGGCGAATCGCCACATTTGCTGCTTCTCCCTTTATGTTGGCTAATAATATTGCAGAGACCTGCTTGAAGTCTTTCAGTAATTTCATACCGAGAGTTAAAGCGGGTTCTGGACCGTATTCATCTTGAATTTGTTTTAGCACATCTGGTATTACTGACATGAATGGAACACCATGTGTTTTTGTGTAAATGGAAGCAAAGACTGTACCCCAAGTGTCACAGTCCTCCACATGTGGTGCGATTCCCATTGGAAGACAGATAGTCAGAATCCTATGTTTTTCAACAGGCGTGGTATCTGGAAACACCGCCTCTATTTGAGTGATTTTTTGTGCTAGCCAGAAAGGAATTTGTTCCCGTTTTGCGGGTACTTTACCTAGACAGGACTGTATGTTCTGAGGTGTAATTTTATTTGTGTTCCCCTGATGACTGGTCAGCTGTGGAATTTTGATTGCTGGTTGGATTGTTGAAGTCCGCATTACATATTGGACTAATTGTCTATGTATTTTTATTAATTGTTTTAGCTGTGCTAAAAGATCTGGTGCAGGCATTTCTTCAATGTCTGGATGTGGTGTGTATCCGGCTAGGACCGGCCACGTTGCTCCTGGTCTACCTAGTGGACCGAGCCTGGTGATGTGATTATTATGTTTTAGGGCGCCATGAAACAAGAGCAGATGCTCTTGGAATTTGAGTGGTATTTCCACCTCCTCGAAAGGAGTGTACTCATTAGGAGGTTCCTCTATTTTGTAATAGTGGAAGTCCTTTGTTACAGCGTTTGCTGCTGGAAAGTTTATCCATGAATAGAATACCTCTGTCTGCCGATATTCGTGTGCCTCAATTACGAATATGACTGTACCACCTCTTGGTGTCAGTCCATTTTCTATAAGTTTTAAGGTTATAGATTTTCTTATGTTGACCGGGATGAGTATTATATCCGGGTCATTTTGCAGCAGAGTATTGTCTGCTACTAGGAGTTCAGCTGCTAATCTAACTGTCTCCCTTTCTTCTTCACTTTCTGTCATTTTACTGACAGGAAGGTTATTCTGTTTATTTGCAGATCAGGTTTCTATGGAAACAAAGATTAGATGCACACTATTTTGGAACAGTGTATCCTTCAACGTTGAGTAAACCAAGAACCATACATAGGAGTCTCCTGCTGCGAGGTTTGGCGGATATGACCTTTCACCCACTCCAGACGTCTTTGGAGTATTATGGGAAAAAAGGGGTCTGTGTGAAAAAGCACGACTGAGTTACTCTAATGTCTTGCGTTAGTTTTATCGCCTATCCAAACGTTGGGCGCCATGTAGTGTAGTTCCTATTATCCCAATAGGCTCTGCGTATTGGAATAATATCTTCAATAGTATAGACCTAGGGCAGAGGTTAACTAGGTCTTCTACCGACGATATTAGACTTAAAGTTTTGTGTTTGCCAGCTAGCTCAGAGTTCACTAGAAACTTTCTCGAATAGGCAGGGAGGATTTTAACCTCCCTGGATAGACAAGAAGGGATTTAGTTTCTGACAACCATAGAACATGACAACTTTGCTCTCCCCTAATCAAGAGTGTATCTCTAGAGTCGTGTGAAAACAAAAGACAACTTATTTTACTCAGTCAGTTCAGTGCATTCTTAGTTTTACCAGATTGTAGAGAAAAGGAAGAGACGGGCATGTTCAATAAAAAGATGTTATTTATTGATCAGTCTCCTTTCTCATACAAGAGAAATGAATCGCTATTACTGCAATACTTGTAGTTAAGTAAAGTGCATACAGTAGAGACAGAATTATAAAATAATACTGTAAAAGCATTGATATGGTTTCTGAGCCATATGATACTTTAAAATGGATAAAATAGATACATACATATATACATTTGACTAATCATACTCAACTGGTGCTTCTAACCACGCCTACCCCAGTGTACCTGACCTAAGCCTAATACGTGGGCGGGAGTAGATAAGTAGCAGTTTAAGTTAAGTTTGTTTTGCCAAGGGACTGACTAGAGAATTCTCTGCGAGGGGTTATTCAGTTCTGTACCTGAGATCTAGAATGATGGAGGGCTGGTATCTCTTATCCCAGGTCTTGATATTCCAGCTACCTGCGAGGGCTGCTTGGAAGCGCCGGAGCTGGATTTCTCAGCAGGAGAAAGACAGCGTCTTGTTCTCAGCGCGTCAGGAAGGCGGGGCAGCGCCTGTGGGCTTCGC
This sequence comes from Lissotriton helveticus, assembly GCF_964261635.1. NCBI lineage: Eukaryota > Metazoa > Chordata > Amphibia > Caudata > Salamandridae > Lissotriton > Lissotriton helveticus. The sequence continues at coordinate 469,282,068 of NC_136073.1, read as the reverse complement.
TCTCTGCTGGGCTCCTCAGCACGTCTCGCTGCTCCAATCTCGTCACCACCGCATGTGTTTGCTTAAGGCAATGTCGGTAATATTTATACCTGAAAGGTGCCGAGATTGACGTAAGGATGGACATATATACGTCAATAAGGATGTCATATGAACGGGCTCGTTCGCACATTCTTTTGCTGAAGTTCTCGGTGAAATCAAAACAATGGCTATGGGAATTTCCCAGGTCGCTGTAGGTTTGATTTGTTTTGAGAACTCCGTATGCCTTATCAGGGGCTGGAGGAATATCGCTTGTCTAATTAGATGGCATGCGTTATGACCTAATCAGATAACGCGCTTCTGTGCCGTGGTGTGGCTTAATCAGATAACGGTTTTTGCACCGTTGGATGGCTGCTAGTTAATTATTAACCAAACCAGGGTCAGGAATAGGGGAATCGATACAGTACCTATAGGAATACATCACAGCGGCAGCGGCGGTGAAAGGCAGCAGGAGCACACAGACTTACTGGTGGAGCTGTGTGGTGAGGGGGAGCGACCTGCCTGTAGACAGGGTCAAGCACTCAGCGTGTGCGCAGCCAGTGATGATGTATGGTCCGGGTGGGCCGCACTGGTAGAAATATCTGTTGCCTACTGGACTGCGTCATCTGCAATCGTGACTTGATTTGAATTGTCAGCCCTGGTGTTTGCAGTGTAGGCCGGAGGCAGCGGTCAGCATGGGCTTACAGCCACATGGCATTCACTTGAGCTGCACTGAGTTAGTGGCACCTGAAGCACTCAGCGTGTGCTCAGCCAGCGATGATGCGTGGTCCGGGCGGGCCGCACTGGGAGCAATGTATTTTGCCTAATGAATTCTGTCTTAATAAGGCTACGTGGCAGTGACTTGTGGTGCACTGAGTTAGTCGCACCTGAAGCACTCAGCATGTGCACAGCTAGCGATGACGCATGGTCTGGGAGGGCCGCACTGGTAGCAATGTCTGTTGCCTACTGGACTGTGTCATCTGCAATCACGGCTGGGACTGAATTGTGAGCCCTGCTGTCCGCAGTGTAGGCCAGAGACAGTGGTCAGCAAGGGCCCACCGCCACGTGGCATTGAGTTGAGCTGCACAGTTAGTGGCACCAGAAGCATTCAGCATGTGCGCAGCCTGCGATGATGCTTGGTCCAGGCGGGCTGCACTGGAAGCAATGTCTGTTGTCTACTGGACTGAGTTATATGCAATCGCGACTCGATCTGAATTGTGAGCCCTGCTGTCCGCAGTGTACATGGAAGGCAGTTGTCTGTACAGAAATAACTCTGCGGTGCTGTGCCGCAGGGGTCGCAGAGGGCCTGTGTCGAGGAGGCTGGCAGTCACGGTGGCAGCCTCGTAGCAGGGTGAGGGCCACCGCTCTGTCAGATGTGTTGGCCTTCCCAGAAGTGAACCATGCCCAGAGCCTACGGCCTATTTATTCACACTCCTATGCTGGAGAGGTGTACGTTGGACCAGCCCACTCCGCTACTGAGGGGGGACGACACAGCTACATGACCGAGATCTTCCCCACTGCCTGAGGTAACATGATTGCATCCACTGTCCACAACACTACAAGCACCAGCAGTATATGTCCACATGGAGAGGTCTGTGCTCTGCATAGTGAGGTCTGTCCGGCACATCACCGCCTCACTTGGCATTGTGTGCATTCTTATTCATGTGTGACTTGCCTCCTTCACACATACTTGGTTCCCACCTCTCCCAACATTTAGCTATTGTGTGGCTGAGGTGCCATGCTGTTTTCGGAAGGTCCGCTGTCCTGGTCTGTGCTTCCTCGTGGTAGTAGGGTGGTGGTCCGGGGGAGGTTGTGGTGGCGGTGGGTGTTGTGGCCTACTTGGGTGGAGCTGCATGATCAGTAGCTCTATGGCATGTGTTGGTCTTCAGATGTAGCTCTGGGCTGGGCTCCCTCTCATACTGTAGGTAGTCGTCCTGCTTTACACCAGTGAAAGGCAGATGTAAAATTCTTACTGCTAACGCAGCTTATCGCCTGTTTGGACCGCATCACAGATTTGGCAGGTCGTTGAAAATATCGGGAAGTGGTGTTTTCGTGTTTTTCATTAGCATTAGTTGTCGCTCTCATTCGTGGCGATGTTTTCTGCAGAAGCTATTGCTGGAAAACTGTCGATATTGGCAGTTTGCTCCAGGATGAGAATGGGATGATAATTTTTTCGCCACTTTTGTTGTGCTAAAGTGCTGATAACTCGGCGATAAGTCTTTGAGAATACGCCCTATCGTTTTTTTTTTGGTCTGGATTCGCACACCCAGCCTATTTGAAAAAACTATATAATAATAATTTTTGGTCCCTGGGGGTTTTTGTGGGATCCCCTGAGCAGGCCTAGGGGGTTAGGGTGTTTGTACCCTGCCCACTTTTCTTGTTTTTTCATCTTTGTTCTTGTGATTCGCATGTAGCTACAACAAAGTCCTAATAAACACAAGGGCTCTTTTAGAGTAACCCTATAACCCAACAGTGGGGACTTATCGCTGAGTTATCGGCGCTTTAGCACAGCAAAAGTGACAAAAGAATTATCTCCCCATTCTCAAGTTGGTGCACACTGCCACATTGCCCACAGGCTAACGGTACCTACACAGCGGGCAATCAACATCCTTCCGCAGACAACGCTGCTGGCTGTGCTGCACCTGTTGGCCTCTGGTATCTTCCAACTAACAACTGCCTGAGTCAGAGGAGTCTCACAGCCTGTTCTATTAAACTTCCTCACACGTCTTGGATGCATGTCCACAAAAGCAACGTAGGGCCCCTGTCTCCGCACCACCCGCTCGTCCCAATTCGTAGTATTTCTGCACAACCAACCCCAATCCGAGCCGTTGCTTGACACCTCTGTGCCCCAGATCCAAGATTATAGTCACTGAAATGGAGGTGCACCAGGTCATGAAGTTTAGTAGTTAACAGTAGTGGAAAAACAGTACTTTATTAGAAAAACATAAACTAACAACACAAAAACATCAAACAACGAGTCACATTCCCAATGGGGAACATCACCAGGGCAACTTGTGGATCGAAGTAACTGGAGATCCTCCTGGAAATCCCAATACTCTGTATTCAGAAACCTGTTGGATAAATTAAGACAATGGTCACAAACGTAACATGGTATAATGTATTGCACTTGGACAAAGCAGAATGCTTACAGGTATGATTAATCCTGCACAAAGGGCCATAACAGACATTCATATGGTTGTGACCTTCGTAGGAAAGAAAAGGAATGTTACAACCAAACAAACTTCTGTTACGGTCTCATTATGCAGGATTTATGAATACCTGTAAGCATCACGGTTTGTTTCAGCTTGATACACCTGCATGTTCACTTCACCCACACTGCGCAGGAACAGCTAGAGACAAGCAAGGTAACCACACCATAACAGGCTTCCTGCACGTGTTGGGGGCAATTGACTGCACACATGTACTACTTGTGCTCCCTGCCGACACAGCACATAATCACCACCACAGAAACCACATGCATCCCAACAATGTTCAGGCAAAACTGACCAACGGGGCCTGTTCACTAATGTCATCGCAAACATCTCAGGCAGTGTGAATGATTCGTACATCTTTCGCAAGCATCCCAGCCCTGGTCCCCAGATCAGTCTGCCACCCACTGATGACTGCCCGACCCTGCACACCCAGACCTCAATGCTCACCTGCTGCCACCGGCATGTCTCCAAGAGGGCTCACCACGTGCCGGAGCAACCTCCTCAGCCGTCACTGGATTCTACGGCAAAGGCCCCCAGCGCATCCTGCTGCACAGCGCCGAGGAGTCATGTCTGTACAGCCATCTGCCTTTGGCGTACACGCGGTCCAGCCGAGCTCACAATTCAAATCGGGTCTTGATTGCCAGACCTACGCATCATCGCAGGCTCCAGACCTGCTCAGCTCTGGTGGCGCAAACTCAGTGCAGCTCAAGTCATCGCCACGTGATGGGAGGCCCGTGTCGGCCAAAATGCCTTGGCTGACACAAACTCTGTGCACCTAAAGTCATTGCCACATTGTGGGAGGCCCGTGTCGGACAAAGTGCCTGTGCTGCCACCAACTCTGTGCACCTCAAGTCATGGGCCCTTTATGATTGAATATCGTAGTGCGAACACCCTCATGTCACCTCCGGTAGTGGGGTATGTGATGTGGTAGATCCCTAGGCCCTCATTCATAAGCAATAACCACATGAACACACAGAGATAGAGAGTGGAAATGGCGTAGAGCACGTGCACCCTGCCCTTTTCATTGACAGGGTCACATGTCCTGTGACCTCTGTGCTGGATGGATGCAGTGTGGGTGTAAACCAGCCCGGAGGGAGTGGCTGTGGCATGCTGACAACTAGATCTGTGATCAGCAGATCACTACAGGGAAGAACTGGGACATGTAGCGTTGTATTTCCCTCCCTGTAAGCGTAAGCAGAGTGGGCTGGCTGAAACGTGCATCCTTCACGACTTTATCAATATGGCGGTTTGAAGCCGCGCACCCACCGGGATACGTACACGATGGGTGCGCGACTCCACTTTTTTCTCCCTCAAAAATTAATTATATATATTAATAGTTAACAACACAGAAGACATTATATTATTTTAATAACAAACAAAACATTTTACAAAAACTATTTTTAGGATATTAAAGTTACAAAATATCAATAAAAAAATGAAAATTACTGAAAAAACCATAGGTTTAATAAACATTATAATTCCAAATTAGCATTTAAAAAACCTTTGAAATTCACAAAAAAAACATAGGTTTCAGTGACATTATAGTTAGAAATTAGTATTTAAAAAACCATTGAAATTCACTGAAAAAACCATAGGTTTCAGGCACGTTATAGTTAGATGGACATTTCACTCATACAAAATCAGTGAAATTCGTCGGTTAAAATTAGCTGAGCTAACTATAACTTGCGCCCCCTCAATGCACTGCTGATGACGTGACATATTACATCAATCATGACATGGTCAGTGACATCACTGATGACATCGCTGATGACATCTCAAATGACATCACTGATGACATCATCCACATAATAATCTGATGCACCTCCTCATACCCTAATATAGCCTTTCATACATCCACTCAAAAATGCAGATTACCATTTTTGAAAATCTAGACACACAAATACCAGTTACTACACACCCACTCACTGATTCCTGGGTCTACACACACACACATCCACTCATTCACCCATACAATTACTCATACATGCAGTCACTCATTAATACAGCACTATCATATGCACTCATACACCTACACAGACACTCACACACCGCCATTCATCCATAGTTACTCACACACCTAGTCAGTCATGCAAACAATCAACCACCCTCCCATTTACACACCTATACAGTTATACACACACACCACCACACATATTCATACAGATACTAACACATACTTACTCTCTTATACAATCACTGATACAAGCACATACTCATCCATACAGCCACTCTCCCAATCACTCACTCTCACATATAGTCATTTATATACGCCAACACTCACATATACTGCCTTTCACTTACGTAGTTATTCAAACATGTACGTCTGAGACATTCATTCGTTCACCAACACACCCAAACACACACTCACCCACCCATACAGTCCTTCACACATTCAGTCTTGAACCCATACACCCAGTGATATATATATCAGTGTAACACCATGGGGTCATCACAAGTAAAAAACTGTAAACAAAAGGCAAAAAGACACTTGACAGCTACTACCTCTCACTCATTATTCTTCCCACAGAATGTCGAAACAGAGGTAGAAACACAGTCGGAACAGTGGCCCTTTAATTCAGAATGGACCTACGACTGGGAGGAGTCTCATCAGGACACGGAGACGTCTTATTCCGGAAACAACGAATCAAGGGTGTGTTTATTCACCCGGAGAGAACGGAGTGGAGAGGAAGGCGAAAGCGGAGCAGAGCAGAGGAGCACATCGTACGAGGAGAGAAGGCAGGGAGTCGTTGAAGAGAACGCGGAGCCGGAGAAGCCAGGAGGCCACCGACACCACGAGCCGCCCAGCCATACACCCGCGGGAGGTGTGTGGCTCAGCCAGGTACGTGAGAGATTCAGGGGCTGGGTTACTCGTAAGACAGCCGTTGCGGACTAAAGCCCGGGCTATATTTCCACCCTTCCTGGTATTCCCTTCCCCTGAGCACAAAACCCCTCACTACGCAACTAGTTGAGTTGTGTGTCACACTTAGTTGGATCCTCACTCCCTTACCCGTAAAACACTAGTGATATCGAACCGACAACTGATATACCGTTGTCTTTTTTCTCTGTTTCACTCGAGAGGCAAAACGGAATCCGAAGGAGAGCTACCTTGACGGAAACCCGACAGAGGGCGTAGGACTGCATCTGCTGAATCAGGGATCCGAAAGGCTGCGAGAAGCCGTTCGCCGTGAGGAACGATAACCAGCCGGAAGAAAAGCTCAGACTCTCTATATTTCAAAATAAAACCCACAAAGACTAAAATTAGCGTGTTGCCTATTCCTCCCGCGACTGTAACAGTGGTGGAGAATGCGGGCAACACGCAAATTTTAGTCTTTGTGGGTTTTATTTTGAAATATAGAGAGTCTGAGCTTTTCTTCCGGCTGGTTATTGTTCCTCGCGGCGAACGGCTTCTCGCAGCCTTTCGGATCCCTGATTCAGCAGATGCAGTCCTACGCCCTCTGTCGGGTTTCCGTTGAGGTAGCTCTCATTCGGATTCCGTTTTTGACTCTCGAGTGAAACAGAGAAAAAAGACAACGGTATATCAGTTGTCGGTTCGATATTACTAGTGTTTTATGGGTAAGGGAGTGAGGATCCAACTAAGTGTGACACACAACTCAACTAGTGCCGTAGTGAGGGGTTTTGTGCTCAGGGGAAGGGAATACCAGGAAGGGTGGAAATATAGCCCGGGCTTTAGTCCGCAACGGCTGTCTTACGAGTAACCCAGCCCCTGAATCTCTCACGTACCTGGCTGAGCCACACACCTCCCGCGGGTGTATGGCTGGGCGGCTCGTGGTGTTGGCGGCCTCCTGGCTTCTCCGGCTCCGCGTTCTCTTCAACGACTCCCTGCCTTCTCCCCTCGTACGATGTGCTCCTCTGCTCTGCTCTGCTCCGCTTTCGCCTTTCTCTCCACTCCGTTCTCTCCGGGTGAATAAACACACCCTTGATTCGTTGTTTCCGGAATAAGACGTCTCCGTGTCCTGATGAGACTCCTCCCAGTCGTAGGTCCATTCTGAATTAAAGGGCCACTGTTCCGACTGTGTTTCTACCTCTGTTTCGACATTCTGTGGGAAGTATAATGAGTGAGAGGTAGTAGCTGTCAAGTGTCTTTTTGCATTTTGTTTACAGTTTTTTACTTGTGATGACCCCATGGTGTTACAATCAGCAAACAATGTGGTTGAGAGCCAGAGCGCTCAGCAGCGGGTCATAATCATTAAGCCAGCCGACAAAGACGGAAATATAGTCATAAAAAACACGGCTATGTTAAAGAGGCTCATCGACAACTAGATGACCCAACTAAGTACAAAAAACTTGTGCATAATCCCACCAATAGAATGATTCTTGAATTACAAACCAACCTAAATAAATGGCATACTCAAAACTTGATTAATGATAATGAGTGACAGTATCTTTCTAAAGAACATCCAACTGTACCTACCATATACTTCTTGCCGAAGATTCACAAGACTCCCCAGGAAGACCAATAGTCTCATCATGCAATTCCCTATACGAGAACATCTCAACATATGTAGATCACTATTTGGCGCTGTTGGAAGCCGGAGTCCCCGTCCCGCACCCCTGTCACCAAATGCGAGACCTGGGACTCCTCACTCAACGTTAGGCCAAGTAAGGACACCATTTGAGATAGCCCTCCTCACCCCCTTAGTAGCTTGGCACGAGGAACCAGGCCTATCTCCAAGGTACCAGTGTACAGTATGTGCAACCACACCCACAGCAACCCCCTGGGGACACCACAAATGGACTCCATACAAGTTTGATAAAAACGAGTCTAAACTTTATAGAAAAAGATATATAGAAACAAAAGCCAACATAAAATAAAGGGTAATATTAGTTACGGCTGGCTGGTAGGTTCAAATCCCAACCACCGCTTTCAAAATACTATGCCGGTCGCAATGCTAGATTCACACATGTTGCAATGGACAAACAATAGTGCACTGCATAACAACACAATCCTGTGCTGGGCAAAGGAGAAATAATACAATGCATAACAATAAACCCTGGTACCATACAACAGGAGAAATAATGCAATGCCTACCGCTACAACCATGTACTGCTCAATGAAGGAATAATGCAATACGTCACACCCCAATCACATACTTTGCGATGAAGAAATAGTGCAATGCGGGCCGCTACAATCATGTACTTTTCAATGGAGAAATAATGCAATGCTTAGCGCTATAATCAAGTACTTCGTTATGCAGAAATAATGTGAGGCGGCATAAGACCGTCCGGCAGTTCGTTAGCAGCAATATTGGCAATGTGTATACCGAGAATCAGCCTCTTCGATAACAGTTGCCCCCCACATGTATCAATGATGACATAAAGTGCAGCTTCTTACTCTGGCCCCAGTACTGCTACTCCTTTCATCAGTACGGGCACCAATCTGAGCCGAAGCAAAGAAGGACTGAGAGTCTGAGATAGTGTCCCTCCGAGCCCGCATCCTACCCAGGTAGTGATCCATGTTACCTGGGGGCGCGACCCCACTCTCCTCTCCTCCTTCAGCGAACTGGGCCTTCTGTGCAGAACTTTTTCAATGGTCCTCAGCGGCTCGGCCTTGCAGCTCAGCTCCTTCGGGACTGCCGGTCCGGGCCGCGATTGTTAGGAAGTCTCAGGTTGCCGTAGGGCACACTTACTGAGATTACTTTACTCCGGGTGCACATTCACCACAGCACCCTCCGGGTCTCTTCTTTCATAAAGCCACACACACAACACTGATGGGACTCCACATCGACTCCGAGTGCACGCTCACCAGTCACTCCTTCCTGCGATCTCAGTTAGCACCAAGACACACACACCGCGCTGCAGAGATTCACTTTCTTCCGGTGCACACGATGATCAACCGATCACCTCCACAGTCCCAGGTTGCACCATAGCACGCACACTGCTTCACTGAGACTTACTCCAAATCCGGTGCCCCAATATCCAGGCGATCTTCAACAACGCCTTCGGCTGCACCACAACATGCTCACCGTGTCCGAGCCTCACTTCTCCTCCTATGTACTCGATGACCAGGCGCTCTTCACCAAAACCTCGGGTGCACCCTGACACACACCCTGCGTGTCTGAGACTCACTCCACTTCCGATGCACACATTGATCAGGTGCTCCTCACCAAAGCCTCCTGTGCACCATGAGACGCACCCTGGGTGTGCAAGGCTCACTCCACCTCTGATACACCCGCCGACCAGGCGCTCTTCACCAGCGCCTGCGGTGCACCATGACTTGCACCCTGCAAGTCTGAGTCTCATTTCAGCTTCGGTGCACACGCTGACCAGACGCTCTTCACTAATGCCTGGGGTGCACCACAACATGCACCCAGCGTGTCCTACACTCACTTGACCTTTGATGCACACGTTGACTGGGCGCACTACACCCCCGCCTCCTGTGCACCACCACACGCACCTGGCGGGTCCGAGTCTCACTCCTCCTCAGTGTGTCCAAGATCACAGTGCACACCTTTCGAGGGTCTCAATCTGCCACAACATGTGCCCACCGCGTCACTTGAAACTTCTCTGGAAACTTTTATGTTCCTGTGTTTCCAAACATGGAGCCAGCTCACCATGGGCCCTTGGGGTAACGAGACGCAGCACAAAGCACAGTCTTTATCAAGCAGGGGGACCCAGCGCACCAAGCACAGTCCCAAAAGCCTCTTCCTTGGTTAAAATAGTAAACTGCAGACCAGTCCCAGATCCCAAAGCAAGGGTTGGTCTTTCCCCAGCAGTCTCTTCATTTGTCCCTTCCTTAGCAGAGGTTCCTCTTTTCATTCTCAATCCTTTCTGTTCCATTCCTGAATTGACACAAATGGTTTAAAATGATTCATTGTTTTGTTCAATCCATCTTCAAATTGAATCAGTAAGATACATAAAAGCCAAAACCTTAAAAAATGTAATCATAAAGGGATCAGTGGATAAATCCAAATAGTCCTGCCTAATAAATGTGTAATGGTCTAAAACATAACCATTATTTTTATTCCCTGAGCAAACCTCATCATCTACAAATTCGTATGATAAAATTGCTTGTTTGATAAGCTTTTTATGTGGCAGCCTTTTAATACCAGCAAGAAGAGTTAACGAGGGAAGTTTATAGTTTGCCAATAAAGTGGGTGCATTAGAGATTGAGAATAGATCTTTTGACGAAATGTTTGAGGATAAATCCAGCCAAATAAAATGTTTCACAGAATTCTCATCAGTGGACTCAAAAGCACAAATGTAATTTAGCATCTTAATATCATTCTGAGACAAGATTGATGGTAGTCCTAATTCCAGTTTCATCCTGATGTGAGGAGAAGATGTTTCAGGTTAATAATATTCCTCATGCAATTGTGCAAAATAATATCTAATTTACTTAAGGAGACCGAATTCATTATAATACAACCACACATCAGTATAGATTCCATTTTTTATCTAATTGCAGTAATGGTTGAACCTGCTGCACCCCCTCCATATCTAGAAGCAAATTATTTAATTGCAATAGCTGTTTAATTATATTTTTTCGAGTACTGAATCTCCTGCGACCATAGTAATGTGCCCTGTATAATTATGCCCAAATAGGCATAATTTAACAACCCCGATGTTTTGCTGATCTTTCATCCACTTAAAACAGGCTTTAGATATCCCAAAGCACAAAATGTTGGCCTTCCTATCATTAATTTTAAAGTCATTTATCCGATTGTATTCTCGTAAGCATGTTAATTGACGATGAAGACCTATCTGGGTTTTAGAGAATGACACAAGATTATGAGCACAGGCCATGTATGGTTATAATTTGCGGCCCCAATTTTGGACAGTCCCTCTCCTTATTTTCCAACTTAACATAAAGATCAGATATAGAGGGAATAATACAGGGACTAACATGCACCCTTGTTTTAGTCCATTTTCTGTTTTAATCCATGGAGTCAAACCTCTGTTATCACTTACCTGCACCCAGGTATTCCAATACAACTCTACAATAAATTCAGAAGAGTAATATCGATCCCTCAACCTGCCAATGTTGCCCACAATAGGTATCTATCTACCTTATCAGAAGCATTTGAATTGTCTATAAAGCAGGCAAACATTTTTTTTTAATAGCAGAGGAGGTTTGTACTACTGATGAACACCCTGATTTAAAACCAGTTCGAGAAAGGCGTTCTGCCCATGCTGCTAATTGAATTAATAATAATTTACAAAAAAATGTTACCGTCAGCATCCAGTAATGCAATAACTGCTGGGTTTTGATTTTGGTCCCCGTTTATAACAGGGCTGTAAAATAAAGCTTTTCTAGGATGAAGGAATAATAACGGAACCAAAAATAGAGCACTTTGCTACATTATTCTTTATTATAAAAATGTGAGATCCCATTAGGGCCAGGGGCATGAGACATTTTGCATTGGGAAATAATCAAACTAACCTTCACATTTGACTTTTCACCTATGGCGTTTGTGAACATAGTAACCACCTTCTTTACAGACTGATCACCAAAGCCATACAATTCAGTAAGGTAGAGGTTCCATTTATTATAATTTATATGATAATCTCCCAAATTATACTTCTTATCTTGTCACGAACATATCAGTGACCAGATCATTTAATTTCTTTTTTTTAAATGATAGAGTCATGAAGTTCCGTCGTTCTTTAAATTTCAGTTCGCACAAGTCAAACCTGTGCTCTTTTTTAACTTATGCATCTCATTGTTTATAGAATTGATATTATGTTTTCAAAATCCTTCTCATTTTCTGTCTATAGCTTCCAGTTCTTAAACTTTATTCGATTGTTCATAAAAACATCATAAAAGTATACAGAATTAAAAAGGCACTTATGAATTAGTACAAAAGCAGGGGAATACAGTACATTAAAATTACAGAGCTCATAATAAGTAGGTACATGGTCTTACAGCAGGAGAATAAATTATTACAACATTAAAAAAAAAAACTTTTTCTAAACGATACTGATTTTAGAATAAAGGTTGCGGTAAAAAAACAGATATCCGGGGTAGCAAGTGCAAATAAAAATCTCATGGCATTAACGGTTGTGGACACAGAGTATCTCTTAAACAGTGGTTTGAGGTAGAGAATACGCAAAGGTTTATACAAAGGGCATATTAGCATAAAGTGCAACGTGCATTGTTTAGTAATTCCGTCACACGGACAGGGGGTGTCAGAATAAATTTTCATCCTCGGGAATGCCACCAGGTTATGCACAATACCTAATCTCAGCCTTGTAAGTACATACTGATGAGGCTGTCTAGTAATAACTTTTAGGTACATAGGAATACCAATCCCTTCTTCCTTGTTTGAGAAAGAGAAAGCATGGGTTGAGTAATAGCTACAAAGTTCTTTACGCCTGTTAAATTTATGCCTCAAAAAGACTCCTTTAACCTCCTGCTTCGGTAAGACAGTGGCACACTCGGGGTCACCGTGGACATCCAGATCGAAAAGTTCCTTAAAAGAAGAAACAACATATTTTAACCACGGGATCTGGTAGGCATTATCCAGGCGTAAACAGTCTTGAATTATCCCCTGGTAAAGCCAGTTTGATCCTTTGACCAAATGGACCTCCAGGCCATTAGGGGTCTCAATCCGATTAAGTCGGATATATAATCCAGCCCTAGTTCACTATGGGTCAGTTCAATGGATGCCGAAGATGGAAGACAGAGGAGTCTCTTAAGAAATATATTTTCAACTATATGCAAGTCCCTTTGGGACCTGTGTCCCCAAACCCCTGAGCCATAAAGGGCAATAGAAGCACACCTGTGTCGATAAACATTCAGCATGTCTGGTATGCGGCGGCTTCCCAGTTTAGCAGCAAAACGAAATACACCTAGGGAAGCCTTGCCCATCCTAGCTTTAACATTGTGTTGTTCAGGGGTCCAGGACCCACCGTTATTAAAAGTAATTTCCAGATAGCAAAAATTGTTCACGACCACGATTCGGTTTTCCTTAAAATGAAAAGATTTAAGTTGGTTCACCTTTTTCCCGCAAGCCATGATGAAGGTTTTAGAGTCGTTAATTTTTAATTTCTTCCCCTGTATAAAATCAAAATGGTTCATAAGTTTTTGAAGGCCTATGGGGGTTCTTGAGAGTAAGACGGTATCGTCTGCATAGAGCAGCACCGGGATAGGTTGTCCCTCGACTTGTGGGGCATCAGCTTGCACGTTTTTCAATTCGAGCTCCAGGGAGTTTATAAAGAGGGAAAAAAGCAGCGGGCCAAAACACAACCCTGTCTAATGCCAGATGTAACCCAGATCTTCCTTGTGCATTCCCCCTCCTGGCTGTAGCGAATCTGGGCAGATAGGTTGTTATAGAGTCTTGCCAGAAAATGAATTATCGCTGCCGGGGCTCCCATTTCGAGTAGGGTTGACCACAACAAAGCATGGTCAACCAGATCGAAGGCACTAGAGAGGTCCGCAAAACAAAGAAACAAAGAACCCTGTTTGGCTTTAGTGTATTTCCCAATTAGGAGATCTAGATTGATACACTGCTCAATAGTGCCAAGGCCCTTCCTGAAGCCATATTGGGAGGCCGCAAGGATGTTATTAGTTTCAGCCCATTCCTCTAGACGTAACAGGAAAACCCTGCTCATGATTTTTAACGAGGAGTCCAGGAGGGAGATAGGGCGGTGGTTCTTGGCCTCTTCTCTATCTCCCTTCTTGTAAATTGACAGGATTACAGATTCGCTCCAGGTAGAGGGGGTAGTATCGTTGACAGCAGCGTTAAACACCTGGGTCAATAGGGGGCTCCACGGGGCCAGATCGGTTTTATATAGATCGACCCTCAAGAGAATTACGGCATCCCTATCTCTCGGGTGATTGGATAGTGCCCTCTTAAGATCTTGTAACGCAGACGTGCAGGCTCTATCAAACCACCCTAGCGTGGCCCACTTGGTTATGCCCTTGGTGATGGTGAGGGACTTTTTAATTATATTACCAAGTTCCTCAAAATCGACTATAATGCAACTTGGGGCGGCATCAGCTTCAAGACAACGGATTATGACTTCATAACCTGCTCTCACGATTTTCCTTAATAATTTATCGGAATTATTTCCACACCATTTAATCCGGATGCCATTTTGCCTACATGGAATGATCTCGTCAGCAATCCTACCGTTAAAACGGATCATAGGACCCCAAATGAGGATTGACATAGTAATGGCATTGTGGTCGCTAATTCCAAAATCCACAATAATCGGGACCGTGCAGAGGGGGATCGTGTATGCCGATATCAACAGATAGTCTATAACGGATACTGAGTTCCTCCCAGTAAAAGTAGGAACAATATTCCCCTCAATATCCAAAGCTGGTAGATGAATGACCAAATCAAGTTTTAACAGGAGGGCATTAAGGGAGTCGCCATAAGGGGTATGGGTAAAATGAGCCCGGTTCTCCCCGTTGTCCCCATCGTACCCACATACATTAGTATATGAGTAGGGACAAGATCTAATAATAAACACCCCCCCCCCCCCAAATAATGTCATATGGCTTATGGGTGTCACTACTAATTTTAATTATAGCTGATTCGAGTTTGTCTACACCAAGGGTACTCGTGGGGTCAAATGTATTATTATAATGATTAATCAACAAAGTGTCCCGGCCCCCTTTATATTCTAACCTAAGTATTTGTAAGTGTGAACCTAAAATAGAGTGGGATCTCACACGTACTGGGAAATGCACAGACAATAAAATCAACAGCCCACCTTTTGCCCTACCCATGGAAGATTCTTGCGCTGGGCAATTATATGAAACAAAGCCATCGTAATGAATATCATTCGTGGACCAGGTTTCCTGTAAGCAGAGGATGTCAAACCCGGAGATGGATTCCCTCCAGCTCAGGGCTGACAACCTCTGCCGCCAACCGGCAATGTTCCAGCTAGCCAGTTTAAAACCTGGGAGACTAGATACCGGTACCGGCTCTGCCAGCTCATGATAAGATGAAGGAACCAGAGTAGTTAACGACTCATCAGACATACCCAAGGCATATGGTGGATGGTGAATATCCGCTATATTAGCTTGGAGAGGGGGTACCATGGGCAACCTTTTGGGAGTTGTGGGAGTTAACAAGCCTTCCGCGGGAGCAACAGCTACGCCCTCAGCATTTTTTAAACTCTCTGCTAGCACAGCGCTTGCTTAGCGCTTTACTTTTAAAACTCACCTTTTGCTTTCAGGGACTTTTCCCTACCACACCCATCCCCGCGCAGCTGAGCTTGACGCTGCAGCGGACACAGGACTCCCTGTTCGCCGCCTTCAGCGGCCGCCCCCCCCAGGCCACGCCCACTCTCTTTGGCCACGCCCACCTGGGGCCTTTAAGAGCTGATTACGAGCTCGTTTTACACACGGATTCCTCCCCTGCCTTCCGCGGGAGCAACAGCTACGCCCTCAGCATTTTTTAAACTCTCTGCTAGCACAGCGCTTGCTTAGCGCTTTACTTTTAAAACTCACCTTTTGCTTTCAGGGACTTTTCCCTACCACACCCATCCCCGCGCAGCTGAGCTTGACGCTGCAGCGGACACAGGACTCCCTGTTCGCCGCATTCAGCGGCCGCCCCCCCAGGCCACGCCCACTCTCTTTGGCCACGCCCACCTGGGGCCTTTAAGAGCTGATTACGAGCTCGTTTTACACACGGATTCCTCCCCTGCCTTCCGCGGGAGCAACAGCTACGCCCTCAGCATTTTTTAAACTCTCTGCTAGCACAGCGCTTGCTTAGCGCTGTACTTTTAAAACTCACCTTTTGCTTTCAGGGACTTTTCCCTACCACACCCATCCCCGCGCAGCTGAGCTTGACGCTGCAGCGGACACAGGACTCCCTGTTCGCCGCCTTCAGCGGCCGCCCCCCCAGGCCACGCCCACTCTCTTTGGCCACGCCCACCTGGGGCCTTTAAGAGCTGATTACGAGCTCCTTTTACACACGGATTCCTCCCCTGCCTTCCGCGGGAGCAACAGCTACGCCCTCAGCATTTTTTAAACTCTCTGCTAGCACAGCGCTTGCTTAGCGCTTTACTTTTAAAACTCACCTTTTGCTTTCAGGGACTTTTCCCTACCACACCCATCCCCGCGCAGCTGAGCTTGACGCTGCAGCGGACACAGGACTCCCTGTTCGCCGCCTTCAGCGGCCGCCCCCCCCCAGGCCACGCCCACTCTCTTTGGCCACGCCCCTTTTTAGCCCTACAAATCATGTGCTTCTACCGTACGCGCAGCGGACGGGCGCAGCGGGCGCGCCGTTTGCGCGCCGAAGGCGCGCCTAAGGCAAGCCCGTCTGCGCCCGTCCGCGACCGGCCGGGACCAGGGGCCACAGATTCTGCCCATTTTGTGTCCTACACCTCCGCTCAATTATCCGCACTCATGGCTTCCGCCTCTGTCCCTCCTTCGGTAGCCTCACGTATTGCTTCACTTGGCGTCTCTGCGTCTTCCTGTCCAACTTCATCCCCCCTTCCTTACCCTCCATCCCCCCTCCTACGGCTCATCATGTAACCCCTTCTCTCCCACTGTCACCCCCTGCAGCTTCGGCTCTTCTGTTAAACACCCGGTCAGCTGTCAAGCATCAAACTGAACTCTTCAACCTTCTCTCCTCAGATTCCCCCGATTATCTTTTTCTCACGGAGACATGGTTTTCTTCTGATTCACTCCCCGATCTTTTAGCTATTCTTCCTGACACATACTATGCCCTCCGCGCGGACCGCCCGGCCCGTAAAACCGGTGGTGGAGTGGCAATGATTATTCGATCTACGCTGAAGTTTCAGCTTCTTGACCACTCTCCTATACCCAACGTGGATTTCCTGGTCGCTCGGTCCACCAATCTTATCGACCCCCTCACTTTTGTCCTCGTTTATCGGCCCCCTGTGCCCATGCCTCAATTTGTTCCCCTCTTTCAAGACATCCTGGCCACCCTATCAGTGAACAACTCGGCAGTTGTCCTACTAGGCGACTTCAATTACTGGCCGGACGATCCTCGAGAAAGTCCAACTTCTAAAGACTTTTCTGCAACTCTTCACTCTTTAAACTTCACTCCTCACGTCTTCTCATCCACTCACGTTAAGGGTCATACCTTGGACCAAATTTGGTCCCTGCGTTGCCCCCTCTCTGTTCTCTCCACCCTTCCCTGTCTCTGGTCAGACCACTTTCTTATTTCTTTTAATATTCCCGTTCCTTATCATCCTAAAGTCCCTCTCCCCAAAAACTTGACCGCCCGCTGCTGGAATCAGACAGATCTCTCCCTTCTTTCTTCCTCTCTGGCTTCCACCACTCCTGACTTGACCGACCTCTCTCTGGAAGATCAAGCTGATGCTGTCTGTGCTTGGCTATCCTCCTCCTGTGACCTCGTCGCCCCTCTTAAAAACATCAAATCTGGCCGGCCCCATGAGGCCCACAGATGGTTCTCTAGTGAACTCAAAGAGTTAAAACTTAATCTTAGGCGATCAGAGCGCCAATGGAGGCATCACTACTGCCCTCTTCTTCGCATTAAGTATAAATCATTACTCAACAGCTACAAAAAGGCCATTATCTCGTCAAAAATGGAATACTTTTCCGAAAAAGTTGCCCGCTCTTCCAACAAATCCCGAGAGATTCTTTCACTCGTAAAACAAGTTGCCACATCCGATCGTACTAACGTTAGCGTCGCCCCTTCCCTCTCATTTTGTCTTTCCCTCAACAATTACTTTATTGACAAAATCTCTGCTATCAAAGCTAATATCCCCGCAGTCTCTCAAACCCTGGTTATCCCCCCTCTCCCCCCCGCCTTTTATGTTAGACCTCTTCCCCCCTATCACTCCTCCACAATTCTCTGCTCTGCTGGTCAAGGTCAAATCAGGATCGCCAGTCGACTGCGCGCCGGCCCGGATTCTTCAAACCCTTTTCTCTCACTCTCCTGGACCCCCTCTAACACTTCTTAACTCATCCCTGGCTCTTGGATCTGTTCCCTCTTCTTTCAAAACCGCTATTGTTCTTCCTATAATAAAGAAACCTGGCCTGGATCCTTCTTCACCCTCTAACTTCAGGCCTATTTCCCTTCTTCCCTACTTGGGGAAGATTGTGGAAAGCCACGTCACCTCCTGCCTAGCCTCACATATTGAGAAGCATGGCCTATTGGCTTCCCACCAGGCGGGCTTCCGCCCGGGTCACTCTACCGAGATGGTCGTCACTGCTGTCTTGGACGAGCTCAAGGGAAGGGCCGATTCCAACCTCCCCCAGGCGCTGGTGCTCCTCAACTTGTCGGCTGCGTTTGACACGGTTGATCATGCCATCCTTCTCGACCGTGTCAGCGCAGCCGGCATCAGGGGGGTAGCACTTTCCTGGTTGAAGTCCTTCCTTCAGGACAGGTCCCAGGCAGTTCAGCTTGCCGGCTTCTCCGCCCCTCCCCGCCCTCTCGTGTGTGGGGTTCCCCAAGGTTCTTCCCTTTCCCCTCTTCTTTTCAATCTTTATATCTACCCTCTTATTTTTTCTCTCCGCGAGCTGGGGGTCTCCGTGTATAATTACGCCGACGACCTCCAACTCATCTTTGATCTTTCCACTCCTGACTCTTCTTCCTTCTTTAGTTCTACTTTAGTTTTCATTTCGGACTGGATGATCACGAACCACCTCAAATTAAACCCCGACAAGACGGAGCTTGTCCTCACTGGTGGTCCCTCTAATCCCTGGTCCCCCTCTCACTGGCCCCTTTCTTTAGGCACCCCCCCTATCCCAGTTCCCACTGTTCGCACTTTAGGTCTTAAAGTCAGCAGTGACCTCTCCATTCACTCCCAAGTTAGCGCTGTAATTTCATCTTGTTTTTTATTCCTCCGCCTTATCCGAAAAATCTCCCGCTTCTTTTCCACTGACGCCCTCAAATCCATCATTTCAGCCCTCATCACCTCCCGCCTCGATTACGGGAATGCCCTTTATTCCGGCATCCCCGCCTATGAAATGCGCCGGCTCCAGGCCATCCAAAATCAGGCCGCCCGACTCGTCTTTCACCTCCCCAAATTTTCCCATATCACGCCCGTTCTCAAGTCCCTTCACTGGCTCCCGGTTCGCTTTTGTTCCTCCTTCAAATTGGCCTGCCTAGCCTTTTTAGCCTTCAGCCACTCTGCTCCTCTGTTTATTGTTTCCTTGATCACTCCCTACACTCCCTCTCGCACTCTTCGCTCGTCCTCTCAACTTCTTCTCCAAATTCCCCGCTACCGTAAAGCCTGTATTGGTGGCACCCGTTTCTCGGTCTTGGCCCCTCAGTACTGGAACAGTCTCCCATTTTCCATCTGATCAATTCCTACTTACCCGGCTTTCCGTAAAGCATTAAAAACTTTTCTCTTCCTCCAGGCTTTCCCCGGCTAGCTCCCATCGTTTGCAGTGCTGAATCCGCTCTCCCCCCCCCCTCCCTACCCCTTTCTCCCTTCCCTCCCCCTTTCCCCTCCCAGCGCCAGGAAGCCGCGCGGCCACAGTGCGCTTAATTAAGTTCCTTTTTCATTTCATTCATTTCATTTTCATTCATTCATCTGGGCGTATTGCCTTAACCCCATCTTCCCCGTTCAATAAACCAGTTGCCCTCTCAGGCGGGGGAGACCTTGGATCACAAGTTGGAAGTAGTCAATCAACTCCCTCTAGACCATCCAGAGAGCTATACCGATTATTATCAAAAAAGGGATTATACTGGGGGGTATACTGAGGCAGCATAACCGGTCCAGTATGATACCTTCTTTGTCTACCCCTCCGTTCAACCCTTGTCCAATCAGATCTTCCTCTGCCATAGGTTACATGGTTAGGTGGAAAGAAGAAGGACACCGGGAGGGTCTGAATGGTTGAATCAAGAGACCTATTAAAACCCGCACAGATGTAAGATACGGTTCTAGGGTCTCTGAAACTAACCATAATGCAATCCCCATTAATGGACTTTGCCATCTTACCTAGCCATGGTACCCTCCTTACCATAATAATTTTGTTGTGGAGATGGGCCGGGAGTGGTCTATTCCAATTAAGCCACTTCACAACTTTGCCTTTCAGGGAGCTAAAATATTCGGTTTCGCCTGTTTCCAAGATGGGGGCTCCGGCTAAAACTACCATATACCGGTTTGCTTCCGGGGGAAGGTCGGGCAGGCGTGGTCTATGGGCTCTTGGTGCTTTAATTGGAGACCCTTGTATACCATCAGCCGTTAGTCCATGTATGTTAGAATTACGGGGTTGCCGACCAGGTAGATGTTGAGGGGGTACATTATTACCCAAGTTGGGATCATGGTTGGAATCTAGGTGGACTACAGAGGGACCTAAGGGGGGGCAGGTAGAGGGTTGGACCTCATTAGCTTGTTGAGTGCCTGGGTTAATAGGGGAGATATGTGAAGTACTCCTATTACTGGGCTTGGAATTGGCTAGAATAGAGGCAGTGGCTTTCTCTATAATAGACAATCTAAGTTCTATCCTTTCCAATTTGGCCACTAGGGGGAATAAAATCGATTTGAATAGGGCCGCCAAACTTTCAAAAGAGACCTCACTACTGGACATGACTGTTGATAAATTCGAGGGTTGGGGGATGGTATCATGTTGTAACTTTGCAGTTTTCGATTTACTACCAGCTTTCTTGTTATATGATCTTTTCCGTTTAGCAGTAGCCCCTTCCTTTACCCCCTGGGACATTGTATTATTACAAGTATCTTCAGGATCAGGAACAGTGGAAACATTAATTATATCAAGAACTTGATTGATTTCAGGTAGAATTTCATTCACCAAAATGTCTAAGTCCGCTGAAGCCTGATTATCAGCTTCAGGGAGAGGGGGTTGGTCAGCCACCACAGTGGTAACGATATCAACATGTCTATCAGGTGTTTTCGCATTAGCTATTGTCCACAGGGAGGATCTCTTGGTAGAAAACAGTTCTTTGGACAAACGTTTCTCAAGGATATTGATTTCAGAGTCAATGATGGTATTCGCCCTGATGAGAAATTTTTCCATACCTCCAGATGCCGGTCCTCCGGCAAGTGAAGACTTGCTCCGGGTTTCCCGACCAGCCATGAAGTCCCAGAGGAGCGTACTGGTGTGTTAGGAAAGAAGTAGGAGGGGTGGCCCGGTCCGGTCACTAATGGTCACGAACGGGCACAAACGGGCCCGCCCTTGGCCCGGGCTTCGCCCGGCGCCGTCCCGCGCGCGTTCCGTGTGCGCGGTTATTGGGCTGGACATGTATGTGTGTGCTGTGGGCGTGGCTTCCAGGGAGAGCGGGCCAGGTGTCGTCAATTGGCCACGCAGGGACTCCTGGTAGATGGAGTCCCTGCCGTCACGCTCGCAGCCCTGTACACTGCCACAACCCCCGCAGAGTTACCAGATGAAGCGGGACCCGCGGAGCGGGTCCGGTGAATAGCAATTGCAGGCTCGGGAGGCAAAGCACAACAGGTTGGTCTCCGTCCTTCGGTCCGCTTAACCCAGAGTGCAGGCAATGAGGAACTGTCTATAGCTTATTTTTCAGTCTAAAAAAATGCTATACGAATAATTATCAGGTAAACTAGTTTTCTTAGAACTAGATATCTGGATTGAAAGAAAGTTAAACACTTCCGGATCTTAGGGGCATATTACCAAGGGGGGCGATATGCAATTATCGCCGAAAACGTCCGCTAAGCGGCAATAATTCTATCGCCCTATTAGCAAGCTGTCGCTAACTGATGTTAGGGACATCTTTTATGCGATAGCTAGCGGTTTGGGGCCCGCTTTGCATGTCAGCGATGTTTATCGCTAATGACATGCAAAGTGGGCATACCCAACCAGTTAGCGACTGAAAGCAGTCGCTAACGTCGCTATCGCCTATTAGCAAGGCAGGCGTAGCATTGGAAATATTCGCGCTAAGCGTGAAAATCTCCAAATACTAACACCTGCCCAGACCAGTTCTTAGCCATGGTATCCAATGGGAGGTGGATAACATGGCTAAGAGCATTTCATCGCTAATGCGTGAATATCGCTGTATTCTCAGCGATATTCACGCATTTCGCCGCTATCACTGGATATTTTAGCACAATGGAGAAAAACGTGGCTAATAGCATGTTTTCTCCGCTAACATATCCAGCGATAGGCAGCGATAAAAAAATCGTCGTTAAGCCTATTTAGCGATAAATATCGCTACTTGTTGGTAATAAGGCCCTATATTTTCCCATGCCAGTGCATTCAGGTTATATCTGCCCTTAGTGATGTTAAGCAACATTGGTTCAATCGAAGGATATTCCAACAACTCTTCTAATCTGAGATGTGTTTCGGCTTTTTCCTGAATTGCAGAAGAGCTGTGCTGAGCTGATGTTGATAAGGATGCTGTTCCAGACCCTAAAATCATGAAAGGTACGGCTTGCATTTTGTTTTTTTCTTTCTTGCAATGTTTCATCTGCAGTCTTTTGATATCCTGGCTCCAAATATGGATTTGCCTCCAAGACACCAGACATTATTGTATTTATCTGTTAGATGCATTCTATACAGAAACAATCATTTTTGTTTGGTGTTTTCACTGCTGCAGGCGTTTTGAAGTGTTTAGTCAGTGCCCAAGATCAAAAGCTAGACCTGTAGGCTTTGCTAATGCTTGTTTTCTCTGCTGCAGTGGCGGCCACCCCTGTACAGAATCCGTTTCCCTGCGCCTTGTAAAACCGCATGGATAGCCTGTGATATCTGCATGTGCTTTCCACAGAGTTCTGTTTCTGCTGCTGAGGAAGGATGGAGCCTCCTAAATGAATGTCAGCATCTTAGAACATCTGTCATTGCTCAAAATGTATTATATATTTAACAAATAACCATTCTCACTTTTGAAAGATAAGTGCCTGAAGTACAGTTACTCAAAGTACGGCCCTTGGGCCGCATGCGGCCCTCCTGATCCTCACACGTGGCCCCCAGCAAGCTCACAGGGCTGCTGAGAGCACTAACATTCACAAAGATAGTAATTAAACGGGCAAGTATTTATTTACACTAACTGAAATAAAAGAAAAGAAACAAATAAGGTGTTATGCACCATTTAACTTTAGGAACACGTTATTTGTAAGACCTCTTTCAGCAAACGAGTAAAAATAAAGTACTTTAAAAAAAAATGTAAAAGTGTATTCCATTAACATGCGTTTTACCTTAGTGCATCGGGTCATTTCAGTGCTCTGAGATGTATTTTTTTTAAGTGACAGTTTTCAAAATGAACATGGAAACAGTCACGCATCCTCCCAACCTGGCAACAATGCCAAAAATGAACTAAGAGGCGAGTCAGTTTTCATGAGGAACCCTCTGGGTGCTCTGGATTGTTGCTATAGATAGACAACATTATAGTTTAATCAATCAAATACAAGAGAACGTTCTATACAACATTTATCTTGCCACCATGTATTTCAAGGCGCTCTTATATGTCAAAAGGAACAAAAAGGAGGCAAAGTGAAATTAGACAATTGCCTCGGATCACACAATTTGGTCGAGTGGGGAAGCCGTGGTTAATCTTAGGTTTTAGGGTTTCACATTGTGCAATTCCATTTTATTCCAATTCAATAATAAAGTCACTTCCTTTTTACACTTGGATATCCCAGAATGTAGAGATATCATGCAGAGGAGGCTTACCCAATGTGTGGTAGAGGAGTTGCTACTCAGATGCAGCATAACAAAAAGCCCCATTGCCACTGTGCTGGCATCAATGGGGACCTCGGGCACACCACAGACCTTACTGTGTAGCTCCTGGAAAAATGTTTGCGAGTGTCCATGAGTTAGATAAATGTGTTTTAGGGACAGACACACACCAACCAGATGTTTCAAATGTGTATTCCCATAGACAAGCTGCTCACACGACAAAAACCTAACAAAAATTAAGATTCTTCAAACATGTTTTTACAAAAGCTTAGGATTGTTTCTTCTGCTTTTCATCATGTTCAGTGTCTCATATTCCCCAATTGTACTCTACAAGCGCCTGGCTTCAATGCACTTTGCAGAGTCTGCCTGCACAGGCTGAAGGATTCCCTTAGTAGGCTCTTAAACTGCAAAATGGGGCAGATTACATTTCCTGTTTACTGTTTTTATCATAGTCCGGGCTGTGCATTAGTGTTAAAATGCGGGACGAGTATCCTGTATTGCGAATGATTCTTAACTATAAATCTTACACATGGATCTTTTTGCCTCTCCTCTCCTCTTTGATATTTTATATTTTAGATCTTTTTGCCTCTCTATGATATTTTCATTTTAGATCTTTCTACCTCACTTCTTTGATATTTTATATTTTAGATATTTTACCTCTCCTCTTTGATATTTTATAGTTTAGATCTTTTTGCCTCCCCTCTTTGATATTTTATATTTTGGATCTGTTTGCCGCTCCTCTTCGATAGAGGCCACTCAAACTAAAACATGCTTCCCACACCAAGAAATAGATTTCACCAACCGGAAATAAAACATAAACAGTACAAGGTTTTTTTTATATTGCATAAGACCGGAGTTCAAAGGCCCTCTCTATGTCCAAAATCTGAAGAATGTCATTACAAATAGTTATCTCACACTATCACTCCTAATATATTTGTGGAAGTTATTATTAAGTTTTTTAGGTCTCGCCTACGCTGGCGCATGCGCTGCATAGGAGGGCCTTTAACCGTCGCTCTGCTCTTTTTGAAGCATACACTCGTGTTTGGGACGGCATCCCCCTTGCGGGAGCGAGCAGCGGCGCGCATGCTAATTGACTGTTGCTTACTCCCGCAAGGCGGCTGGTGCCACAAGCACGAGTGTGCTTCAAAACAGTCATTAAGCAGAGCACGGCTCTCTTTTGTTTTTTACTTTCAGCGCGAGGCATACAGCATACACAAATGTCACTAATGCATTGAGATTTTGGATGTGCATATGTGTAGTTTATGATTAGTCTGTGTATAATTTATGCCAATCCGACTACCCTTTTGTTTTGCCTACAATTTATGTTGTATGTTTTTTCTTGTGGAGTGTGTTTAGTCGGGCACCGGCTGGTGTCCCACTTACAATTTTAAAAGATTTTGATACAATCAACTATTTAATCAAATAAAACGGTCCGGCTGGACGTTAATATAGAACTATCTAGTCTATATTCATTGAACCAATTTTGTTTGTTTAGGGACCACTGTCTCTGTTAAAAAGTACTACCCATAGGTCCCTAGCGATTGCACCTTGGGTTCCCTTGTTTTGTAAAATATATTGGCATTGTAAATGACAATGCCTTTAAGTTTTTTTCTGGTTTTTGAAAACATAAATAAAATGCAGTGTCATTTACAATGCCAATAGCTTAAAATTACGTAAACGCGAGACCTATTGCATTGCAAATGTTTGTCTCTGTATCCTTCGAATAGACGAGGGCTCCCTCCAGGATACCTGTATGTGCAATATAATAAGCTGGGAAGACAGCACTCCATATCCAAGAAGTCCTCACTCACCTCCCTGGTTACTCAACCCTCGAACATAATCTGGTATTAGCTACAGAAGATTGAAGGCCTTGAACAGGGGAGAAACATATGTAGGCCAAGAAGTGAGAATCGTACACTAGACAAAAGCAAAGCACTACTTATGCGTGCCATGTGCTGATTAGAAGGCGCAAACATGATGTGAAACATCGGCCATTGGAGAAATGCATGCAAACAAAAACACAAGAATCAGAAAAGAGACCTCTCCGCCCCTGTAGCAGGTGAGACCGAATTAGCGAAACAACAAAAAGGGAACAGATTTCGCTTTTGAATGGTGCGGAAAAAATATTTTTTAAATCGGGCATCCCTACACGTAGGTATCTGTCTCTCTGTGTCGAGAGGCCCTACCATAAAAAAATACATCATTTTGCCTGTTGTCAAAGTTCTCCATCGTGCAGTTATTTTCCTCCTGGGTGTAAGGTTTGTTATGCACAAACATCTGTTTGATAGGAGAGAAGTGGTGGACCTGTGTGAAAAGGAATAATGCTAAATATGTAGAAGGATTACAATGAAAAATACAAATTAAAAAAAGTATTATGGTATTCTTTTATTTGACATTATGTTGACTATAATGATGATTCCATAATAAACAATGCTCTGTCCCTGCTGTAACCCTTAACCTACCCTAACTTTAACACACATCCTACCTTCAACACTTTTCATTCTCAGCCCATAAGCATTGGGCACATAGTGATATATTTACATTGGCTCAATATGCTTCATGTTTTCTTCATTATTACCACCGAAAATGTAAATTTCATCATTTATACATTCTCAATTTCTCACTGAGGTACTTCCATGTGGTTTCTTTATTTTCATAGATTGTTATATCATGCATTTGAATCTATCTGTGCTAGGAGGGCGGAGGGGCTGTCATACAGGACTATTTCTTCATGCTGGGGGCAAGGGTCTGTCATACACAAGTATCTGATTGTTGGGACTTATGTCATACCCATGGACCCATACCCCAACCCCAGTGGTGGCTCACAGAGGTAATGCTGCGGGGGGGTGAGTCGGGGAGGGGCAGGGTGGGGGTAGTGGAGTCGGACATACGACGGCAAGGAGTAAAGTAAATAAATTAAACTATTTACCTTGCACTCGCTGCATCGCCGAGTTTGCGATGCAGCGAGCGCAAGGTAAATATTTGAATTTATTTATTTACTTACTTTACTCCTGACCCTCAACGACGAAGCAACAGGACCTCACATCGCAGCCTTGCCACATCTTGGAATGACACATTGCTCTGGCAGCATGGCGCTTTTTTGACACAAACCACGCAACGCTTTTCAACCAGGATTCAAGGTACTCTGTTTAGCAGACTTAACTGGGTCTCTGTAGCCGGATGGCACTCCATTGTGTTCGGTGTGAACTTATTACTTAGTCCTGGCCCGGTGCGACGAGATAACCCCAGTATCATTTTGTGCTTTCGGGCTCTATTTTCACTATAAACTTTGAAATTTGATATCTCCAGTTATTTCATCGATGGGCATAAGGTTCAACTTGTTGATAAATTTTCTTATCTAGGGGTTACTTTTTCTAACAATAAATATAATAAATGGTCTAGCGAGCATAATAATGTAAGGTCTAAGATGGCCAGGAGTTCAAACGGCATATTTACGTTGGCTACGAAGTTGGGTGACAGGCGTGTCTACGATATGCTGAAAATATTCCAGTCCCGATGTCTCTCTACGGCCCTGTATGGAGCAGGTGTCTGGGGCTATGCCCCGGCGGGACCGCTTCAAGTAGAGGAGAACACTTTTTCAAAGAGACTTTTGTGTCTACCCAGCTCAGTTTCCAACGTTTTAGTGCACAAAGAATTGGGTATTTTCCATCTTTCCGATTTGTTTCTCCTGAGACCACTTATGCTCTGGCGCTCGATATGGATGAAAGAAGAGACGTCTTTGTGTAGATCAATTATATCTGATTGTTTGCCCCTGGATAACTATCGAAGGATTCCATGGCTAAAGTATAATGTGGACAGTTTTCAAGAGAACTTTGGCCTGGATGTTTTTACTAACCATTGTGGTGCCTCTGATCTAGCCAAACATGAAATCAAGAACTCTTTTTTAAATTACCAAGCTAACAGACGGCACCAAGACAATGTTGAACTTTCCTCTTGTATTCTATATCATGATTTAAATGATTTTTTGGGCTTTCAACCGTACTTATCGCAGGTAACTTGGAAGGCCCACCGGTATGTGTTGACTAGATTGAGAACTGGGATAGTCCACAATCTAGTGGCCTTCCCACAATAGCGTTCACCCCCTGTTGGCCCCTGCCCATGTGATAACATTTGTATACAAAGCACTATGCACTTTCTTTTGTTTTGTCAACTGTATAAATACTTGCGGATTGCTTATCTTAAACCGGTGTTTGTAAAGTTTGTAGTTAGGACTTCAAAAGACTCCATGAGACTGCTTTTTAACCTTCAACACCCTGATGTGTGTTTTTACACAGCTAACTTCCTTTTAAAATCAATTAATGCTAGGAAAAGTATGCAGTTTTAACCATTATTAACTTATCTGTATAGTTTGCGTTAGTATGGCCACCGCCTTTTTAACTGTATTTTGTATGTTGTGCTTTTATGGACTTGTTTCTTGTTCCGAATAAAGCTTTATGAAATGAAATGATATCTCCAGTTCTACTAATTGAATATTTGACATATTGGTCTTGATTTATTTATTAAAACTCGCTTTATTTTTGTAAACCTGTTGTGGGCTCCTTTTATGGTGTGTTTTCACAGTTTTACTGTTTGAAGTCCTGCAAAAATACTTTACACATTGCCTCTAAGTTAAGCATGACTGCACTATGCCAAGCTATCAAGGGGGTGAACACTGGTTCATTTGGGGTTTGCTTGTGCCTTACCTTACAAGGATTGTGGCTGCTGCTTGACAAGGGCTTACAACCCAGTCAATCAACAACCCAATTTCCTACAAGCACACAAACAGTAATACATTGAACACAACACAAGAGATTTCCTACACCAATTTAGAAAAATAGAGTAAAATGCAATAAATGAAATAAGACCACAACAACATCAATCCAATCAGTAGAACCGGAGATGTGCAATTTTAACTGCTTAAGCAAAAATAGCACCAACAAGCAGAAAGCACTAACTGTGGGTGTCTGGTTACACTAGACTGGGAAAAAGTCGCAAGTTCAGGCATACTGTAATGGAGTGCGGGACAGCTACTGGGTCCAGGTCATTCCCACTGAAAAATTTCCCTTCTCAAAGTCTGTTTTGCGGAGTTCAAACTTCAGGAATTCACAGGAAGAGCTCAACTGAGGGCAGCCAAGGGTCTGTGACCTGAAGAGGCAGCTCTTGGGGATCAAGAACTCACTCAGTGGTCAGCAGAGCTTGGGCAGGTCCAGTTGCAGGTCCAGGCAGGTCCAGTTGCAGCTGGTCAGCTGCAGAGTTGCAGGGAGGCCTCTGAAGCTTGCTGTGTTCTTGTGGCTCAGACCAGAGATCAGCCAACTGACCCTTGGAGTCACTCATGTTAGCCTGGGATGAAGGAAGCAGGTCCAATCTTCTTCCTCAGAGAGCAGGGCAGGCCTCAAGCAGCAAGGAAGTCCTCTGAAGAAAAAGGCAGGCATCACACACCAGGGCAGTTCTCTGAGGAACAAAGCAGTCCTCTGATAGCAGCAGGGTAGTCCTCTAGGAAACGCAGTCCTTCATTAATAATGGCCAAAGGTCCAGGAGTATACTGCTGAGCGGCTCAGGAGGTCTAGTATTTATACCTGGTGCTACCCTTTGAAGTGGGAGAAACGTTTAGTCCACCTGCACATCTGGGTCTGAAAAGTTTCTTCTTTAACATTTCTTCCCCTGCTCAGGCTCTAAGCAGTATAGTGTGTCAAAAAGCTGACATCAAGGTCCTTTGTGAGAGTGCTGGAACATCTCTGCCCCGCCCATCCTGCCAGGATGTCCCTTTCCCAGCTACACCTAAGTCCTATTGTTTAATTCCTGGGCCCAATAAGCATTTCTGATGAGAGGGTAATTTGCAGGCCCAGGCAGCTGGAAACTCCTAAAATGCCTCAGAGGTTTAGGGCAGCAAAAAGCCAACTTTGTAAAAGTAGCAATTTCAAAATTTTAATCTAAAATCCAACTTTACCATTAAAGAGGACTTCAAATTGCACTTCATTTGAGTCCAAACAACATTTCAACCTGCTCCTAATCAAAAGTTTGCACTTATTAAATGTAATAAGGCAACCAAAATGTAATAAGGCAACCAAATGTTATCCTATGGTAGAGCTAGGTCTTACATGTAGTGGAAAAAGAATTTAGGAGTTTTTCACTACCAGAACATGTAAGACTTAAAAACACCTATCCTGAATTTTAAATACAATGCACCCTACCCTATTGGCTGTTCAGAGCCCACTTTAGGAGTGGCTTATATGTCCTACAAAGGAAGGTTTAGGCCTAGCAAAAGATTTTTTTTGCTAGAGTGAATTGGCAATTTAAAACTGCACTACAGGCTGCAATTGTAGGTATACAATGTTTTATAATGCTACTTTATGCGGTAGGCACACCAAGTGCTGCTGCCCACTAGTTGCACTTAATATTTAGACCCTGGTCACCTGTGGTACCATATTCAAGGAGCATACAAGTAAATTAACGGTACTAATCAGGTGTAAGTCATTTGTATCATGTTTTAAGGGGAGAGCACAAGCACTTTAGCACTGGTTAACAGCGGTGAATTGCACAGAGACCTAATGCTATCAAATACAGGTTCACAAAAGAGGAGGGGTGAAAACAAAGCATTTGGGGATGACACTACAGAGAGGGCCAAGTCCAACACGTTGCCAGATGATATTTCCACTACAGTAGAAATGCTTATATTATTGTTGTTGTTATCAACATGTGTTACTGCTGTTTTAATAATATTCTGTGTGGTTATTTTACATGTGCTAAGCAACAGAATAAGACTATTGAAATAAAACACTTTTAAGCACAAAGTGTTGTTCTCTTAGTGGAGTGCTTGTGTGTGATATTATAAAGAACAAACATGGGTTTCAATTACCACTGCGTTCTTACCCATTTGTAACATACTTTTAGTAAACCAGAATGTACAGAAACCACATCAACTATGTATTGAGTGGGGTTGTGGGGGACTACAATAACCTGTTCTTTCACATTCAAGCATCAGTGCACTGAACTAAGTGCAAGCATCCATGGGAGCAAAAGCAAACTTGCAGAAGCTAAGTCAGAGTCTTCGTTTGCGCAACAAGCCAGATGGACTTTCCTCCAGAATGTTATTTGTTTATGACCCATCAATTGAAGAGCACAACAACATTATTTTCTTTACACCCCTTTCCATTTTAGATGCCCCATGATGTTCTGAGTAGAGGAAATATCTTGAAAATACTCAAAGCCTAAAGGGACCTCGAAAATATTTCTTCACATGACCTTTTGTCTCCAAGATTTTTGCACCTAAAGTTGAGGATGGGCAAAGACCACAGAAACTCTCTGCTCATCTCCGACCTTGAAGAGAGCAGTTTTTAGCAATGTTGAGATTCTATTAAAATGGGGTATTAAAGCCACAGCTTCAATCAAGGAACCCTACCCAATAAGTTTCCTATCAAGTAACAAGAGGTAGGAATTCCATTCACCGTGCCTTTTGTACCCAGGTCACTATCAGATCCATCTGGGGCCCCAGTACAGAACCAGAAAATGATATTTACCAGTCCAAATTGAGGGTCAAAGTGCATCTCTATAATGGGGTGAATACAACTTATGTGCCATCAAAGAAAATGAGTGTATCACTAACCGATTGTATGGGTAAGGTTTAATCATGGGATTGGCCTGCAAGGGCCATACTACACAATGATGCTTCTCAAGCATAGAATTAACCATCATGGACCATTGATCTGATATCCACATACTTGATCGTATAAATAAGAATGTCCCAAAAATATGAAAATATGTCAGCCTAAGGGAAATGGCCAACATGACCATCTTGGTAAGCTGGATATCACCGTCTAACACAAAAAAATCCAAAGACAAGGACTGGGCCACATTCATTAAAAGTTTTCAAATCTGTTGCTTCCTGGGCTCTAAAGGAGGTGCACATGGATGGGTACAGAACTCTCTGTGTGTCTGTTGTAAAATCATAAGCAATTTGGATTTGTTGTGGCTCTCAGTACAGGTTAAAGTAAACATTATTCCATACACTAGTTTATACCACGTTATCCTCAAAAATGAGTCTAGGAGGATGGAAACATTAAATGTTTACTTACTCCCAGGTGGAAAGGCTCGTAGGTTTTCAATCTTGGAAAACTTAGAAAATATAATAAACTTACACAAAAGATTTCCCAACAAAGTGGAATGGGCAATACTAATTAAGATAAATACAAAAAAATGCATTCGATAGTTGGCGGAGATTTTAATACAGGACCCCACAAAATGACTTAAAAGCCAGATCTTGTTGCAGGAGCAACTGCCTGGGGAAAGTCCTAAACTATCCACGAGGGCCTCAAGGAATACTAGAGAAAGACTATTTCTTGCTATTTGACTGGCATCCTGTGGTTTCCACAGCCTCAATGGCTCACAATTTCTGATACTCCAACTCCTAGCAGTTTTATCAATTACATGTTCATTGGCATGGATTCTTGGCATATTACTCACAATATGTTCTTTCATCCAAGGGGAGAAAGTGACAAATACCCTTTATGTGCCACATTGCTACTACCCACTTTGGAGCACATATCTTATATACGTGAATATCATCTATCTTCCCAAAATGTAATACTGAAGGCCAGTAGGAAGTCTATTAGATAAGGGATGGTCATTC
This sequence comes from Lissotriton helveticus, assembly GCF_964261635.1. Classification (NCBI taxonomy): domain Eukaryota; kingdom Metazoa; phylum Chordata; class Amphibia; order Caudata; family Salamandridae; genus Lissotriton; species Lissotriton helveticus. The sequence goes on along the minus strand of NC_136073.1, from coordinate 469,249,706 downwards.
ACGCCTTTAAGAAGCAGATTGTCCGAGAAAAAGCCTTACAGGCGGTGATCAAAGCAGGAAATCTGGATACGGATGCAATAAACATTTTCAAGGATACCTTGATGATAGCAAGACCTCTTAAACCACATCTTGCTCCCAGCAGACATAAAAAATGAAACTTGAACACCAACTCGAATTCAACATCAATCTTAATCACTAACATATATTCATCTAACATTTATGAATGGTACAACAAGGACTGTCACAAGATTTTTTTTAAATAGTTCTTAGCAGCCCTCAAACTGAGTCTAAGGCCACCTGAAAGGGAGATGATTTTGGAACAACTGCGAAAAAAATACAAACACTTAATTAAGCATAATAAGAAGCAGCGTCAATATAAAGTCTGGGAAAGGGTTCTTTTGACTGAAAGAGAAAATTACTTCAGAAAAGTCTTGGAGATAGTCAAAAGTATCCATAGGGGCTCACTGATTAACCTAGACCAGAAAGTGGGGGCAGTAGAATATTTCTGGTGTTTTTCAACCCTTTATGAACATTGTGATGACCCTGAGAGTAGCTTAAGTGATCAGATTGGAAAGTTTTCTCTCCAGGAGTTGAAGCTAGACAACAAATTTAAAATTGAGGAAGTAAGTAGAATTATTTCTCAGAATCTCAGGTTACAGACAGCAGGTCTAATCCTCTCCTGTTTTTCATCCAGTCTAGGAGTTTTCTGAAGTGGGTGCCTTGAGGTGCCACATTTATTGATGGACACAAGCTAGTGGTGGAAGGGAATGGTGCCAGGGTGCACTCTAACCAATGGGGCAAAAGCTCCCAGGGCCAACCCTACCCACCACTTTGGGCATTTTCAAGATGATAAATGTCTTGAACTACACAAAACCTGGGCTCACAGGGCTGGGGTGTGTGGGGAATATACTATGATAATCCGAGTGTCCTCCCACATCTACCACTAAAATCCAGTTTGGGGCAGCCACAGTACCCACAATAAACCAAGCAATAGAAATCTGGTGGAACAATGTAGGGTTTTCTAGCAAACAGATATTGGATACACAACAAATGCCAAATGCCTTGGCATTTGCTTTCCCAATCTGACTGCATCTATCTTCTTCTATGACATGCCCTATTCCCTCTTATACACCTAAGGTTCTGGTGTAGGCAAATGATAATTTCTGATCCCTGAATTAAAACTTACTGGTACTTTCTTTTGACTGAGATCCCGGGGAACCCGTCCACACCTGAAGACCTAGAGGAAGAAAGAAAGCGATTATTATTATTGTTTCGACCAAGATACTCTGAGATATACCTTATCATAGCGCAATAAACTCTGGATGAAGATGCACATTGCAAACTGCATTAAATCTCCTTGCCTATAGATCTGTCCCAGTCTCCTACACTACCCTCCTGTGCTCTGAAGAGAATTTGCAAACAAACAAGGAGTCAGGCCCAAGGGGGAGAGGATAGGGCTGGGCCGTTTTAACAATACCAAAAACAATGAAGTGCACCTAACCCTCAAACTTCTTTTGTAAGCTTATCTATTTCTGCTTAAGAGACAAAAAAATAAATGTTTATCTCGGTATTTTATTATACTTATTTCTTTTGTTTTTTTTTATTTGATTGATTTTATATTTTACACGGAGAGTAAAAACATTTTCAAATCATAGATCAGATTTTATCTGAAACATTTCAGACAAACAAATAAATTGTGCTATACACCAAAAAACATCACAAAACCATATTTTGCATCAGTGAACAACACTATACACAAAGTGAAAAAATGAACATCAGTCATCAACATAAAAACTTTCAATTTATACAAATATCCCTTTCTTTTTTAGAAGTGGATTTTAACCACAAATCTTTGACGTTACCTGAAAAATGTGCCGACGCGTTTCGAGTTCAGATATTTATTTCACTGGACTCTCGGCAGGGCTTTTTAATTTGTATATGAAAAATATTTTTATGTGATGTCAAAAATTGTTTTGTGTTTCTTTAAATTTCAGTCTGTTGCTCTAGATCTCATTCTCTATCTACGTTTATTCAAATGGTCATACCTGAGTGCTGATAGAATGACCCAGGACCCGGCTAGCAGTACAATGTACGTTATTTTCGTTTTCAGATCTTGTAACTTTTCAAAGAGCTGTGGGCAAGGATAGTTACTTTTTAGTGTCTGCAGACATTTTGAATAAAGTTTATCTTTATACTGTATCGGTGGATTGTTCTCCTACCTTGATGCTCCTTGTGGTTGCTAATCAACACTCTTCTCACAAGAATGGTGTTCCTACGGGAATGCATATATTTTGTTTTTTATAAAACTGTTCAAAGATATTGTTTGATACCACAGTATCTATTTTTTTTAATATGTTTTGAAAGGTACCTGTTAAGGAGTCAGTGATCACCAGCCTTATTCTCTCGTATATTAGGTGTGCTTTTCGAATCGCCTAGGCTGTGGATGAAGAGAATGTGGGAAATTAACTACGGTTGTTGCAACATTTATAACGACTTCATTGTGACATTGTTGCACCCAAACGTACCTCCGTGTTTGCTAGACGCGCGGAAGCTTCATTAAGTGAGCTCACAGTTCTCTCGTTCGATTAAATCTAAAAGTAAAGGGGCGCAAATGAAATCTTTCCTCATTCTTTTCAAACAAGTAGTAAAAAAGTATGTCTGTATCTCTTTTTGCGTTAAATGCTTACCTGTGCAGTTTGTGACCCAGTTATAACTGCAGCTATCTTTCGCGTTTTCCGGCGGTGACCATGTTGGGTTTTAGGCAGTGTCAGAGGAAAAAAGCCTCTGCTATTGTATGGGCCAATCATGAGCGAGTATATTCCAATGCCTAATCCAAGTGCATTGTGGTTTATCTAGTCGAAACTTTCAACGAGCCCTTATTTCACTAGGAAATATTTCTTGTTGACTTCTAGGCAATACATCTGAACTGATGCATCTCGTCTATATAGCTTCTCGTATATAATATGCTTTGTACTCTGCACATTTTGCAAAAACAATCGCCAGAAGTGCGGCATTATTGTGTTAGTTATTCTGATCGCGCAAAGCGGCTTTAGCAAAATACTAACAGACATGTAATTCGAAAAATCTTTCAAAGATCATCAACTTGTCACAACATGTTTGGAAGTACTTATAAGTTTTTGTACTAAACATAAAATACAATCAATTAATTCAAAACAAAGCCATCAGCCTGATCTTCCTATAAAACTCAACTGCTTCAAGCTTTAATTTTGTAAAATTGGTCTGTTTCTGTGGCACAATTTTTAGTCCCAAATGTAATACTCTTTCTTCTTATTTTGACAATTGTTTCTGTGATAAATTAACCACAGTAGATGTTTCTAGGATTTGTAGAACCGACTCTGGGTTCTCATTTCCCATGGCTGTTTGAATCTGCCCCTTTGTTGTCTGCCCTTGTCTAAAAAAGACACTTGTTTCTTGGCGTTCCCTTCTCTAGAATCTGAACTAGATGACTCTAAGACTTTAAGTGGACAGTTTTGTCAACAGTAAATACAACAAATAGGCTGATTGATGTAGACAGTGCTTTGTTGCGTAAAGAAGCGTATCTTATGATGAAATTTAACAGTATCATGGTAGGACTGAATAACATGAGTGAGTTAAACAAAATATGACATTATTCGAAAACAAATATCTATGTTGAAGTGATGTACGTATGAAAACCAACAGAAGCTACATCGTTGGTATATGAATATATGAATCTGTCTGTATATAATTGAGATGTGCATATTAACTCCTGTAAAATAACTGTGGCATTTTTTGATAATGGCTTTGTTTTGAATTAATTGATTGTGTTTTATGTTTAGTACAAAAACCTATAAGTACTTCCAAACATGTTGTGACAAGTTGATGATCTTTGAAAGATTTTTCAAATTACATGTCTGTTAGTATTTTGCTAGCGCCGCTTTGCGCGATCAGAATAACTAACACAATAATGCCGCACTACTGGCGATTGTTTTTGCAAAATGTGCCGAGTACAAAGCATATTATATACGAGAAGCTATATAGACGAGATGCATCAGTTCAGATGCATTGTCTAGAAGTCAACAAGAAATATTTCTTAGTGAAATAAGGGCTCGTTGAAAGTTTCGACTAGATAAACCACAACGCACTTGGATTAGGTATTGGAATGTACTCGCTCATGATTGGCCCATACAATAGCAGAGGCTTTTTCCATCTGACACTGCCTAAAATCCAACATGGCCACCGCCGGAAAACGCGAAAGATAGCTGCAGTTATAGCTGGTCACAAAAACCACAGGGAAGGATTTAACGCGAAAAGAGATACAGGCATACTTTTTTACTACTTTTTTTAAAAGAATGAGGAAAGATTTCATTTGCACCCTTTATTTTTAGATTTAATCGAACGGGAGAACTGTGAGCTCACTTAATGAAGGCTCCGCGCGTCTAGCAAACACGGAGGTACGTTTCGGTGCAACAATGTCACAATGAAGTCGTTATAAATGTTACAACAACCGTAGTTAATAGCCCAAAATCTCTTCATCCACAGCTTAGGTGATTCAAAAAGCACACCTAATATATGAGAGAATACGGCTGGCGGTCACTGACTCCTTAACATTTACCTTTCAAAACATATACAAAAGAAGTAAATAGATACTGTGGTATCAAACAATATCTTTGAACAGCTTTATAAAAACAAAATATATGCATTTCCATAGGAACACCATTCTTGTAAGAAGAGTGTTGATTAGCAACAACAAAGAGCATCAAGGTAGGAGAACAATCCACCGATACAGTATAAAGATAAACTTTATTCAAAATGTCTGCAGACACTAAAAATTAACTATCCTTGCCTGCAGCTCTTTGAAAAGTTACAAGATCTGAAAACAAAAATAACGTACATTGTACTGCTAGCTGGGTCCTGGGTCATTCTATCAGCACTCGGATATGACCATTTGAATAAACGTAGATAGAGAATGAGAGCTAGAGCAACAGACTGAAATTTAAAGAAACACAAAACAATTTTTTACATCACATAAAAATATTTTTCAGATACAAATTAAAAAGCCCTGATGAGAGTCCAGTGAAAGAAATATCTGAACTCGAAACGCATCGCCACATTTTTCAGGAAACGTCAAAGATTTGTGGTTAAAATCCACTTCTAAAAAAGAAAGGGATATTTGTATAAATTGAAAGTTTTTATGTTGATGACTGATGTTAATTTTTTCACTTTGTGTATAGTGTTGTTCATTGATGCAAAATATGATTTTGTGATGTTTTTTGGTTTATAGCACAATTTATTTGTTTGTCTGAAATGTTTTAGATAAAATCTGATCTATGATTTGAAAATGTTTTTACTCTCCGTGTAAAATATAAAATCAATCAAATTAAAAAAAACAAAAGAAATAAGTATAATAAAATACTGAGATAAAACATTTTTTGTCTCTTAAGCAGAAATAGATAAGCTTACAAAAGAAGTTTGATGGTTAGGTGCACTTCATTGTTTTTGGTACTGAAGAGAATTTGGGCATCAATCCCCTCGAAATTTTTATGGAACTTTTTTCGGTATTTCTGTGTATTACTCTGGCCTTCCCATTCCCTCTGTGGAGGGAAACCTGCACCACCTTCCTAAGGTCACTCCCGGGAACCTACTTGGACACGTTGGTACTGATCCAGAGGTCAGCTTCTTTCCCAAGTTCTCTGGGCCTAGTGAGGTTGGTGCCTATCAGGTGATGGCGCAACACTCTAAAACAATTAATAAAAATGTTTTCCTTGATCATTAAATTATAAAGTCCACTATAATCATTTACTCTGCTAGCTTTCACCCAACCTTTCAGTGCCTTGCTGGAAGAATCCCCAAACTCAACCCATGAGTGGTGTGTCTGCTTCTGAGTAACCCTGAACATCAGGTGATACTTTTCTGCGGTTACACAAAGCTTAGTAATAAGGTCTTCATGGAGGAAAATGTCATCTGGTTAGCTACCTCAAGGATCAACAAGGTATTCCTCCCTGTAATGGGTATGTGCTTCCCACGACTAACCCCCACGGTCCGCCTCTATGACTGTATACATCCGTGGGGCCTCCTCATATACCCCAACCCACTTATCTATATCATCCATGTTTCACGTGGCATCCTTGGTGTGGTTTTCCTCCTAACTTTTTTCCTTCAGACCTCCTGTTTGCTGACTTCGTTTTTGCTATCTTTAGGATTCTGCACGACTTACCACTGCTAACCAGTGCTAACGTGCTTGTGCACTCTTCTTAAAATATGGTAGAATTGGCTTATAACCATTGGCATATATTTTACTTGTAAGTCTCTGGCAAAGTGGCACTACCTGTGACCAGGGCCTGTAAATGAAATGCTACTAGTGGGCATAGGTTTCACTGAATGGTAGTAGTGGTTCCAATAATGGAAATTACCGCCCTTCAAACAAAATTTTAACCATAACAAATTTGTGTGAATACGTTGATACAAATTGAGGTTCTTCCTTGGTTCAGACACCTTACTACCGGAAGGTGGTATAAGCACATTGAAAAAATGAAGTGCTCAAAGATCAACCACTCGAACCTTATGCAGCACTCTCTACGATATGTTATTAAAACATTAAATCATCAAACAAAGTATTTGCTGGCTGTACAAATGCTGATTATGATTATTGATTCATAAGGTACAATTGCCAATCCATATTGCAAGGTTTGAAATCTCTCCTCTAATTGACAACAATGAATATGAAAGTCCTGATCAAAATAAGTTTCCACTGTCGTTTTTATTCTATTTTTTCCCACCTTTTTTTCACAACAATCAGCCAACACGTGTTTCGTCTTTCTCAAGACTTTTTCAAGGCTGAAAAGAAGATGAAGTACATATAGTTGTGATATGCACAAAGAATTCAATGAGATGGAAACAGTTGCTTATAAACATATTCAATATTACACAGCCACATGTCTGACAGTGTGAACATGATATTCTTAGATAATAAGTGTATAAATTGCAATTAATGCTAGATTGCATAAAGAAGCCAAAGGATAATAGCAAAAGGAGCAGGAAGCCCAAGAAATGAATAAGAGACGACTAGTATGAGTATTCCGTGCAGAGCTTTAGATAGAAAAGATGGTGTGTTCTATTGTTCACGTAAGGCAATATGCCTATGAAAGAATCTGTGAACAGCACAACAAACATGCCAGTTTCACCCAGTGCACATGATCCAAAAATGCAAAAAATGTAGCCTATAGGTTATGCTATAGTGTTTAGAAAAAGATGCAAGGTTTATTAATGGAAAGCCACCAGCTCAATAAACCAATAGTCAAAATTTTCCAAACGTCATTGTTCGATACTCATAGCTATTTTGTAGTCCACAGAATGTGACCCACAAGTCCAGAGTGGAGATCCGTCAGAAAATTCTGAAAAAAGGAACAGCACTATAAAAAAGAGCACCCTAATAAGTAATTGCCATTAGTCACACGATATACAAGGTCTCTCTTTTTTTTATTGAAGTAAAAATAAGAGACAAAGGAAATACCCATAATGTAGATTCTGGTAGTGAGAATATATCAGAAAAGACCTATAGAAAATAGTAGCAAGACCTACCAAATAACACGGCATCTATGTTTCCAAGCAATACACTCACTGTGTAAGGTGAGTTCCTATTTCTATATCTATATATTATGCGGGAGTTGTGGTTTTCCCAAGAAGGTAATAAAATATAATATGACATAGCAAGTGTGTAATAATCACCCCTCAATAGGTTGGCAGCAGCAGGCCAATATGTCTCAAACACAGCAAGGTAATCGTTCAAAACTGATAGGCCACTTGCAATCAAATGGATTCTTCCTATGTAACCTTTATGGAGGAAAAACATAAGCCTCACATATCATGTCACACAGTACGATGTTCAATGTGCAGTGACCAGGAATGTAAAGCAGCATAGCAAATGTTTAATGATTGATTACCCCTTAGTTGGGCCAATGGGTCTCAGGACCACAAGATAATAAGTCAAGATCTGGTGGGCCACTAGCCAGCAACCCGATTCTTCATAAATATCCCCTAAAAAACAAGATGTAAGAACACACACCTAATGTCAAAAGATACCAAGCCCTAAATGCAGAGCGTACGTTCTAACACAACCTATACATACACATGCTGTATATGAGCTGTCCACTATATGGCCCCAAACCCCTGTGTTACATCTATACAGTACAACATAGGCCAAACTGTATGTTATATACCTTAAAATAGTCGGTTGCTGAAAATGAAGCTGTTGGTTCCAAAAAAAGTTGTCCTTGCCACAATATACCGAACACTGTCGGTTCACTAAGAGGTCCCTAATATGCCTCCAATCTAAACAAAAAACAGAATATAAAGACACAATACAATATGCGTTCAAGTATTACTGCATTCAATTCAATATTTCTTTTTAACATAGTAAAAAACAAACAAATAATATCTAAAAGGCATTTCCATGATAATCCATACCCCAAAAATTACACCTATCGAACCCAAACTTAATACTTCTAGAAGTTTGGAAAGTAGTCCTTGGTACGACAGCAGTTTCAATTTAAGGCAAAGATATAACAAGCATTACATTGCAGTCAACTTATACTGCTTTTACCTCTTTACCATTAAATTATATCCTCAAAGCCTCGATGATATTGCAACATTTATTACCGAGCTAAAATCCTGTGGCGTGGCGCGATTCGGTTCTCTGGATTCGGCACTGTGTAACCTGTATGTTCACCGTTTTGAATTTATATCCCGCTTCCGGTCCTGATCACGTATGTGTATCTCAACCCAGGAACTTTACTAGTGGGCATGCAGCACTGATTGTGCCACCCACTTAAGTAGCACTTTAAATATGTCTCAGACCAACCAGACCAGTTTGCTTTTGAATTCCCTTTCTACTTGACAAAATAAACCTTTTACTTGACACAAACCTTCCTTTTTAATATATGTAAGTCACCCCTGGTGTAGGCCATGGACAGCCAAACGATCAGGGTGCAATGTATTTAAAAAAGTAAGAACATAGTTTTAAGTTTTACATGTCCTGGGAGTGGAAGACTCTTAAATTGGCTTTTCAATAACATTGGAGTTACCTTACTACATTTATTAAGCTATAACTTCCAAATGGGAAAATGTCATGTTTGGTGTCTTTGGAATTGTAATGAAAATTCTAACTTATGTTTAAGTCAGATTTTAAATTAAAATATTGAAAATTCAACTTTTAAAATGTTGGCATTTTCCCTGCCTTAGCCCTTTGGTGTCTGCACACTGTCTCTGGATCACATAACTGAGAGTAGTTGACAGATAGGCTTTGTGTATTCCTCCTTGACAGCCACACACAGTATGGAGCTTAGATGTGCAAGGATGGGCTATTACTGGCAGGATGGGAAGGAGGAGCTGGGCACTTACACTTGAATGGGCTGTGACCTGCCTCCGAACAAAAGCTCTATAACCCCTCTAGTTAGTATGGAGCCAAGGCAAGGAAAGCAGACGCCTGTACAAGTCAACGGCATGCCTCTAGAAGCTTCGGCCACTTCAAAGGCAGAACTAGGTAAACATATTAGACCTCAGGCACCATCTCTTCAGTACACTTCTGGACCTGTGGATACTCTACCAGGAAAAAGGACTGCTATGCTGCTGAAGGGACTGCTACTCTGCTGGATTGCTGCCCTGCTGTGTTGACTTGTGCCCTGCTGCCCGCTTGCCTGGGTGAGAAGGACTGGACCTGAATCTGTTGAACCCAGGACCCCGGAATCACTGCAAGGGCTAGTTGGCTGTTCTCCTGACTTGAGCCTAATGGACGAAAGGCACCAACGCCGTCAACCCCAGCACCTGGGTTCTGTCTGCCATCTGTGTGTCTACCCTGCCAAATGGTGCCACCCCAGTCCTGGAACCTTGGAAGATGCCTAAGATACTCTGCTTGACTCTGTAGATCCACCAGAACCGACACATTTCCTCTTCTGTGCTTTGCAGCCCTGAGCAGAACCAACGCATCACCCCCACTGCACTGGTCTCCTCCATCGCAAAGACCCACATTGCAGACTGCTGCCTTATTTGAACCGCAGCTGGGCAACACAAATTCAGTGCAGGCCCCTGCATCCCTCAATGATGGCAGCTTTGACAATGCCAGACTCCACATCGCAGCACCCCAGAACTGATGCATCTCCCCAACTGTGCAATGCATCCTCGACGCCGGACTTCGCATTGCAAGCCTTCATCTACAGGATCCTCGATTAGAAATTACTCTATTTTTCAAATCTGGTGTGGGATCGTTTCTGTGTGGTGTTTTCACATTATTATTGTTTGAAGTGTTGCACAAATACTTTACACATAACCTCTAAGCTAAGCCTGACTGCTCCATGCCAAGCTACCAGAGGTTTGAGCACAGGTTAATTTAGGATTGGCTTGTGCCTCACCCTGACAAGGATTGTGGTTGCTGCTTAAGCAAGGTTCACACCCCAGTCAACCGACAATAATCACAACCCTTTTCAGGGTGAACCCCAAAAGTCACTAAATTAATCTGAGCTCAACCCTCTGGTAGCTATGACACAGAAGAGAAAGGTTTAATTTAGGGCAATGTGTAAAGTACTTATATAGTAGTAACTCAGAAGTAAATTTGAAATGCTAAACAGTAAAATCAAATTAGAAATACAGAGTAAAACGTATTAAACAGCGTCAAATCAAAATGACAAAAATATGATAAGGGGAAATGGAGATATTATTTATTTAAGTTTTAACTGGGAATAATGCATAGAAACATGAAGTATCGATGTTGGTGGTGGACAGGGACCTAGACACTGAACGCGAGGGAGCACAGGCCAGATACACCAACCAGATCGATCCTGGTCAAAGTTTTTTCAATTCTGATTTTAATCGTTTAAGTGCCAATCCACCAAAGAGGTACACTCCAAATCCCCCCCACCCCCAGTGCCTCAGGGGAGGCATTCCGAGACTCACAGGGTGTCAGCCAGTAGCCAACAGCAGGATCCAGTCCAAGTCCAGTTGCAATTGGTCAGCTGGGTAGTTGCAGAAAAGGCCTATTTTTGCTTGTTGCATCACTGTATCTTGAACAGGTCATTCTTATGACCTTTGAAGTCCACTTCATTGTCCTGGGTACAAAAGGGAGGAGGTCCAGTCCTGCAGGACTCCTTTCAGGTCCCAGACAGCAGGTCCAGCCATCGTATGTACTTCCTCGGGTGCAAGAGTTTTCTGAAGAGGATGCTTGGTGATGCCACATTTATGCCTGGCACTAGTTTATGGATGGAGGAAACATGCTTTACCAAGCAGTCATTACCACACATCACTTACCATGCATATGCCTTTACCACACAAGGTAAGTATAATATATATATCCCTCCAGCAAAGTGCCATCACAACCCCCAAACTATTTGCCGATGGGTGCCTCTGGAGGGCATGTGGCCTGCACCAATTTATTATACAACAAAATCCCTCCACCAGGAACATAACCGGAGCACCCTTGCAGGTTCAATGTTCATTTTATTTGTGCTGGGCATGATGCATTTCGGCATAAAGCCTTTCTCAAATGCCCCTTGTGAAACAATTAATTTACATGCAGGTAGTTAAATACTCTAATCGGCTCCCTTGCAGTGCAACACAAGAAAGGACAACCATTACACAATCATCCTTCCAGATTGTATTGCCGCCATCATAGCATGTCATTGATCCAAGTATATTACAGTCATCGTGCCATTTTTACATCTCAGTGATGACAGGAAAAAGTTCATCACTGTTCTTTAATCATGCACTAATAGCATATCAGTTCTCTGTTTCTGTTTCTGGGAAGCATTAGCATAGCACGATAACCCAGTCATCTCCTGCATACTGCCCAATCAAAGTTTTATACCTGAAGGTGCTTAGTCTCAGTGACCTCCCCCTTGCCATGTGGTCATGCCCCAGCTTGCTGTCAGCAGGTACATATTATATTTTCACGGCTGCGGCGGTTCTGGCAGGTTTCAAATATAATACTCCAACTAAGTGCACATATATATATATATATATATATATATATATATATATATATATATATATATATATTACCTACTGGCGGTCGCCAGTAGGTATATATAGTTAGGATTTTTTCTCTATGGGTTTTTTGAAAATTCTATGTCTAATAACTTTGGCGTTTGTGGACGGAATTGGCTGAAATTTTCAGGAAAATGGCACATTTTGTTTCTGAGCAGCCCTTGAAAATTTGGGGGGGGGGTTCGTCCAGTGGGGGCCGAGAAAAAAGGGGGGTCCCAAAACGTGTTTTTAACATTGAGTTTTCCATAGGGCGGTTGGCCTCACTTTTAGCCCGAACGGCTGAATGGATTTGCACGAAACTTGGCAAAATTGTAGGGACTGGTAGCCCGATGTGCCTTTTGTAGGTCTCAATATATGTGCTCCAGTGGATTTTGAGAAATTAACGTTTAAAAAAAGATATATATCTGTAACAGCGGACCGGGCAGCGCACTGGTTCGCGGACTTTCGCGCAACGGAGCTTTGTGAAGCGAAGCTGATTGGTTCTCCGGCGTCTGTCAACATTCCAAACAGTCCGTAGCGGCCGCCATCTTGTCTCTCGGTAGGATCGAGAGACAAGAGGAGGTCAAAACAAAGGGGGAAATAACTATAAGGGGGCATAGTAGATCCTCGCTGACCCCCTAGGTTTGATGTGGAGGTTTTAAAAGGGCCCCGCGGGGCAAAAAAAAATAATAATAATAATAATTGAACGGCTGAATGGATTTGCACGAAACTTGGCAAAATATTAGGGACTGGTAGCCCGATGTGCCTTTGCTAGGTCTCAATATATGTGCTCCAGTGGATTTTGAGAAATTAACGTTCAAAAAAAGATATATATCTGTAACAGCGCTCCGCTTCGCGTAACGGAGGTTTGCGAAGCTGATTGGTCATTCTGTCACTGGGCTATAGTTGGGCTACATCTGGCTGATATTTGGGCTACATTTGTTTTTTTGTGTGTCTGGCGGCCATCTTTGGGCTACATTGGGCTACATTGGGCTTCATTGGGCTACATTCGGCTAATTAGCAAATAGCTCATCGCAAACTAGGAATGGTAAAGAATCGCTATTTATTCCTTAAACTTCGCTATTTAGGAAATGCAAATAACTTTGATGATACATATGGCGGTTCATCTCTAACAAGATAAGAAGCATAGGGATACATTTATGATGACTGGCGCATCACCAGGGATGTGTTAGTCATTCTGTGCCGCTGTTCCGTCACCTATGGTGTGCTGCATTTACAATGCGGCGCATCATGGGGCAAAAACCGCACAGATGCGTGATGTATCTGTGCCGTAAAGGTGGCGCATTGCTGGAGTTGTATCGCAAGTGTGATGAAGCTCCAGCAAGGGTCGGGGGTGCCCCTGTCGCAGGGTTTCTGTTCTCACACAGAACTGTGGACAGAGGATTGGAACCTCGGTGAATGCATTGCTGGAGTTGTATCGCAAGTGTGATGAAGCTCCAGCAAGGGTCGGGGGTGCCCCTGTCGCAGGGTTTCTGTTCTCACACAGAACTGTGGACAGAGGATTGGAACCTCGGCGAATTAGGGTGTCCCAAAACTCACGTTAGTAATCAAAAACTCCTTAGCAAGCTAGGTACAGTGTCACATTGGATATAACAAACTCTCAATGTTTAGACAATCCAGAATATGAACTTATAGTACCTCAGGATACGTGGAACTCATGAACAGTCGGTCGTTATAGATTTCTTAGAAACCAGAACATGGAGTTAAGAAGAACAGATGTGTATTTGAAATGTTTATTTACTAATGCCGTCTTCTCAGGCGTAGTACCTTAGATAATAAAAGTACACATATTATCAGTAGCAAAATTACCAGCATAGTTACTAGTACATAAAAAGTGAATGGTGATAGTATGTTAACATGCTGTAAATGAATAAGAGTTAGCAACACTTATAAGCAGCCGCGGGCCGTGGAGGGAGTTACGGTGAGGCAGGGAGGCGGGGAGGGGGAGAAGCAGGGTGGAGAATACAAGTACACATATTATCAGTAGCAAAATTACCAGCATAGTTACTAGTACATAAAAAGCGAATGGTGACAGTATGTTAACATGCTGTAAATGAATAAGAGTTAGCAACACTTATAAGCAGCCGCGGGCCGTGGAGGGAGTTACGGTGGGGCAGGGAGGCGGGGAGGGGGAGGGGCAAGGTAGAGAGGGCTCCACCCTGCTTCTCCCCCTCCCCGCCTCCCTGCCCCATCGTAACTCCCTCCACGGCCCGCGGCTGCTTATATCTCACCCTCCCTAATACACATATTATATTATTTGCTAAGAAGGTCTCTTTGTGTTGGTTTAGGGCGTGCCCATACTTTAGTGTCTTAGATTTGAAGGAATCACATCAGCATACACCAGCTCTCTCTTCATGTGAACCGCATCAACTGTTGTGTATGTGTGTTCGGCAAAGCAATATAAAACCCGCCTCATGCCCAGAATTGGCAGAAGTTGCACTTATGTTATGAGTATGAAGTCGTGGAGATCAGACCTCATAACAATTCTGTATCGTGTTGTTCTTGAAACTTTAGCACTCGCTGTACAGATATAGTTTAACAAGTAAAGCAGATAGTAGACCAATAACATATTATTCTCATGTAAACCACGATGAACTACTAGGTGGAAAGCTAAAGCAACAACTAAGTGTCGTGTGCAGAAGTTGCAAAAAAGGAAAAATGGCGTTTAAACCGGTAATGAGCCCATGCTAACTTAACACGGTGTAAAGATATCCAGGACCTAGATGACACCTCCTCATGATCCGGAAACGAACTGAATAAGATAATAGAAGTGCCATCTCATGAGAGCAGATTGCAAGTTTATATGTGGACGGTCCGCAAGGTAAAGCATTAAAAACTAGGAAAATTTAATGCTAAAGAAAAATAAAACAGCCAAGTACTTTATCGAGTCTTAAGCCAATAGGCAAGGTAAATAATAAAAACTTGACAAATAAGTCAATGAATTGTCAATGAAATGCTAGTACTCAGCATATCAAACATGAAAAAGGTCTATGACATAACTGTGTATGCAAAATAAGCTGCAACAGCCTCCAATAGGAAGTCACCGTCTTCATCCGAAAACAGTTCAGCCATCCAATTTAAAAGCGGAAAAGAACATACGTGCTCTCCCAGCACCGGATCCTCTATCACCATCAGAGGACAGCTCGGTGGGTTTTCAAGAAAGCTCTGTTCCAAGAAAGACTGTGCTGCCGCCAGTAAATTCCAGGGACCAAGTAGTCCATGCATCAATGCCACAGCCATAATCCTTTCGCCAGGACAAACCAACTCGTGAGTAATGATAGGAGTCATCAGCTGATTAAAGTCGACGTCAGGAGAAACCGGTCCGCAGAGACACAAATCAATGGCCCAATCGAAATCACAGGTCAGGCAGTGAAATACAGGCTGGACACAGGTGAAGTAGGAGAACCGAAAAGATAATCCATATGCCGTGCTTAATATCGCCAACGGCATTGTGCCATAATATTCTAGCATGCGATTGCGGAACAGTGTCAGCAGCTGCAGGGTCGGAGGTTGCATAGGAGGGACATCCATATTTAAAAATGTAAAAAAGCACAAGAGCGTCCGCTGGTAATGCAAGTAAAAATGCCAATCCACGAACCAGAGTGCAGAAAATACAATGAAAGGAAGCAGGGATGACTCCAAAGATTTTCTCAAATGAAGTCACGAGACCACTGGTAACAACTTTAAAAAAGTGCACCAGGGACTTTGTAGAGGATGCGTTAAAGATAGTCGGAAACATGTTGCTGAAATTGAAAGGCAAATGTTAATTGAAAAAGGTTTTGCACCTCTGTATGGGTGTTCGCTATGTGAAGTACGAAAGTTTCACGGGCCGAACTCAAGGCCACCTCTCTCTGAGACAAAAGAGCTCTTATTCTTGCCATGCCGTTGAAACGTGTCTCAAGGTTGGTATTTGTGGCCACATTGAAAACTCCCTATGTTCATGTGTGGGAGGAAATAGAACATTTCTGCAGCAAATAACTCGTTCACTTACTGTTACGATAAAAGGAATACTTTTAATTAACTCAGAACAATCTTCATTATTGAGCATCAAATAACTACCATTTTCCAACAACTTGAACGTGGGGATGATAGCAGGAACTGGCGTGCCTTGCAACACGCAAGCCATATTTGGTCGGTGTTTGTTGCATGAACCGTGTAAATGTATGTGCCTACACATTAGTGAATGATCTGGCGTCTCAGTGCATTCCTCTCCATTCAGATAAACTTCTTGATCATCTTTGAAACATCTGTATGTGTATGGAAGCGACCAGACCTCATGAAGAAAAGCACTACCTAAAGGTTCATAACGACCTATTGGTATATATTTCATACAATTTGAAAACTTATATAAAGCAAAAGGCAGCGTTATTAAACCGTGGATAAGGCATGTTGCCAAAAAACCCGCAATCCTCTGCTGATGATGTCACTGAGCATGTCATGAATGATGTAATATGTGACATCATCAGCAGTGGATTACGGGTAATGGTATCTCTAGTTTACTCCCTTATAGCTGTCTTTCTTTTAACATAAGTGTCTGTTTCCTTCCCTTATACTTACTGTTTTTGGGTCGCTTCCGGTTCGCGTACCCGCGAGCGAACTGGGAAGCGAACTAAGAGAAATAGAGGTTGGCACAGTTCCAAATATTGTACCAATTTTTTAATAACGGGGAGGTAGTTCTGAAAAGAACTTTTTTTTTTATTTTTCTGAACATTTTTTTACTGTTTTTGAATTTTTCGGAACAGTTTTATATTTTTTTGGGTTTTTCTTGGAGGGGGCAATGAAAACGATTCATTGTAAAGGGCTCAACAGGAGCAACAAAACAAAAAAAAGAAGTATTTATTATTTTGGGCGTTTCGGACAAACTTGCATATGATAGTCAATAGCTCTGTTGATCAGAGTGATGCTTTTTTCTCCGTAGGAAATGAATCCATCGCAAAATGCGCAGATGTGTTTTACATCACCAAATCTCATTTGTATATTTGGCACCATCTCCCTGCCCTCTGGTCCCGTTACTTCCGGTACAACAGATCTTCTGGCCATAATAGGGAGATTATCTAGGTCGTTCCGAAACTGTGCAGCACTGTAGTTGTTAGGATGCCACCTAGTCATATGGCGATGCATTGTGTAGTTTCCGAAACTGTATTTTTTGTCGGTCCCTCTGGACAGTCTATCTTGACATATAAGGCAAGTTACGTATCTTGCATTTACTTTTTTCTGACCTTTGGGAATTTTAAAAAATTGCCAAATGAAGTTTTCTTTCCGGTGAGACGTCCTGGGCTGCTCAGGCAAAAACTGCCTCTCTTCGTGCTCGTCGTCCTGTTCCTCTTCTTCTTCTTGTTGAATTACAACTTGAGCAGGTGGTCCACTCTTCCTTGGATGTGGTGGAGGTGGTGGGGAAGCACCAGCTGAAGCTACTAAAGAAGCCATTGCTCAGTGATCACAAAGGGTCTTTCTCTCACAATGATGAAAGTCAGAGTGAGGAAAGAAGGAGGGATTTTCATCATTTGGGAAAAACAAGAGTTCTCAACCAATCAAAAGTGTTCATTTTAGATTATATGACCTAGTCTTACATCATTAGGAAACCAAAAGTGAAATGAACCAATGAAAAGTGTTATTACCAAGTCACATGACTTGCTGTGTTTACGTTAAGCGCTTTGCAGGGCCTCCCGGTTTGCTTCCAGAAACCTGCGCTTTGCGACTCGCTTCGCGTACCAGTTCGCTAACGTAGCACGTCATATGACGTATCACGCGACAACGTGAAACGTCATGCGGACGGGAGGCGTCACGATGTTGTTTTCTAACGCGGCACTTGCGGTAAAGAAACGTTTACTGGCTCGCGGTCTATTTTGCGGCATCAAGGTCAGCTAACGGGAAGCTTCCCGATTCGCGAAGCGGGAACGAAGAAAAAAAAATATTTAAAAAAAAAATTATTCATAAACATATAAAATATATTTTGGGATTTAAAGAAGAATACATTTTACAGCTACAGATATTAGCTGTTAAAAAACCAATGAAATTCACAGAAAAAACCATAGGTTATAGACCATATATAGTTAGGAATTAGCATTTACAAAACCTTGAAAATTCACTGAAAAAACCATAGGTTATAGACCATATATAGTTAGGAATTAGCATTTAGAAAACCTTATTTTACTCACACAAAACCATTGAAATTCCATATATAGTTAGTTGCACTAACTATATATCGCGCACCCGCAATCCACTGCTGATGATGTCACATATTACATCATTCATGACATGGTCAGTGACATCACTGATGACATCACTGATGACATCTCAAATGACATCACTGATGACAACATCCAGTGACTGTATGTTTCTGTAAAGTTAAAATATGTCTTAGATATTGAAGAATGAGTGGATGTATAAGTGTCTGGATGAAGGATTTAGTAGGTGCGTGACTGACTGTATGAGTGAGTGATTAAATGTGTCTCACTGAATGCATGGGTTAGTGACTAAACTGTCTTAATTTGTGCATCATTATGTCTGTTGTGATGTAAACTGCTGCATGTGTTGATCATTAGCTATACGAGAGGCTATATGTGTTATTAATTGGTTGCCCAAGTATTTCTATGGGAGATTGAGTTTGTGTGGGGGTGGCTGGAAGGTGTGTGACTCTGTACATAGATGTGTGAGCAGTTTATTCACTAGGTGTATGAGTTCAAGAGTGCATGTGGAAACAGCTACATGGGCAGTTGACTGTGTGCATGAGTGTATTGATGAGTGAATGGATATCTCAATGCTACATGTCATAGTAAGTACATATGTAAAACACAGTACATGTGAGAGTTGGCATATATAAATAACTGTGCATGAGAGCCACTGAGTGAGTGGTTGTATCGATCATTGTGAACTTGTATCAGGGATTGTATAAGAGAGTAAATATGTGTTAGTATATGTTTCAATAAGTAAGGTGTGTATAACTGTATAGTTGAAGAAATGGAGGTGAGATTGTTTCTTTGCATGACTGACTGGGTGTGTGAGTAACTCCATGGATGAGTGGCAGTGTGTGAGTGTCTGTATACACTGAGTGTATCTAAGGTTATATTAGAGTCTGAAGAGGTTTATCGTATTAGCACAAGAATGATGCCAAATGAGACGTCATTAGTGATGTCATCAGTGATGTCATTTGAGATGTCATCAGTGATGTCATCAGTGATGTCACTGACCATGTCATGAATGATGTAATATGTGACATCATCAGCAGTGGATTGCGGGTGCGCGATATATAGTTAGTGCAACTAACTATATATGGAATTTCAATGGTTTTGTGTGAGTAAAATAAGGTTTTCTAAATGCTAATTCCTAACTATATATGGTCTATAACCTATGGTTTTTTCTGTGAATATATATATATATATATATACACCATTAGCGTAGTTATAATTAGGTCAGCTGTTCCACAGGAAAAGCTTTTTTGTGTGTTGCTCATAACTTTGGCACCGTTTCGCAAATCTCTATTAAACTTTTAAAACATTTGTTACTTTTTGGCTAGTTTCTGCATGGACAGTTTTGGGGTGATCTGTAAAGCTGGGCTGAAAAAAGGGGGCTCCCAAAACAGAAAATCCCCACGCATTTTCCATAGACTTCCTTAAGATGGCTACTGCAAAAATTGCTGAATGGAATTACACCACATTTGGAATAAAGCTAGAGATCTTGGTCCGCAGGTTGTGCTTTTTGTGATATGGTGTACATCTGGTTAGTAGTTTTTGAAAAATTAATAGCAAAATATAACTGTTTAACCAGATGGTTGGCTCCGGAAGAGGCTCAAAAGACTCTGGCCGGAGTCCCAATTTAAAAATGGAGCATTCTGTTTGGCTGAGGGAGCTTTATTTCCCTTAGGCCAGTTCGCCCCCGGGGGATTCAGACTATTGGGGGAGCTCTGATTAACTGCCACTAGCATGAGAAGAATGTTGCTGGCAGCCATTACAGGACTCGTGGACTTAGTCCCCTGCCCTGAAGCAAAAAAAGGAAAATAATATAAGGGGGCAGGATAGAGATACCTGACCCCCTAATCCCCATGGTGGACAGACTCAGAGTGACTCACCCTCCCCCCCAGGCCAAAAATAAAAACATATCAGTAAAAAATGCCACGATCATGCAGGACTCCTGCGGGATCAGAAAAAGAAATGAAAATAATGGCCCGGCCGCATTCATCAATTACAATCCCTGGAGCCCTTGCAAGGGGGTGTTAATCACTATAAGGACTTGTTAGCATTACATTTCTACACACCCCACTTTTAAATTTCAAATTCTCTGCCATGTGACCCCAAGGCATAGATAGGGGTGACTTATTAATATTTATAAGGGAGGTTTAGACCGTTCACAGGGGTTTATTTTGACAGGTTGATTTGCTTTTTTTATATCGCTACAGTCAGGCTACACTGGTAAGCTGAAGCCATGCTTGCACTGCCACTGTAGTGGATTACACAAATGGCAATGCAGTCCACTAGTGGCTCTTACCTTCCAGTCCCTGGGGTACATCTTGTACCATTTACTAGTGATTGACAGTTAAGTTAAGTGTACTAAATGAGAGTATTCCAATTCAACCATGTTTAAATGGGGCATACAGGCACTTTACGACTGCTTAGCTGGAGTAAAATCCACAGCGTTCTAATGCCAGTAATAATATAGGGTCCAGCAAAAAGCAAAAAATACGGGGAGACAAAGCAGAGAAGGATGATTTCCTATAGGCACCGTACCTGTTCTAACATACACTAACAATTGAGTTGAAATAAAGAGAACATTGACCTTTGCTCTTGCACCTAGGTGGACACAAAATCTTGATACATCTATTCTACTTTATACTAAAACTCGTTCTCTAAGGTAAAAGGTTTCTCTGTACCCTGTTTCTAAATTACAAAGTGAGGCTCTGCTAAGAGGCAATGTATTGTGTTAAAGGAAGTACCTACCATGCATTTTTCAATCTGTCTCAACTTATATTGCTTCAGCTTGCAGCATTAAGAGAATGTTTTTTTGCATGTGATGCTCTACTTGTCTCTTTAATGATTTGCGAGTCAGGTTTGAAACCTTGGATACTGTTAGGGAATGATGTGTATTTACCTGGCCAGGTAAAATACTGACAGGGTGTAAACATTTCGATTTTACTTACACATTTATACTAACTCACATTATATATGTATATCTAAAGTGTGGTTTCCATATTTAGTTTAACCATAGTTGGTGAATCTCATGATATAATTAACCATAGTTAAAAGTGTGTTCATGTTAAATGAGCCATAGTTAATGTTGGGCTCTGTGAAATAATTATTCCTGACATCGAAATTGTACTTTTGGTTGTTATGTGTTATCACATTCTTCCTTTCGTTTAAGGAGCTGAGTCACTGTAGCATAATCAAAATAATTGATGCAAACATGTACGTTTCTATGTAAACTGTTTATGCTTGCAAGTCTCACCTAAAGTAAAATAATTCGTATTTTGCACTTGTGCCTGAGACGGCCTCACCACTATATATCAGCCATATGAGGTGTCTCCCGAAGGGCATGCAGATGTCAGCTACTTTTGTGTGATGCCTGGCAAGGAGAGTAAATACATCTTCTCAACAAAATGCTGAATTCTTATTGGTTTCTATCTTTTGGGAACTGGAGGGTATTGTACTTCACTTTAGACATTGTATGTCTAATTGTGCATTGCTGAGGTAGTTAGATCAGATTGCTTTGGCTTAGATTTGAATTTTTAGATGCCCTACCTACTCTTTCCATCTCTCGAGACACTATGCATACTTTGCCTCACTCAGAGTTAAACTCTTGAGCAAATCTATTCTCTGTTGCTTGATTGAAACTTCATTTGGTTGTACCTTTAAAGGCTTCACTTGCTGACACCTGCTTCTTAATCATCCCCGGCTTCATTTGATCTTTAGCTTAGCATTAGGGAATTTTCCTTCATGGGAAACTATATTTTACCATTTGTATATTACAATTTTTAAATATATTTTTGTGTTTACTTTTTTGATTTATTGCTTGGGGTGCATTGGACTGTGTTTCACAAAGTGATTATTGTTGTGTAACTTATTTGAATTATTAGAGTTTTTAACTTTGCTCATCTACTAATAGTTATAAACCTTTGTGGCTTGCAAATCCATTACTCTCTGTTATCCTTTTTAGGCAAAATGTGCTTCACTGTTGATATGTTTTTAAACTGTTAATATTAAGACTCAATTTGAGTAAAGGTCCATCCAGTTGAATGTAGCTTCTACTTGAATTTGCACCAGAGATTTAAATGGTGCAAACCCCATCCCCCATTGCTTCAGTACCAGCGTTGGTTGTTCTGCCATCGAATATTGGAATTTCAAGGGTGTGCACTTATAACTATTAAATAAGGGATTCTTATCTAAAACATTTTTGTATTATCAGGACCCTAATGTTTTAGCGTTCCTATGATTATTTTAAGTGCATGGCTGTTCCAAGCTGGAACAATCATTATGTGTTGCAAAGTCATCCTTGTGCCCTGAGCAACCCATTTTTTGCTGACAGGTACTGGTGGTAACTGGCTCTGGCTGTCCCTGGGCTCTGTCTAAGCATGCCCAGGGCCAGTGCTATGCTGAAAAGACACTTAGAATACAATGGAAACATGTACATACACTAGGGTACACTATGGGTTAGAATACCCCTATGATTGGCATGACCTCCCCTATAAGGCCCTAGTACATACTAGGGCAGGGGGATCAAAACTACCTTTAAGTCCCCAGTATAGAATAGGGCATGGCAGTATAGAGGCCAGCAGCCCTTTCAGCACGTGCATGTGTACAGTGATGTTGCCTGATGTCAGTTGTAAAAGCAGCCTGTGTTGCAGGACTGCTTTCAAAATAGAAAGTGTGCCCAAACTTGACTTTGGTGTTTGTGGCACTTAAATATTAATAAACTACAATGTTTTTGGCATATTGTGTACCATAGGGTCTCCCCTGGGTATCCAAGGGTTGGGGGTGAGGTAGTTATACGGAGGCCCCTTAAAAAATGAGTTTTGTATGCCCTGGGTTTGGTGAAATTGCATATTTCACTCCCAACATTGTGTGAAACTGCTTCCCATAATCGGCGTTTGTGCTAGGAGCACTGTGGGGGGCGGATCTGCAATATCTATATATATTCAGACCCCTAAAGTCTCCCCTAGTTGTCCCAGGGATGTGGGCTCCTGTAGATATAGGCAGGGTCCTTATAAAATACGTTTTGTAAAGCCCTGCTGTTGAAACAATGGGCAAGTCTTTTTTCCCATTGCAAATCCCCAGCCACATAGGTTAACATGACAAGAAGTTATTAAATAATAACTAACGTCAAGAAGGTGATAAAAATATCATTTAAGGACTGCTTAGAATTGTAATGATAAATCCAACAATGTGCTATTGTTGAATTTGTCCTAAAATGTACAGACAAGACGTTATAAGACTTTCTTGTCTGTAAGCCAAAATTCAGCCTTCCAGTGGTCTGTCCTTATTGACCAGAGTTAAGTGGATTAACCAGGCTACTTTGATTAGGTGATAAGTAGCCCTGGGGTTATAAAGCCCTTCTGGGAGGGCGGGGTTCTGCTACATAGGAATGCCAAAGCAGGGGGAGGGATCGTTAACAATGTTTTACATTTGAAGGAGAAGACATGCAGGAGAGGCCAGTTAAACTACTCTTCAAACCCAGCCACGTGGTAGGATTAATGAAGGAATGAGCAGATGCAAGGGACAGAGACTATGGAGATTAACCATCCTGGAGGTGTATTTAGCCAGCTTTTCTCTCTCTGGAAAATCAGCCATGTTGAATATTGGAGAAATGGTGCTCTCTGGGAGACTATAATGCCACACTTTGGAGGATATTGTCATATCCTGGGGTGTTGCCCTGCACCTACCCGCACAGGAGTGACCTCCTGATTGACCCAAAGAACTTGGAATAAGTATCTGAAAGGGACAGAGCCTCTCGGATCTGCTGCTTAGAACTTAAGGAAGAAGAAGGGTCCATGCTGGAAGTTTGATCTGCACCAACCCAGCCCTGCACCCCGACGGACTGCGCCTGCTGCACAATCTGGAACTACAGACCTGTGGATCAAACCTGCTTCAAAAGGGCTAAAGAGTGGACTTTCTGAAAGCTACAGGTTAACTGTACCATCACCACCAAAAATCCCCAGCCTGGAGTACTAACTTTGGATTTGAAGGTGTTTTGTCCAAGTGGATTGTGGGAAGTGAAGTTCCAAACTTTCAAGGACCATTTTGGAGCTTACAGACCCTTGGAGTACGTTTTTGACACTTTGGGACCCTCAAAAGAACTTCAGAAAGAGGTTCCAGAAGTTTGGAGCAACTTTGGAAAAAAGCTCCATAAGTGGACCAACTCAACCTAGTCAGCCAAGTTGGCAACCCTCAACTGCAAACCGGCCTGCCGTCCTCGTTTGTCCCACTGCAAAACTCTGGAAGTCTGACTTCTAAAATGTGACCGAGAGTTGGCTGAAACCCAAGCTGGCGAATGCCCACCGAATCCATTCTGATGAAGAACACCGAGGGGCCCTGCAAGAAAAAGCTCTGAAAACGTTTCTACGTCTAACGTAGGCGAGGTGACCTGGACCAACCGCGAGAGTCAAGCAGCCCACCTTCGCCCGCAAGCCGGCCTGGATCCCTGGTTTGTCCCACTGGAAAACTCCAGAAGTCTAACTTCTATAAGTTTGACCAGGAGTTTGTTGCAAGGCAAGCCGGTAAACCCTCACTGAATCCAGACTGACTGAGAGCTTCCAGAAAGAAAAGCTCCAGAAAAGTTTCTAAGTCCGAAGATAAAAAATTTAACTAAGACCTACCGCAAAGGGTAGCTGCGCAGGGCGCCATCACGTTTGACCTTAAACGTTGACTTTGTCCCAGTCTAGCATGACCAGATGTCCCAATAGGCGCTATAGGTTTCAATGTGCTATATAGTGGCAAATCTTTAAAAATTCATAGCTTTGGTTCCCTACCATGGATTTTTTTTGGTTTTGGTGAAATTTTAAAGCTACAAAATATTTCATATTTTGTTTAATTGGTGTTGGATTTTTAGTGTGTGTGGTATCTTAATTATTTACTGAATTGGAGTTTTTAAATGCTTTAATTACCTTTCTTTGAAGTTAAGCCTTTCTGCTCACAGCCAAGCTGCCAAACGTTGAGCATGGGAATAATTTTCTAAAACCTATACTGAGCCCTATATTGTGTCAGTGGTCTTATTGCTAGTGGTAGATATATATTTACCACTACTAATAACACACTTTCCAACATTTGGTGTTCATCGAGCCAACCCAAATTCAAAGGGAATGAATGGTAGGTCCTTTGATCCCTCAAACGTGGGTAAGTGTTTTGACTATAACAGCCAGGGCACAAAAAGGGAGATGCTGTCTGCACCAATAAGCTTCCCCCTAAGAGGCCATCCCCAGGGATTGCCAGTGTAGGTGTGTGGGGGAGAGTGGTGCCACAGAGAGGGGTAGGCAGGTGGTAGAAGTAACTGTAGTGTCCCTAGGTGGGGTGAATATTGCAACCCTTGCTTCCTTACCTCCAAACATGGATAAGGAGAGGCAACGGCGTAAAGTTAATGTGTCTGAGGTGGAGGCTATCAGAGACACAGGGGCTAGTGTAACTATGGTCCTGTACAAGCTGGTGACTCAGGAGATGTTGCTACCTGGTGAGTTTCACCAGGTTACCTATGCAGACAGCATTACCAAATTCCATTCTATGGCTGTGGTAGATTTGGAATGTGCGAGAGTGACAGGCTCCATGAAGGCAGCTGTGTTTCCTGTGCTCCCAGTCCAGTGTTTACTGGGCAGTAACCTCAAAGCATCTGAGTGGTCGGAAATTGAGAGGTGTCTCCATATGAAAATATTTGAGCTCCCCGAGTGGGTATTTGCCAGTACTAGCTCACAGGATATCCAGAGGAGAAAGGCTGGACACCTGGATCCTGGAACAAAGGGCAAGCATTCAAGGACAAGGGTACTGGGCCTGGTGAGCCAGACCAGGGAATTACAGAGGTGCAGCAGGAATCTAACCCTGATGGGGAGGGTATGGCTTCTGAGGGAGGCACTCCATTTTAAGCCTGGGCAGAGTTTTTAGGTTACTTTGCAGAGTATCGGAACTCTGCAAAGTAACCTAAAAACTCTGACGCACTACGCGGAGTTCCTCAAACGGTGGAATGCGATTGGTCTCACATGTTCATGTTTATTTTTAATGCCGGGTGCCGGCTGTTTGTCCTACACTGGAAAATCAACGCAAACTACACCGTGCACAGCGCCTGAGAATGCTGCTTCTTTTCGGCCTCTCGAGTAGGCTTTCTACTCGAATTGCAACTTTCTCAACGCGAACAAAAGGTTTCTCAACGCGAGCGGTCACAACCCCTCGTGACCGCCTGCATTGAGAAATCTGACCGTCTGTGTTGTAAAACCTCGCCTGGAGGTGGATTTTCCTCGCTTGCACTTGCCAACTTAATGGTGGGGAGCATGAGTGAAGAACAAAACTCCTACATTTTCTGAACTCCGCAGTGCGCGGAGTGTGGAAAACTCTGTAAACTCCGCAAATGGAGCAGCGTTCACCAGCAAGGCTTACTCCATTCCTGCCAGAACTGTCAGATTTGGCAGAAATGACAGGAGCAGGTGGACCCTTCAGAGAGTAAGGTCCCCAGGAGGCTAGTGGTGCCCCTAGAAGTACAGGGAGTTCATCCTGACCTTGGGTCATGATATCCCCATGGCAGGACATTTGGGACAGACTTAGACATGCAACTGGTTGATGAACCATTTCTACTGGCCCCACATGTCTGAAAAGGTAAAGGAGTTTTACAGCTCCTGTGTCACCTGTCAGGACAGTGGCAAGGCAGGGGGCGAGACAAAGGCTCCCCTAATACCACTGCCAGTGGTTGGGGTTCCTTTTGAAGAAGGGTGGACATTGTTAGTCCCCTGGAACCTCCTACTGCACCTGGGAATAGGTATATCTTGGTGGTAGTGGACCATGCCACTAGGTACCCTGAAGCAATCCCTCTTAAAACCATAAATGCTCCTACAGCGGATAGAGCACTGCTTGGTGTGTTTACCAGAGTGGGTTTTTGGAAAGAAGTGGTGTCAGATAGGGGCACAAATGTTCTGTCCAACTATCTGACTGCTATATGGGATGAGTGTGGTGTCACCTACAAGTTCACCACCCCCTATCACCCACAAATAAATGGTCTAGTTGAGAGGTTCAACAAGACCCTGAAGGGCAGGATAAGTGGGTTGTCAGATAAACTCAGGAGGAGATCGGGTGTTCTCCTCCCATGCCTACTATTTGCCTAGATGGAGGTACCATAGAAAGGGGTTGGTTTCAGTCCCTGTCTGTTGTTGTTCGGACCCCTGTAAGGGAGCCATTGTGCCTGCTGAGAGAGTCTTTAGTGAAGCATCTCAAAGAAGCAAAGGACAATGTGCTTGATTATGTTCTAGGCCTGAGATAAAAAGTGGCAACATACATGGTAAACAGGAAACTAGGGGCAAGCCAGGAGCTCATGAACCAGAGGTAGGATCAGAAGATTACTATAAATGAGTATACTCTAGCATAGTTGGTGTGGGTGTTAGAGCCTGTGGCTCCCAGAGCCCTCCATGACAAGTGGAGTGGACCCCATCCAATCTTGGAAAAGAAGGGTGAGGTTATCTAATTGGTGGACCGTGGCACCCCCTAGGAACCCTCACAGGGTCCTGCATGTGAACAGATTGAAACCCCACCATGACAGGGCAGATATGACCATGTTACTGGTCACGGATGAGGGTGTGGAGGAGAAAACTGAGCCAGCGCCTGCCCTCCTCACCACTAATGTTCAAGATGGGTCTGTGGAGGGAGTTGTACTCTCTCCCACATTGATAGGCCAGCAGCACATAGATTGTAAGCAGGTTCTGGAGCAGTTTGCTAGCCTGTTCTCTTTGACTCCAGGCATTACTGAGTGGTGTGTGCACCACATTGACACTGGTGACAGCCTACCTGTCAAACATTAACTGAACAGGTTGTCTGACCATGTCAGAGCCAGCATTAAGACTGAGGTAGCTAAGATACTGGAATTGGAGTAACTGGTCTATCTGAAAGTCCATGGGTCAGTCCAGTGGTGCTGGTGCCGAAATCTAATCCCCAGCGGGGACCAAAAGAGTTAAGGTTCTGTGGGGACTACAGAGGATTGAATGCAGTCAGAAAGACTGGTGCTCAACCTATACCTAGAACTGATGAGCTGATTGACAGGTTAGTGGCTGCTAAGTACCTGAGTACTTTTGATTTGACTTCAGGTTACTGGCAGATGATGGGGCAAAGGAAAGGTCAGCATTCTCTACATCAGAGGGACATTATCAGTTCAGGTAATGCCCTTTGGCCTCAAGAATGCACCTGGCTCCTTCCATAGGTTGGTGAACAGGGTCTGGTCTGGGTTAGAACAGTTGCATGCAGCTTATCTGGATGATATAGCTGTTACAGTTCTACCTTGGGGATCACTTAAGCCACCTGTGGGAAGTAATTCAGGCCATGCAGCAGGCAGGCCTGACTATTAAGGCAAGTAAGTGCCAAATAGGGCAGAGCTCTGTGGTGTACCTGGGCCACCTGGTAGGTAGAGGCCATGTACAGCCTCTCCAAGCCAAAATCAAAACTGTTTTGGATTGGAAGCTACTGTCACCCAGACTCAGGTCAGGGCATTCCTTGGACAGACTGGGTATTATAGAAGGTTTGTTCAAAATTATAGGACCATTGTGGGGCCCCAAACCAAACTGACTTCTAAGAAGAGGCCCAAAAGGTTGGATTGGACCCCAGAGTGTCGTACAACTTTTGACACTGAGAGCTGCTAAGTGTTCAGGACCAGTGCTGCTGGTCTCTGACTACACAAAGGGATTTGTGGTTCAGACAGATGATTCAGAGCAAAAGATTGAAGCAGTGTTGTCACAGTTAAATGAAGACAGCCTTGATCAGCCAGTTGCCTTTATCAGGAGGCGACTTCTTCCCAGAAAGCAGAGGTGGAGTGCCATAGAGAGAGAGGCTTTTGCTGTGGTGTGGTCCCTGAAAACATATTTGTTTGGGACTCACTCTTTTGGTTCAAACTTACCACAGGCCTTAAGGTGGTCCATTTCCCTACAGGGAATGGGCTTTACATTGGAACACAGACCTGGGGTTGCCCATGCAAATCAAAGCAAATCAGCCCTTATGTTATTATCAGGTCAAAAACCCTAAAAGCGTACAGTTTAAAAAGTGAATCACATATAACAATACACAATAAAAATTGATAACAAATTATTCACTGTATAGAATATGATTGAAATCCAGGAATGCTTGTTCAGATCAATGTACACTACGCGATTTAATTTACAGATAGCTTTCCTGCATATAAATGTACTTTTTCAAAATAGAGCGCTAGGTCTTGAGAAACATACATTTCCTAACAGTTGCAATGCAAAAGAGGCAGGGCCGCATTGCCTCAGACCCCACAATTTTAAAATAGGTTTAATTCACCTCCTCCTCTGTGCAATATACAATTTGCCAATAAAACTACATGCATTGACGATTGTGGAGACACTTTGTGGCACGGACAGTTACCTAATGTTTTTGACCTGGGGTTGCCCATGCAAATGTTGATCGACTTTCCAGGTTTTTCCACTTAGCTGATGAGGGCTACCAGGGTGTAGGTTAATAACCCATCATCTTTAGTTTGGGAGGGCTATGCTTCAAAGTCATCCTTGTGTCATGGGTACCCACATGTTTTGCTGACATGTATTGGTGGTACTGACTCTGACTGTTTCTGGGCTCTGCCTAACCAGGTCCAGGGCCAGTGCTATGCTGGAAAGACACTTAGAATACAGTGAAAACATGTACATACTCTAGGGTACACTATGGGAAAGGGTGCCCATATGATTGGCATGACCTCCCCCATAAGGCCCTAGTACATAATAGGGCAGGGGGGTCAAAACTACCTTTAAGATCCCAGAATATAATAGGGCATGGCAGTTTAGAGACCAGCAGCCCTTTCTGTACTTGCATATGTGCACTGCTGATGCCAGAGGTCAGTTTAAAAACAGTCCTGTGTTGCAGGACTACCTTTAAAATGCAAATTATGTCCAAGGGGTGGGGGGTCAGGTATTTATAAGGAGGACTCGTATACAATTAGTTTTATGTTCCCTGGGTTTAGTAAAATTTCACAGTTCAATCCAAAAGTAGTGGCAACGTGCTTCCCAAAATCGACTTATGTGCTAGGAACACTGTGGGGTGAGGATCTGCAATATTTTTACATATCCAGAACCTCTAAATTCTCCCCTGGGTGTTCCAGGGGTATGGGGTCCTGTAGATATAGTCAGGGTCCTTATAAAAGATGTTTTATCAAGCCCTGGTGTTGGGGAAATGGCCCAAGTCATTTTTCCCACTGCAAATCCCCAGCCACATAGGTTAACATGGCAAGAAGTTTTTGTTTGTTTTTTATTTAAATTTTTATTGCATTTCAAGTGAAAGTACATCAATTTGCAATCACATTCCCCAACGAAGACCCCCCTCCCCCCGATCCGACTATAGCCGACAACCGTCATACATTGAGCATTACAACATCAGTATGGTCCTTTGTATACACAGCCAGTCAGCCAACAACCCTCACTGAGGGCAGGCGGCGCCTCACCATATTCATGTATCTCATGGTTGGTAGGAGACATCGTAATAGGTGCGCAATTATAACATGCAAGTGACTGCTGGATCTGTCCCGGTCCCTCCAATCAACACATCATCCCTCTCCCTGTGGCGATGTATGAGCATCAGCATCTCTCTTGCTCTTCAAGTATGTGTGATAGAGACTCCAGAAATTTTTGGGCCTGCTGGCGGGGGGCTGCAGTTCGCTATCATTTTCGGATTGAGTACAGCAGTAGAGCATGTCGCGCTCCCAGCGTTTTAACATTGGTGATGGGCCTCTCATCCAGCAGCAAGTCAGCACTCTTCGGGCCATCAGAAGGCCCATATCGTCTAACTGCTCTAGGTAATTTCTTAGTGTAACCCAATATAGCAATCAGGGGATCCGGAGTAATCTCAACTTTTGTTAGTTCACTTATTTCTGCAAAAAAAGTTCCCAGAACCCCCAGATTCCCGGGCACTGCCAAGCGAGGTGCAGGAAATTCGCCTCAGGTGCGTTGCACCTTTCACAGCTTGCCGAATCCCGCATGCCATATTTGAAGAGTCGCGCAGGGGTGTAGTATACTCTATTTAAGAACTTGAAGTGAATCAATCTATGTCTGCCATTTAGAGAGACCTTCTTAGTGACTGTGCAGCAGTAGCGCCATGTGTCATCATCTAGCGCTAGGCCCAAGTCAGTCTGCCATGCCAGCCGCGCCTTGGTATATGGGTACCGGGTCGGTGTTTGTGTGAGTTTGTATAGGCTAGACAGCAGCCCTCTGGGTGATGTGGTTTTGAGTACATGCATGAGCTCGGGGACCTCTGGGGGTTCCGCCATGTCTCCACCCAATAGATCACCCAAGGGGCTGCGCACCCTGTGGAACTGAAAGCGCGTTAATAGTGGAGGCGATGCGCTGGAGCCCAAGACCTGCTCCCATGTCTTAACCACTCCATCTGCAAATAAGTCTCCTGCCATGTGTATGTTCAGGGTGTGAAGAGCTTCAACTACTCCCTTCTCCGTGAGCGGCAGGAGCCACCTAGCCCAATCAACTGGCATAATCGGTGAGTATAGCAGTGCCCCGCCCAGCATTCGCAAGAGGCAGTGCCATGCGTGATTGGTGGCTGTCAGGGAGTCAAGTATGCCTGTTCTACGATCAGTGGCCCTGAAAACAGTGTGAGGGAGTTTATCTGGTTGTGCAAAAATGGTCTCCATTCGTACATGAGGTATATTTCCGTTTCCGTGCAGCCATGTGTGTAAATGTGACGCTTGCGCTGCTCTGTAGTACGCTTCCATGTCTGGGGCTCCCAACCTGCCCATCTCGTAAGGCATAATAAGTGTCGTCCATCTGACGCGTGGCTGGCCGCCCGCCCAAGCTAGCTTCGTCATCTGTTGCTGTAGTCGTGCAAAAAATGATTTGGGGAGGACTATTGGTAAGGTAAGGAACAGGAACAAGAATCTCGGGAGCACAACCATTTTCATTATAGATATGCGTCCCATCAGGGACAGTGGAAGTTTACTCCACCGCACCACATCATCCTCCAATCTACTCACCGCAGTGCCATAGTTGGCCCTAAAGAGAATTTCCGAATCAGTGTGTAAATGTATCCCCAAATATCGAACCGTATCTGTGGTCCAATGGAGGGGGTATTCCATTTGTGTCTGTTGCGTGAGCGGCGTGAGCGGAAAGGCAAGCGACCTGGTCCAGTTGACTCGAAGCCCTGAGAGCGCCCCAAATCGTACCACTTCACGAAGTACTGGTGATAGGTTATTGTCTGGGTCACGGATGTACAGCGAAGTGTCATCAGCGTACATCGAAACTATTAGTCTGTAGCCCGGGAAGCCTATGCCTTCGTTTCCGTGGTATTCCCGCAGCGCGCAGGCTAGCGGTTCAGCCACCAGGGCATATAGGAGGGGCGAGAGGGGGCATCCCTGTCTGGTGCCTCTGCTAACGGGAAATGGGTCTGTAACTAGGTCCCCTATGCGGAGCCTCGCATTCGGTCCATGATATAATGCCCCCAGCATTTGCAGAAAAGGCTGTCCCAGGCCCATACGCTGCAGTGCCTTACGCATGAAGGGTCATTCCACGGAGTCAAAGACTTTCTCCATATCGAGGAAGACAGCCAGTGCTTTCACATCCGGTCTGACATGTTGAATCACCCCCAGGACCGTACGTATGTTGTAAACTAGGTTCCTGCCAGGGACAAACCCTGCCTGTTCTGGGGCGACCAGTCCGTCCACAAGCAGGGCTAACCGAGTGGCCAGTACCTTGGCGAACAGCTTAGTATCAACATTAAGCAGCGACAGAGTCCTGTACGAACTGCACTCTTCTTGGGGTTTTCCTGGCTTCAGTATAGTAAGCAGAAGTGTCTCTCTCATAGAGTGCGGCGGGAAACAACCATTACAACGCAACTTTTACAACGAACTACCATTACAACGAAACTTTTACAACGCAAAAACTTTTACAACGCATACCATTACAACGCAGGATTTTACAACGCAAGTACCTTTACAACGCATACCATTACAACGTAAGTATTGGTAAGTATATAATTATTTTTAAAATATTATATGTTTGGGTTTTTGGGTAAAGGGGTATTTTTAGGGTTCAGGGTCAGTTTTCAGTTTTTGGGTAAAGGGGTATTTTTAGGGTTCAGGGTCAGTTTTCAGTTTTTGGGTAAAGGGGTATTTTTAGGGTTCAGGGTCAGTTTTCAGTTTTTGGGTAAAGGGGTATTTTTAGGGTTTAGGGTCAGTTTTCAGTTTTTGGGTAAAGGGGTATTTTTAGGGTTCAGGGTCAGTTTTCAGTTTTTGGGTAAAGGGGTATTTTTAGGGTTCAGGGTCAGTTTTCAGTTTTTGGGTAAAGGGGTATTTTTAGGGTTCAGGGTCAGTTTTCAGTTTTTGGGTAAAGGGGTATTTTTAGGGTTCAGGGTCAGTTTTTAGTTTTTGGGTAAAGGGGTATTTTTAGGGTTCAGGGTCAGTTTTCAGTTTTTGGGTAAAGGGGTATTTTTAGGGTTCAGGGTCAGTTTTCAGTTTTTGGGTAAAGGGGTATTTTTAGGGTTCAGGGTCAGTTTTGGGTTTTTGGGTAAAGGGGTATTTTTAGGGTTCAGGGTCAGTTTTGGGTTTTTGGGTAAAGGGGTATTTTTAGGGTTCAGGGACAGTTTGGGGTTTTTGGGGTACAGGGTTAATTTGTAAAAATAAAATAAAATTATATTTAAATTAAATTAATTAAATGTAATTAAATAAAAATTAATTATATTTTAACAATTTAAATTAATTTAAATTAAAAAAAATATTTTTAGGGTTCAGGGTCAGTTTGGGGTTTTTGGGGTACAGGGTTAATTTGTAAAAATAAATTAAAATTATATTTAAATTAAATTAATTAAATAAAATGAAATAAAATTTAATTATATTTTAATAATTTACAATAATTTATATTAAAAAAAATATTATATACTTACCAATATTTACGTTGTAATGGTATGCGTTGTAAAGGTACTTGCGTTGTAAAATCTTGCGTTGTAATGGTATGCGTTGTAAAAGTTTTTGCGTTGTAAAAAATTCGTTGTAATGGTAGTCGTTGTAAAAGTATGCGTTGTAACGTCATACATCCGAGTGCGGCATATTACCCTCCACGCATATGTCGTCAAAGAGGGCCGATAGGTGCGGCAGTAGTTGTTCCTTGAAAGCTTTGTAAAATCCCGCCGTTAGGCCGTCAGCTCCTGATGCGCTGCCCGATTTCATACTTGCTAGCGCGTCTAATATCTCGTCTTTCTCAATCGGTTGCATAAGGAATTCCCTGTCATGGTCGGCCAGTGAAGGAATGTCTATATGATTGAGATAGTCATCTATTTCCTCTTCCATATCCCCCACTTTCGAGGAGTACAAATCCGAATAGTAAGATTTGAAAGACTCAGCTATTTCACTTTCGTCTGTAGTAGGAGTTCCCTCAGCGGTGTAAACCATAGGTATGTGTTGGCGCGGTCACGTCCCCTTCATCAGGTTGGCCAGTACCGCGCTCGGGCGCTCCCCTTCCCAATACACCCGTACCATGGAGTATTTGCTCATGTGGCAGACCTCTCTGTCCGCCTCCTCATGATACTCCGCTAGTAGTGTCTTAATTTCAGCGCTCACCGCATCATCTGTGAGGAGGCACTGTCTGCGTTCCAACACTTCTAGCTTCCCCTCTAGATCTGCCAGTCTCCGTCTAATTTCTTTAAGAACGCCCAAGTGCTTGGACATCGCTACTCCTCGAATATAGACCTTAAAGGCCTCCCACACTACTTGGAAGCTCTCGACTGAGCCTATGTTCTTTTCAAAAAACAGGTCTATGGCCTCGGCTAGTTCTCCCTTACACCATGGATCTAGCAATGAGTTTGGTGGGAACCTCCAGGTAAATGGTGGTATGAACTTGCCTGGTATGCGGATGTCCATGAGGACTGGTGAGTGATCAGACAAGGTTCTAGGCAGGACCCTGCAGTCCCTCACTCGGTTTAGTAGGGAGGAAGAAGCCAGCAGGTAATCTATCCTAGTATGGATATTATGGAATGCGGAGAAGTGCGTGTACCATCCCTGTTGGGGATTCCTGGACCGCCACACATCTCCCAGATCGAGGCAGGTGATTGCGCTCTGCAGCTCTAGGGCAGCTGCCGCAGGTCGGCGGGGGGGCCCGGCGGATCTGTCTAAAGACGGGTCAATAGTGAGATTGAA
Organism: Lissotriton helveticus; assembly: GCF_964261635.1. Taxonomy (NCBI): domain Eukaryota; kingdom Metazoa; phylum Chordata; class Amphibia; order Caudata; family Salamandridae; genus Lissotriton; species Lissotriton helveticus. Next base: position 469,214,393 of record NC_136073.1, on the reverse strand, counting down.
GTCTCCCCCCCATAACAATAGACTCCCATGGTTCAAGCGTCTGATCTTGACCGTGAGTGACCTGTAGAAGTCCGGTGAGTCAAAATTAGGGCCATAGGTATTGACTACTGTCATGTCTGTAACTAGGCCGAAGCATCTAGAAATAACAAATTTCCCATCACGGTCCGCTTCCAGCGTGCGGATCTGCAGTTTGGATTTCGGGTTAACCCACGTCAAGACCCCTCTAGAGCTAGTGGTAAACCCCGCCACTGAGACGTTGCCCTCCAACCCTCTGCAACGGAGCATGTCATTATGTGTCGGGAGGTGTGTCTGCTGCAGCAAAGCTATGTCGACGTGCTGGCGCTGCAAATAGCTAACGACCTTTCTGACTTTGCAGTGGTCGTTCAGTCGGCGGACATTCCAGGTAAGGACAGTCAGATTAGGTGTGTGTGTTGGTGTCTCGCTTATGTGGGTGTCAGCCATTGCACTTTGATGTTGAATAGTAAGTGAGCATATGAGTGACTGTGTAAAACATGGTCTTTTCGTGCCAAGTCAGATCATGCAATTTCCCCATCATAACAATATGTACTTCTGCAGAATGCAACATCTCTGTTAAAGAGTTCCCCACAACCCCAACCATGGCAAGAAGTTATTAAATAATAACTAACATCAAGGAGGTGATAAAAATATAATTTAAGGACTGCATAGAATGGTATTGATAAGCCCGACAATATGCTATGGTTAAATTTATCCTCAAATGCACAGACAGGAAATTTTAAGACTTTATTGCTTTTAAGGGGTTGTAAACATTATTATTCAATAGAAGGAGGAGACAGACAGGAGAGGCCAGTTTCATTTCCACCTCTACACGGTGAACCCACCCAGATGGTAGCATTAAGGAAGGAATGAGCAAATGCAAGGGAGGAGACTATGGAGATTAACCATCCTGGAGGTGTGTTTAGGCAGCTCTTCTCTCTCAGCTGGGAAATCAGCCATGTTGAATTCTGGTGCTCTCTGGAAGACTATGGTGCCACACTTTGGAGGATATGGTCATACCCTGGGGTGTTGCTCTGCATCTCATTGGACAGGAGTACCCTCCTGCTTGACCCAGAGAAGTTTAAATAAGTATCTAAGAGGGGCAGAACCTCTCAGATTTGCTGCTTGATATTTTAGGAAGAAGAAGAGTTCATGCTGGAAGTTTGATTTGCACCAACCAGGACCTGCACACTGACTGACTGTGCCTTCTGCACAATCTGGACTACAGCCCTGTGGATCAAACCTGCTTCATAAGGACTAAAGAGTGGACTTCCTGCAAGCTGCAGGCTAACAGAGCTCACCTGGACCATTACCACCAAGATTCCCCAGCCTGTAGTACTATTGATGAATCTGTAAGGGTGTTGTCCAATTGGACTGTGAGAAGTGAGGTTCCAAACTTTCAAGGATCATTTTGGAGCTTCCAGACTCTCTGAGTACATTTTTGGACACTCTGGGACCCTCTCAGGAATATCATGAAGAAGTTCCATAAGTTTGGAGCAACTTTGGAAAAAAGCTCCATAAGTTCCATAGGTGCACTCAACCTGGCCAGCCAAGCTGGCGACCCTCAACCACGAGCCGGCCTGGCATCCAGGTTTGTGTCTTTGAAAAGCTATGGAGGTCCGACTTCCAGAGTTTGACCAGAAGTTGGCTAAAACCCTAGCCAGCATACCCTCACCGAATCCAGCCTGGTGAAGAGCATCGAGGGACCCCGCCAGAAAAAGCTCCATAAATGTTTCTACGCCCAAACATAGGAGAGGTGACCGGGACCAACCGCGAGAGTCAAGCCACCCACCTTCAACAGTGAGCCGGCCTGGATCCCTGGTTAGTCCCGCTGGAAATCTCTGGAGGTCTGACTTTCATAAGTTTAATTGAGAACTTGTCGCAAGGCAAGCTGTCGAACCCTCACCAAATCCAGACTGGCTGAGATCTTTGAGGGACCCCGGGAAGCAAAGCTCCAGAAAAGTTTCTGAATCCGAAGGTAAAAACTTTGACCGAGACCTACTGCAAGGGGTAGTCGGGCAGGGCTCCATCGCGGTCGACCTGAAACTTTGACTTGTTCCCGGTCTAGTTCGACCAGATGTCCCAGTAGGCGCTATACATTTCTATATGCTTTATAGTGCCAAATCTTTAAAAATGTATATCTCCGGTCCCCTATATTGAATTGTTTTCGTTTTGGTGTCATTTTAAAGATATAAATATTTTTGATTTTTATAAATTGGTGTTGGGTTTTTATTGCGTGTGGTGTCTTAATTATTTACTGAATTGGTGTTTTTAAATGCTTTACATGTCTGTCTTTGAAATTAAGCCTGTCTGCTCAAAGCCAAGCTACCAAGGGTTCATTTTGTAAGACCTATACTGAGCCCCATGTTGGGTCATTGGTCTTATTGCTAGCGGTAGATATATATTCACCACTACTAATAACCCACTTTCCAACATTATGAATAAACCAATTCATTTCCATGTATGTGGACATGGTGGGTGGGGATGTACCATAAACCAATATCTTGGCGGGGGCAATGCCATGCTCTTGTACCTTTTCTGGCTGGGAGATTGTCATACACAGGTATCCATCATGGGTTGAGGGATAAGTCATATAAAGGTACCTCTGTGTGCTGAGCTGTGGGAGGGGGCTCAATCATATCCAAGATGCCACCATTCACTCCACGTTTTAGGGCCCTGTCATGTGCGTGTTTGGGGCTCCAAGGAGCAGTGGGAGTCTCTGTCATACACTAGTAGGGGAGGAGAGGTGTCATTACCGGATCACTCTGCGTTATGAGGACCTGTCATAGATTTCTTGCATTATGGGGCTGGTCCTGTAAAACATGTGCACCTCTGTAGGATATGGGGCTGCTCTCTGTCATACAAAGGTACACATGGTGAATGCAGAAGCAATGTCATGCATACGCTCCTTGTAGTGCGGTGCATCACACTGGTGTGTCTTATTTGGGGGAGACTCGGTCCTGCACAGATTTATCTCTATCCCCCTGGCTTTAGGGGTACTGTATTTTTTTGCAGTTGTATATAGCACAAACTCAACCCAAAGGTATTGGAGTGATTCACTTGAGTAACAGTTACATTACACAAGAACACATTGAATTTTTGATAGACCCAGGGAGATGATGTGATTTGCCCAGAATCACAGGATGTTGAGCCGACGCTGAGACTCGAACCTGGTTCCCTTGTACCAAAGATGGCAGCTCTGACCGTTAGGCCAGGTCCTCTCCCCTCCCCCTCTACAACACACAGATGCCTCTCCAAGTGGTGGGGCTGGCGCGCAGGCATCCCTGGCTTCGGGGCGCTGTATAATTCACAGGAGCCTCTCCACGGAGCCAGGTTCTCGAACAGGTACCCCTGGCTTCTAGGCGCTGTATATATATATATATATATATATATATATATATATATATATATATATATATATATATATATATATATATACATACATATAACACACATGTACCTCTCATTGCTGAGGGCGGCGCACGCTCGCAGTTATGCCCTGGCTTCGGGTGACTGTATAACACACAGGAGCCTCTCCACCAGAGCTTAATTTGTAAAAAGGTAGGTGCCAGGGCTCTGGTCAGGAAGCCACTGCAACTTGCACCACACATTGCACTTGCAAGCGCTGCCAAGGATAGTAACATGACATTTCTATATATTTCAGGTCCCCAAAGCTATAAGAATGGCTTGGGTGGTAGATAATAATTTTTACTGTGTATCCATTAGGGTGACCAACCGTCCGTAAATTTCACGGACAGTCCGTAATTTCGTCCGTCTGTCCGTTGTCCGTGAAGGATTCTTTAACGGACGCCATTTGTCCGTCATTTTAGCCGGGCACCGGTCGCCCCACCCTAACACCGGCACAGCTTGCACCCGCCTCCCTTCTTCACTCCTATGCTGTTTCCAAAGCTCAGATACCCCGCAGCATTGGAGAGGCACAGCGGGATGGCAACCCTCACACCTCCAGCCCTTGATGAGCTGTTAAGAGGTGCTCGAAGGTGACTGAGAGGAGGGGCTGCAGGTTCAGGAGCAGGGGCATGCATTCAGATGCAAACAGCCCTGAATGGTCACGTCTCTGCAGTTTAGAGGGGGCTCACACATTCCAATTCTACCCAGGGCCCCAAACATCCTAGACTCTTACACAGCGGCAGCACGTGGCTCTCTTCACAGAGCTTAATTACGGTCACTAAATTGTAAGCAAACCTCGATTCTTCAAACATGCAGTCTATAATGTAATAAAATAAAGAAAAGGCACAATCGCACCCACACTGATTAACAAAGTATGGAGGACAATCAGTTCTCTTAGAGTATCTCCTGTAAGTACTGTACATCACAGTGGGGGATGACATTTTGGAAAGAGAGCCTGTCTTCGCTGTCTTGTGCAGGAGGGGGCGAGGAGCCCAAGATGATACTAGAATACTGCATACCCACCCATGTACCCACCCTGGTGGATCCTGTTCCCCTCCTGTGATGACTACTGCCCACCCCCCAGTGATGGCTCCTGCCCCCCCCATGTGGTGGATCCTGTCCTGTGCCCCCCCCCGCCTGTGGTGGCTCCTGTTCCCCCCTGTGGTGGATCCTGTCTCCGCCATGGGTGGCTTCTGTCCCAGTCCTGGAATGGCTCCTGCAGCGAGGGTGAAGTTCTTGATGGGCCTCTACTCAAAAGGGCTCAGCTCAAAATTAATATGGAAAGGTGGGCGAGTAAGTACGTGAAGGGATGGGTGGATGGCTGGATGAATTAGTGAAAGGGTAAATGTATGAATGAAAGAGTGAATAAATGGATAATGAGAGAGAATGGATGGATTGATGAGCGAGGGGAAGGATGGATGAGAGAAAATGTAAATAGCTGGATGTATGGGTGGAAGGGTAGCTGGATGACGGATGAGGGGAAAGATGGATGAGGGGAAGGAGGGATGGATGAGGGGAAGGATGGGTGTATGGAGGGGAAGGATAGGTGGATGAGGGGAAGGATAAATGGATGGGAAGGATGGATGGATGAGGGGAAGGATGGATGATGGATAAAAGGAAGGATGGATGAGGGGAAGGATGGATGGATGAGGGGAAGGATGGATGGATGAGGGGAAGGATGGATGATGGATGAAAGGAAGGATGGTTTGAGGGGAAGGATGGATGGATGAGGGGAAGGATGAATGGATGACGGGAAGAAAGGATGGATGGATGAGGGGAAGGATGGATGGATGATGAGGGGGTGGGTGAAAGGATGGATGGATGATGAGGGAAAGGATGGATGGATGGATGATGAGGGGGTGGGTGAAAGGATGGATGGATGATGAGGGAAAGGATGGATGGATGGATGATGAGGGGGTGGGTGAAAGGATGGATGGATGGATGGATGATGAGGGGAAGGATGGATGGATGGTGAGGGGATGGATGATGAGGGGGTGGGTGAAAGGATGAATGGATGGATGAGGGGAAGGATGGATGGATGGATGATGAGTGGGTGGGTGGAAGGATGGATGGATGATGAGGGGAAGGATGGATGGATGATGAGGGGAAGGATGGATGGATGGATGGATGATGAGGGGAAGGATGGATGGATGGATGATGAGTGAGTGGGTGGGTGAAAGGATGGATGGATGGACAGTGGGTGGGTGAAAGGATTGATGGATGGATGAGGAGTGGGTGGATGGATGGATGGATGATGAGTGGGTGGGTGGGTGAAAGGATGGATGGATGGATGAGTGGGTGGGTGAATGGTGGGTGGGTGAAAGGATGGATGAGTGGATAGGTGGGTGGGTGAAAGGATGGATGGGTGGGTGGATGGTGGGTGGGTGGATGGTTGGGTGGATGATGGGTGGGTGGGTGGATGAGTGAAATGATGGATGGATTGATGGATTGATAAGTGCAAGGGTGAATGAATGGACGTATGAGTGAAACGGTGGATGTAAGGATGGATGAGTGAGTGAAAGGGAGGGTAGATGGACAAAAGGATGAATAGATGTGTGAAGGAGTGCAATGATAGATGGATGAGTGATAGGGTCAATGGATGGATTCATGAGTGGATGAGTAGATGGATGGATGGGTGGGTGGATGAATGTATGGAAGGAAGGTTGGCTAAGTGAAAAGGTCGATGGAGAGAGAAAGGGAGGATGGATGGATGACTAAAAGAGTGGATGGGTGGAAGGATTAGTAAGTGAAAGGATGGCTGGATTGGTGAAAGGGTAAATGGCTGGATGGATGAGTGAATGGATGGATGGGATGAAGAATGGATGGATAAATGTACAGATGGATAGGGTGAAAGGGTGGATGGATGGATGATGGATGAGTGAAAGGATGGATGAAGGGATGGATGAGTGAAATGATAGATGGAAGGATACATGATGGATAGGTTTGCAAATGGTTGAATATGTTTGGAAATGGCTGGGCTTACTTATATACTATTGCGCGACCTCTGATGTGTTTGTAAAACTTATCCAATTGCCCTGAAGTTTTGTCCTGAATTTTGACCTCCTGTCCTGAATTTGTGTCCTGAATTTTTACCCTTTGTCCTGAATTTTTACACTCACCGTCCTGAATTTGCACCAATGCCAGTTGGTCACCCTAGTATCCATTTAATAATTAACTGTTGTTGTGATGATCTATAAATTAGCCAGGCAGTGCCAAATTGTACAAGTGCCTGTGTTGACAACTAAGTGCACCGGAAACCACCGGCTCAAAGTAAGCACTGCTCTCCACGGAGCCAGGTTCCCACACAGGTACCCCTGGCTTCTGGGCGCTGTACAACACACATGTGCCTCTCCCGGTGGAACGCCCCCAGGCATCCCCTGGCTTCGGGGGCGCCGTATAACACACAGGTGCCTCCCCACGTGGCGGTGCTCGCGCACAGGTAGCCCTAGCTTCGAGGGCCGATGCATTCCCCATAGGTGTCTCTCCACGGGGGCGGGGCTCCCCGGTACGCGCAGGCACGCTCCAGAGGGCGTGTCCTCCGCGCCCCCGGCAGAGGATAGGCGGCAGGCCGGCCTCTCCGCCGCTTGTAAGAGGTGATGCAGAGCGTGTGGGAGGGAATCCCCCGCTCCCTCAGCATGAGGACTGTGTGAAAGATGTGTGAGCAGGCGGCGCGCTACTGCAGGGACAGTGTCCACAAGATCCTCAAGCAGCAGCAACAGCAGCAGCAGCCGCAGCCGCAGGGCCGAGCACTGGACGGCCTATTCCGCTGGATCGCCACCAAGATGAGCGACAAGAGCCTGCTGCCCGAGACCCGGGAGCTGATGCAGCAGGAGGGCATGGCGGCCGGCGGGCACCTGGCCATGCCCGAGCCCCGCAGAGGCATCTCCGTCATCCTGGATGTGAGTACCTGCCGCCCTCTCCCTCTGCCCTCACCCGCTCGCGGACACCCCGTGCCACACAAACCCTGCCTCGGGTGGCACGGACGGGCGGTGGAAGAGCATGCATTGTGAGCCTCGGGGTAGCTCTGTGGGCGCGCGCACCTGCTGTAAACATCCCGGGAGCTGGTCTCTGTAATACTCAAGTATCTGCTCTTTATGCCCAATCCCTGCAGGTGACATCTCTTGTATTCTGTGTTTGAGTAGCTGGCATCCTCTGCCCCCTGCCCGGCGTCCACGGGCGCCCAAAGACAATCTGAAAACTCTCTAAAGTTGCGAGGCACCGCACCTGCCGAAGGGCACACACTTTAAGGGTAAACAGCGCACTTTTATATGCACCTACTATGGAGGTTTGGGGTATGTGTTCCACCTCTTGTCTGTGCCGTGGAGAGACGCCTCAGACTTCCCGGAGTGAGTAGCAGGCTCCCCCGACCCCATCCATCACCACGACCCTAAAGCCTTTGAGAACCCACATACCAATCTCACCATGTAAGACACGGCACCTTCAGTAACGGGCAACACAAGCACCTAAACTGGCAAGATTGCTCGGTTAGTCGGTGCCCCTGCTGCTGCCTTGGGTGTAAGCTTTGGTACAGCGACCGTGAACCTCTCATGCATGGGCAGTGCGCGCCTACCCGAACTCTCTCAAGTTACAAGACACCCCTAGGATAGGCTATGAGCGGGCAAACACCAAGTCGTAAAACAACTCAGCGGGAGAACGCACCTGCGGTAGACATCTGGGGAGAGGAGAAAAGCATCTCCTCTCGTGAAATCCTCACAGTGCAATCTGCAGCCCCCCCCCCCCCCCCCCCGTAAAAGCTTGAAACCACCCTACTCCTCCCTTGACACCTCACCCATGTCAATCCAGCCTCTCTGTGAAGTTTCCGGTCACACGGCATTTTCAAGAACAGAAAAGGTTGCAATTGAGCACTTGCGCTGGTATGCTAGCTTGGTGAGTTAAGGCACTTACTGCAGGTATCTCTTGCGAATACATTCGGTAGAACATGATTTGTCCGAGCCCTTTCTAAGAATCTCTTTCACATTGGCACCTAATAGGCTCACTATCTCCTCGAGCCCGCAGGTACCCGTATGGCAATAAACTAACTTTGGATATGCGGAACAGCCGCTGCGCCTGAACTTATAAACACGTGGGATAGCCTCGTTGTTAATCGCATCTGTTGAAGAGATACATGTACAGCATAACACGCTACATGTTTGAATCATAGGTGAACTGCTAGCCGGCCGATGCATGCGTAATATTGAACCAGATAACCCAGGTAGACGCGATCTGCTTGCACCCCTAAGGTCTGCTGCAGGTTGCACTGTATGAAGCACTACATACAAACTTTATTTTAACCCGAGAGTCTCGAACCTGGTAGCTTGCCCAATTTGAATGCATCTGAATGCAGCTGCTGGCAGTGGAAAGCGAGCGCAAACTCCTGCGGACGGAACCTCCTGGGATCACCGCCTGCTCTGCTCCAGAATGGTTTTGCTGAAACTGTACGTTACTCTAGAACCAGCCCAATATTCGTTGTGCAACTAGCAGGTAATCGAATCAAAGGACAGACACCAGTTTCAGTCGTGGTGGTTACTGGGGTGGTGCGAACCCCACCCATCCTCGTTACTCGTCCTTTGGTTGAAGACGCTGCTCCAGCACTGCTCTGGTGGACTTCTCAAGCACTGCTGTGGTGGACAGCTCCAGCACTGTTGTGGTGGACAGCTCCAGCACTGTTGTGGTGGACAGCTCCAGCCCTGCTCTGGTGGACTTCTCCAGCACTGATGTGGTGGACAGCTCCAGCACTGTTGTGGTGGACTGCTCCAGCCCTGCTGTGGTGGACTTCTCCAGCACTGATGTGGTGGACAGCTCCGGTACTGTTGTGGTGGACTGCTCCAGCACTGCTATGGTGGACAGCTCCAGCACTGTTGTGGTGGACTGCTCCAGCACTGTTGTGGTGGACTGCTCCAGCACTGCTATGGTGGACAGCTCCAGCACTGTTGTGGTGGACAGCTCCTTCCCAGCCCGTTCTCCTGCACCGCTCGCCCGACCGGCCCCTGCTAATTTCTAACCCCTGTGTTTCTTAGCAGTACTTAGCGCATGCCCTGTGGGAAGAGAAGCTACCTAATCGGTTTCAGCCCCCGATCGCTCGCGAATCGGCTAGGCTCTGAGAGATGGCGGCTTCTCCAGAAGATTTGAGTGCCTAGAAGTAGTTGGCGCTACACAGATTGGCCTCTGTTTAACTTTGTTAACGGAGATGTTTACTGTTTTGCGAGAAGCATGTTTGCTGCCGGTTCACGGCCTATGTAAACTCAGGATCTCTGTTGCGTTGCATTGAGCTTAGGGGGTTGGTAAGTGGGACGGAAGGGGGCACCACATCTCTTTGCTTCAATTTCTATAGCATTTGTAATATTACGAATTCTTGTGATTTTACATTGGAGCGAAATAGGCTCCCCCTCCCCCCCTCCCTCCTCCCTCCACCCTCCCCCCCCTCCCCCGCCCATGTGCCGTCCAGTCACACTGTACTGAATGGGAGCACACAGTGAATTGGAAACTAAAGAAAAAACTTGTGTTCGGAGAGTTTTATGCGGAGACCTTCCATCTCTGTGGGTAGGAATAGAAGGGAGCATAGGACATACAAAGTGCGTACTGGGACCTCCCCTCTGACCTATTATGGCCTCTCAAGGAGATGCAGCAGCGGTGTGCTGCCTGAGTGCAATGATCAGGGTTCAGTTAGCACCTCAGGTTTCATGGTCCCGGTGCCACTGCACCTGCTGCGCCAGTGGAAACTACGCCTCTGCCTGTAAAGGAGATGCCGCAGCGGTGTGCTGCCTGAGTGCAATGATCAGGGTTCGGTGGCCGCCTCTGGGTCTTGGTGCCACTGCACCTGCTGCACCCGTGGAAGCTATGCCTCTGCCTCTCAAGGAGGTGCCGCAGCGGTGTGCAAGAAGTGGAATCTGAAATCTGAGCACACAGACCTGTGCACCGGAGACATGTTGCAGGGTTAGAATATTGTGAACATTGTTTCAAGGTACCCCACGCCCCCAGTAGGGAGCACCTGGGAGCATCTACTATCTTCAACGCTAGCACACTCCCAGCCGCTGCCTCCTCGCCCTCCTCAGGATCCGGTCTCTGGCTGGGGCCTGTGACCCGGGCCTGGCACGAGCCGCTGCCTCCTCGTCCTCCTTAGGATCCGGTCTCTAGCTGGGACCGGTGACCCGGGCCAGGCACGAGCCGCTGCCCGCACGGCCTTCCGGCTCTCTGACTGGGGCCGGTGACCCGGGCCTGGCACGGGAACTGTTAGCGGACGAGCCACAGAGCAGGCAGGGGTGAACGCCCTGATTTTACACTCTTACTAGACTCTCGAGTCACAAATCCATGGCGATCACCGGCCCTCGTTCTTCAGGACTTACTTGTCATCCTTCAACTTTAACCAGGGCAGACAAGGGAGGGGCTGGGGAGAGAAGGAAGGAGTTTCAGAGATGAAAAGACCCTGCAGGAGTGGGCTGAAGAGCCGGGCGTGTAGGGGGTGGAAAGCACGAGGCACGAGGTGGAACCAGGACAAGGAAACCTCTGCATTCGGCAGCTGGCGGCGGACTCCCTGCACTTATTTTCTTTAAAAATAAAGCTCTGCGCTCTTTTCTTGCCCGATCACACGTCAATTAGCATCAAGACGATCCATACGAAGAGTCTGTTCTACTTAAGGACGACCCTTCCCTTTCTGACCACTGCTACTGCACCCGGTTCAACTCGTGTGCTTTGGGGCCCAGAGAATCCTGTTGCACGGTGAAGGCTTAGACGGAGTGAGGCATTAGTGAGGAAGCAGTTTGCATCCGGCACATCAAGCGTTTTAAAACCGCATTTCTTAAGTGCATAGTGCAAGTCTGCACTTAAGTTTACATTGGCCTTTCGACGCCCAGCGGGGTACACTGGTGCCTTTTCCGGCTTGTCGATGAGTGCTAAGCTGCGCTTGCTGAGGTCCATCAGCACAAATGTCAGAGAAAGATGGCACTGTATCAGTTGTGCACTTTCAATCGGGATTTATAAAGTGTGGAAATCACCTCTGGGGGTCTCAAGGCGCTGGAGTTGCTAGCTGCTTAGTGGAGAAAGCAGTGAAAACCAGGCAAAAGCAGGAGAAAGCGCACGGAAAAATGGGGGGAGGAAGGAGAAGGCAGTAAAAAAAAAAAATGATGCAAAAGCAAAAGGAAGCCCTCAGAAAAACAAAGGGAAAGGAAGGAGAAAGCAGTAAAAAAAATGAGGCAAAAGAAAGCGCTCAGAAAAATGGGTGGAAAGGAAGGAGAAAGCAGTAAAAAAATTAGGCAAAAGATAGCACTCAGAAAAAATGGGTGGAAAGGAAGTAGAAAGCAGTAAAACAAATGAGGCAAAAGGAAGCCCTCAGAAAAACAAGGGGAAAGAAAGGAGAAAGCAGTAAAAAAAAGGAGGCAAAAGAAAGCACTCAGAAAAAATGGGTGGAAAGGAAGGAGAAAGCAGTAAAACAAATGAGGCAAAAGGAAGCCCTCAGAAAAATGGGTGGAAAGGAAGGAGAAAGCAGTAAAAAAACGAGGCAAAAGAAAGCACTCAGAAAAAATGGGAAAATGGGTGGAAAGGAAGGAGAAAGCAGTAAAAAGAAAAGAGGCCAGAGCAGGAGAAAACATTCAGAATAAAAGGCGAGGAATCAGAGCAGTGCAGCAGCACATGAGAGCTGTGCCTGGGACCTGCTCCATGGGGTCGCGCTGCGGCCTCCATTAAGTAGGTCCTTGGAGGAGATAGGGATGCTGGGAGTCGGTGAGCGGGGTTATGCGGGAGGTGGGATAACAGGCAGCAGGTAGGAGCGGCACATGAGTTAAAAAAAACAAGGAATAGCATTAAAAAAACGAAGCTGGAGAAAGCAGTCAATAAAAAACAGGGTTGAGGAAGGAGAAAGCGGTGACAAAAAAGGCAAAAGCAGGAAAAAGCACTCAAAAAAATGGGGAGAGGAAGGAGAAATCAGTAAAAACAAGGGAAAAGCAGGAGAAAGCACTCAGAAAAATGGGGAGAGGAAGGAGAAAGCAGTCAAAACAAGGGGAAAGCAGAAGAAAGCACTGAGAAACATGGGGAGAGGAAGGAGAAAGCAGTCAAAACAAGGGGAAAGCAGAAGAAAGCACTCAGAAACATGGGGAGAGGAAGGAGAAAGCAGTCAAAACAAGGGTAAAGCAGAAGAAAGCACTAAGAAAAATGGGGGGGGCAAGCAGTAAAAAAACGAGGGGAAAGCAAAACAATGCAATCAGGCTCCAGGTCTTCAGAGCTTTACAGACACTAGAACCACTAATTCCTACGTGGTGTATTGGCTGACTTGCTGAGCTTTGAATCCACGTACTTGCTGTAATCCTGGCTTGCCCATGTAATACAAACATAGTGTTATTCTGGGCAAATGACTCTATGTCCCAAAGCCTCTTTAAAAAAATAGGAGCAGTATGAAAATGTGAAAAACCAAGTGTCCACAGTGCAGTTTAGTACTGTTTGAATTACATATTTCCCATCAATGAATGTATTCAGAAGTTTTATAAAGTGCCTCGTGTAGCCTTCCGTCACTACAGAATGCTATCACTGTCTTTTTCTGTACTCTGGTCTTCAGGCAGACCCTACACACTTTACTGTTCTGTGTCTAACACTTTGAGATCGAGAGGCCCCATCTCCCATAAAATGATCTCTGTAAAATACCTACAAATATCTGAAATAACTTCAGTTTTATATATATGGGATTCATTTTACATGCTCTGCTGGAGTACTACTAGTTGTATGATCAGTAGTGTAACCAGTGTGTCATGGGCCATAGTGCAAGGAAGGGAATGACCGCCCTGGCTGCTGTTTGAATTACAAAGTAAAGGAAAAATCACGGTGCAGTGGCTTCTCAGCTCTCTGAACCCCCGGTATCACTGGACCTGCTGCATCAACGGAAGCTACGCCCCTGTGTATATGGTCATTGCTTCTCTTTCTCATACTGCCTGTGACAGGAACAGTGGTACGGTGCAGTCAGGGCACAAGTCCTAAAAACAGAAGAGGTGGGACTAACCTAGTTAGTCAGCTTGCACGTGACATCACACGCATGACAACACATGTGACATCACAGGTATTGACATCACCATATGTGGCATCACAAGCCATGACTTTACAGGAAGTGGCATCACAAGATGTGGCATCAAATCTTAAGCCCTCACATACATGATCCCCTACACCTTGTAATCCGCCAATTTTATGTCACACTTTCTGTACAGAGAGATAAACGGTTGAGGGGGGGTCCGAGGGGAAAAAATTATTATAGACCTACTGGTACCTAGTCCCCCAACTAGACACTAAAACACACGGAAGGTACAGAAGGTCTCAGAAATACAGAGGGAGAGAAAAGAAAATAGCAAATCTCTCTATTGGGACCTAATAGTGTCCTCTTTACATGCCCAGAATACACAGTTAATCTGGAAACAACCAAGAAAACAAAAACAAGAGAAGATGCACAAGGAGAGGAAAAAGATACCCATCAGCCCACTTATGAGTGGGCTGATGGGTATCTTTTTCCTCTCCTTGTGCATCTTCTCTTGTTTTTGTTTTCTTGGTTGTTTCCAGATTAACTGTGTATTCTGGGCATGTAAAGAGGACACTATTAGGTCCCAATAGAGAGACACTTTCTGTACATTCATTTACAAATGTATATAATGTTTGTATGTGTAATATGCACGTCTGATGTAAAGCGCTCTGGCACCCTTCATTGGGATGAGTAGGGCTATACAAGAAAAAATAGAGGTACTTAAATTATTTCAACACCTTCTCAGGGGAAGTAAGCTCTATATAAATGCAATTTGCTGTGTGTAAATACTGGGGAAAGACCAACACATCTGACAACACATCTGACGTTCTTACAAGCATGCATAGCTCATAAACAGGGACTGAACAAAGTGAAAAGCTGCTTCTCTTGTGTATGTGTGAAGTGCCAAGGCCTTTGTTTCCCCTAAGCTTCATTTGCATCGGGTGTGAGGCTCCTAACTGCTCACAACCAGGAGAATCGAACAAAAGGAAGACCTGATGACCCCTCAAATGTGGCCTTTGTTTTGGGCCCAGCAGGAGTCTAAACTAAGAAAGCCCAGTCGCAGCCTGCACGTTGTTGCTCACTGCAGATGAAAGCAGGCAACGTGCAGGCGCTGCTGAATGTGTCCCTGTGTTTGAAATTACACTGGGGTGACCCCTCAAAATCGGCCTTTGTTATGGGTCCAGCTGAAATCTAACATAAGAAAGCCCAGGCCCAGCCTGCACGTTGTTGCTCGTTGCAGATGGAAAGCAGACAACGTGCAGGCGCTGCTGAATGTGTCCCTGTGTTTGAAATTACACTGGGGTGACCCCTCAAAATCGGCCTTTGTTATGGGTCCAGCTGAAATCTAACATAAGAAAGCCCGGGCCCAGCCTGCACGTTGTTGCTCGTTGCAGATGGAAAGCAGACAACGTGCAGGCGCTGCTGAATGTGTCCCTGTGTTTGAAATTACACTGGGGTGACCCCTCAAAATCGGCCTTTGTTATGGGTCCAGCTGAAATCTAACATAAGAAAGCCCAGCCCCAGCCTGCACGTTGTTGCTCGTTGCAGATGGAAAGCAGACAACGTGCAGGCGCTGCTGAATGTGTTCCGGTGTTTGAAATTACACCAGAACGAGTTCAGCACATTATTCAGTGCGGTCCAAATTCTTTGCAGGGTGGACGGCATTCACCCTGTGAAAATAATGGGTGGACGCTGTTACCCGTGTGTACCCCCGACTTGTGCCCTGGGTGCAGTGTTGTCCGGTGTTTAATTTGAGCCAGTGGTTTGCAGTGCTCGGCACTTAATTCTCAGCACCGGGTCTGTAACAGTCTGCCACAAGGTGGGGCTGTTTGGCTAATTTAGATATGGCCACAACAACAGTTCATGACTAACTCAATATACAATAAAAATGAATATTATCTGCCACCCAAGCCATTCTTATAGATTTGGGGGCCTGAAATAGTCCGAACTGTCACACTTGTAGGAGTGTAAATGTTATTACGTGTGTTGTTACTATCATTGGTGGTGCTGGCGGGGGCAATGTGTGGCACAAGATGCAGTGGCCGTCTGACAAGAGCCCTGGTGCTCTCAAATTAAGCACTGGGCTCCTGTGAGACTCAGAGTGAGCCCTTCACTGAGTGGATGATACAAAAACCTGCCCAGTTTACAGCAAGCGGTCCCATAATCGAAGAAAGCAGCAGCAGTGAGGTTTGCTTTCCAGTAGTTTTTCTGTTTTCCATATGGCGCGTGCTTCTGTCTAGCCTATTTCTCAGTCAGTTCTGAAACTTTTGTGCAGAGATTCAAACTGACGCACTAAGGAGGCAAAGTGATTCGCCCAGGGTCACACGAATTGTGAAAGCGAACGTAAGATCTCACGTTTCCCGGTTCCACAGTAGACCGCCTCTTCACGTTGGAGAACCCAGTCATTCCAGCACTCATTTATGTGAGAACCCGTGGGGCATATTATCAAGGACCGGTGTTAAAATTATCGCCGTTTTATCGGCCGGAAACTGCCAATAAAACGGCGATAATGGGCTTGATAATACGCCCTTGTTAATTCCCATAGAAGCCCATGTTCTGGTGTTAACATGGGCTTCTACGGGAATTAACAAGGGCGTATTATCAAGCCCATTATCGCCGTTTTATCGGAAAAACAGCGATAATTTTAACACGGGTCCTTGATAATATGCCCCCGTATTTTTCTAACAATATAACGTTGTCAGATTAAATCTTTCGAAACTTATTTCTGTAAATGGTATTTAAAACGTCCATCCTGCCAGTTGTAACCACTGCTATCCGGGGCTTCTTCGCCAATTTTAACTTTGGGTGAAGTAGCACTTTCTCTACCGTGTGTCAGAAGGATGGCATGTGAGCTGTGCGAGAACCGTTTCCATCTTTGAAAATGTGCATTAAATTCAGCTTTTTGCAGGCAAATCCTCTTTCGGGATTTACTGTTTTATCGGCAAGAAACTGACGATAAAACGGCGATAATGGGCTTGATAATACGTCCTTAATTCCCATAGAAGCCTATGTTCTGGTGTTAACATAGGCTTCTATGGGAATTAACAAGGGCGTATTATCAAGCCCATTATCGCCGTTTTATCGGCAGTTTCCTGCCGATAAAACGGCGATAATTTTAACACCGGTCCTTGATAATATGCCCCCGTATTTTTCTAACAATATAACGTTGTCAGATTAAATCTTTCGAAACTTATTTCTGTAAATGGTATTTAAAACGTCCATCCTGCCAGTTTCAAACGCTGCCATCCGGAGCTTCTTCGCCAGTGTCAGCGGTGGGTGAAGTAGCACTTTCTCTACCGTGTGTCAGAAGGATGGCATGTGTGCTGTGTGAGAACCGTTTCCATCTTTGAAAATGTGCATTAAATCCAGCTTTTTGCAGGCAAATCTTCTTTCGGGATTTACTGATTTGGGCCGCCTTTAGTCCGTCCTGCAGGCTGATTGAATCAAGGACTGCGAGGGATGTTGGAGAGGACTTTGTTTGGGGGTGGGAGGCGGGGGCGTCAGAATGTATGTGTGTGGGGGGTGCAGAAATAGGCTCTGTCGCCCTGTAGTTTAGTGGGTGGGAACGACTTTCCACGCATTGCTTGTTAGACTAGCATTTTGTGGGGGTGAGCCTCGGGTAGCAATGTGGGTGAGCTCAACCCAGTTACACCAAAGCAACCCTTGAGATGTTTGTGGTTGAAAGTAAACTTAACGTAACTTCACGTGTATTTCTAGCTCCTTGAAGAAAGTCTCTTGGTTCTATTGACAGATAACTTCTGTTACTGTTACCCCTCTAGATGGCACTGTTTTTATCGACTTCTGAAAAACGCAAGTTTTTCCAACCTATGTCCATGAGTTCAAACACGGATCCCTGGAGTGGGTGCATCAGCTCACTGAGCCACCAAACCCTTCTGAAGTCGATGGCGCCTTTGCCCCTTTTCACCTGTGACTGTGTAACCTGGGCTGGCGAATTGTTTGAGAGTTTATGGAAGTACATTATTTCCTTTAAATGACCCATATTTATTTTCTTCTTCCAGACATGTTCTGATGGTAGAACGTGCCTGTAATAAGACAACTGCATCACATCTCGCTTGATATAACTTATTACAACAAGCCAACAGGCGTCATAGTGCCTACTTCCCTTAGAAACTGTGATTGATGGTGCAGGTGCGTAAACGCAGGTCCCAGCAGGGCGTGCAGGGGTCCCCAACCTTTCAGAAGGCCCCCATTCAGCCAAAGGTCAGTGAATATCTGTGAGATATGAGAGACTCCAGAGCCCCCCAACACATTCCGCAGGGGAGAGGGAGGGACTCATTTTGTGTTACGCCTCTGACCAGTAGCATGCAAAAACATAACACGTCTGCCTCTTCCAGGAGTCCATGCACCTTCACCCTCACACATCCAGAGGCAGGAGGGGGGCCTGCACTGCACAGTGGGCAGTCTGCCTGCCCAGCAGGAACAGATCCATTTTACCATAGAGAAGACTCACAGGCCTGCCTCTTAAACGCACTCACAAGTAGGCCTGGGCGGTAAATTCCGTTTCGTTCACTGAATTTGCGGAATTTGGGTAATTTCACGTTCCGCGGAGAACGCAGAATTGCCAAAAGTTCCGCGATCCGCGGCTTCGCGTAATTTTTTGCGTGTACGGGCTATCAAAATGCGTGTTCGCAAGATATTTCCCTCCAGCACGCAAATAGCGTTCGGGAGCAGGAAACAAGCATCCCGAGCGGGCGGAACAAGCAATTCCGCTTGTTCATGGAATTTCTGAGTGCTCGCACAGAATTTTTACAGTTTTGGAAAGCTTTGCGTAGCGCGACTACGCAAATTTCGCCCACCCCTATTCACAAGCAGAGCACCAGAGTAGAACGCAACGGGAAGGAGCGATCATGCGCACACTGGGCCCATGCCATGCAGAAAATAACAAACATTGGCAAAGCCAATAGGTCTTACCTGCCGGCTTTGGTGATGCTGTTCAGCAGCAGAAATCCCAACATATCAAGTGCGGCATGTTCGAGAGCCATC
Organism: Lissotriton helveticus; assembly: GCF_964261635.1. NCBI lineage: Eukaryota > Metazoa > Chordata > Amphibia > Caudata > Salamandridae > Lissotriton > Lissotriton helveticus. Next base: position 469,195,975 of record NC_136073.1, on the reverse strand, counting down.
ACGAGAGTAATGAATCAAAGGAGATTTGAGGTGAGCCAGCTTTTTTGGACACACATTTATAGAAACATGTAGCTCTTTTGGAGGTCAGAGCATGGCAGATTTTCCTGAAAATTATTTATGAGTCACTAGGAATAGAGACAGTGCTTAATTTGAGCCTGTGGTTTTCCATGCTGGGCACCAGCACTTGATTGTCAGCATCAGGGTGTGTAACAGTCTGCCCCATGGTGGCGCTGTTCTGTCTAATTTGAAGATAAGCACAACAGTTGTTTATTAATTCAGTACATTAAAATGACTATTGACAGATGCCCAAGCCCTTTTTATGGATCTGGAGGCCTGGAAAAGGCTGAATTGTCACACTTGTTGAGGTGTGATGATTAATAATTGTGTTGGTACTGCCATTGGCAGCGCTGGCAGGGGCAATGTCTGGTGCAAGCTGCAGTGGCCTCCTGTTGAGGGCCCTGGGACTTGTGTTTTTATAAATTAAACACTAACTTGAGAGCTTCATAGAGTGATGATAGCAAAAGTGAAAATAAATGTGCACACAAAGTGAGGCACTTCCGAAATACCTAGGCCCACAACAAGAGCCTTGGACTTTCAGCTTATCTCAATATAACACCAAAATAACCCTTTTGAGAGACTTCCCTACTCTACCCCTCCTTGCATCATCTCATACCTCTTTTTACTATTCCGATCTCCCAAAACAAGCCTTTCTAAACCCTCCCTCTAACTCACCCCCCTCCACCTCCCTTTTACTCATCCCAAGCCTCCTCCTACTGCTATGAGCTCCAAAACAAACCAAAAAATGTCTAAATCATTCCCTCTCCTATCCCTCTACTATCATTTTCAATGCAAATAACAGACTAACATGTGCACCACTCAAATTAATTTCATATTTCACTATACTTATTCACCACTAATCCTTTATGGGTTCCGGAGTAGCCCGACTACTCACCGAAAAAGCACTTCAACACCTCATCAGGGGTAGCAAGCGCTATATAAAATCAAACGTTTTTACCTCTTCTACCCCTTCGCTATCCTTCTCAGTCCAAATCACTGAATAACATATCCACCACTCAAATTACTTTCATATTTTCACTATACTAATTCACCACTAATCCTTTAAGGGTTCCGAAGTGGCGAGCTACTCGCCACAAAAGCACTTTAACACTGCATCAAGTAAAGCAAGTGCTATATAAATGCAAACCATTTCCCTCTTCTATCCCTCCACTATCCTTCTTAATCTAAAAAACTGCCTAACATATCCATCACTCCAATCACTTTCATATTTCACTATACTATTTCACCACTAATTCTGTATGGGTTCCGGAGTAGCGTGCTACTCGCCGAAAAAGTGCTTTGATGCCTCAGCAGGGGTAGTAAGCGCTATATATAAATGCAATTACAGGTCAGTACAGTACAAAGCTGACAAAAGCACACATGAAGATGAGTTAAATGAAAGGACTTTGAGGACGAAGAAGGCTGGGGCTCATCACTGCAGTGTACAGTGAGAAAAAAATACTGTACATGACTTTCTTGCAGAAACGTGCATGTTGCATGAGAAGAGAAGGCAATTAACGACAGGCTGTGCTGAAATTACACAAGCAGAAGAAAGGTTAGAAGCCCATGTTACTGTATTAGTGCCAATTATTCAAACAAGATTGAAATCGCTTGTGAAAGCAAACACTAATGAGGAAACGAGCAAAGAGTATCACAAAAACGACTTCAAATGCACTGCTAAAGCAGTGTAGCAGGAAGAAAGCAGGTAGGAGAGATCCGGAAAACACATGCACGGCCATGAGTGCTGAAAGATAAATAATAAAGTAGTTCCCTAAATGTAAGCATTGGCAGGATATCAAGTCATGCAATCAAAGGAATGGTTGGTAAAGAAGCTATGGGGTGGGGCAAGTCCAAGGGGGCTGAGGGAAAGCCATCAAAGAAGAAGCAATTTGCAGAGACGGACAGGCAAATCAGCCAGTGATAAGCATTGGGCAGACCCAAATCTCACTGTAAGAATTGGTGTTCTACAGAATAGGTCTGTAGACAACACGTAGGCAAGACCTAAAAAGAGTAGCATGACAATTCTTGGCTAAGGTAGGATCCTTTCTCAAATGGCTCCTGATACTTTGCAATATGTTCCTTTCTAGAGCAATATACTTTTTTTTAACCACAAATAAGCCTTAAAACATGGCCTAGACAAATGTTGTTTTGCTCATTATGCATGTCAGATGTGAGACTGGAGCCAGAATTTCTTTTTTTACCAACAACTCATTGCATTCTGGGACTTGTAATGTAGGTAATAGTTTGGCAGTATGTCTTAAAAAACCCTACATACATATTGCTCTCTGTTAAAAAGCCTGGTCCGTCTTACAGTGCCAGACATGACACACTGCCATGTAACAACTATTGGAACTATGACACTAGTGGGGCTAAAGGAACAGCATGTGCGTCAATATGTGTTAAACTTAAAGAAGCAAAATACGCTTAAACGTACATAAAAAGAATATTGCAAGTCAACGTGACCGTATAAAGGCTCTCTGTCTGTGGCCTCCTTCCTTTATATGGACACAGAATTCCATGCTGATTTCCAGGAGCCTTATAATGCACCATTGACGGTACTTTATTGCATATATTATTTGCCAATGAAATCCTTGTTCCAATTTGACAGCCGTGGCTCAGCCATCATGGCACTCAGACCGGGACTCCACCCAGGCTGTGGAATACAGCCGGGTGGAGAACATGCCAAGTGCGCATGACTATTTTGCCGGCCCAAGCCGGACGGCCAAACAGTCATGCACACATAGAAAGTGCCCACCACTCCTCCCCCTGCTTTGTGGGCAGCCCAGCCCTGTCCTACCAGTTTGGAAAATAAAATGGTAATAACATGGAGATATTATTATTTTATTTTTCCTGTGGGGCTTTTCTCCTCTGCCCCAGCAGAGGAGCCGCCACTGCCTCCTTGCTCACCCCGACACACTTCACGCACTCCCCCCCCCCCCCCCCCCAGTCCTGCAGCGGCGGGGTGCCGGCAGCCCTCTGATGAATGGGCCGTGCCATGCCCGGGTTTCACCAGCCGTACTTGCTAAGCGTGTGAGACAGCTGGTGCTGGGATGATTAACCTCCATTGCTGCAGCAGGGAGAGGGGGAGGGGGGAGGCGGATATGATGCAGGGAGAACTGCAAGGCTCACTGGGGAGACAGAATGGAAAGAGAGCGGCAGCGAAAGGATGCCACAGAGTAAAATAAGAGAAAACACGGAGAGACAGAATTATAACTAGTTCTTCGCATAGCGCCTGGTGCCACAACCTTTCAGCCAGGGCACAAGTCCTAAAAAAAAAGAAGTGGGGGGGAAGCTGACATCATGACAGGAAGTGACGTCATAAAAGGTGGCTTGCACCGTCAGACCCATTTCTTCGCTCACCCCTTAGGTGCGATTGCATCAGAGAAGCCAGCGCGTGAGCAGCGTTCTTAATGAGCTCCAATCTCGCCCCAGAGAGGCCAAAGAGTGAATGTGTGGCTCCATTAGCTTCAGTAATCAAGCTCCTGGCAGGGCTTTAAGTGGGCCGGGTCTCCCCGGGTCTGAGCACCGGCAGTTCTTTAAAAGGGGCCTTGAAACGGGTCTCTATCGAGCTCTGTTTTGTGCCCTGGCAGTGGGGGTCCGTTTTTTTGCGGACTGCAGTGACAGCAGGCAAATTGAAGTGCACTGCTCACTTCTCACTAGTGGAGAAGTTACAGCATCACGTCATGCCAGGTCAGCGTTGTAGGGGAAAAGAACTCCTTTAAAGAGAGTCATTTTCTCTCTGGATTTCCCTTCTCTTTTTGAAACTCGGGAGCAGCAACATTTTCTAGGTGTCACCAGGGATATAAGTCGACGTTTTTTCAATATTATATACAAGCCATAGTTGCTGCTTATTTATCTTATGCAACTAACAGACATTGACAAAGCCAATTGTCCTGCCTTGTTGTAGGTATGATGTTACTTGTTGTAACATATATCTGGATGCAATGACAGAAACAGCAAAATGCCAGTCGGGCGTCACACTGTGCTAAGCACTGATTTTTAGCTAAAGTTTGTATGCCACACCCCTAATTTAATTAGCCACGCCCCTTCGAGAGCCCCCCCTAGTTTTTTCACCCCACTTAAAGCCCTGGCTCCTGGTAAAATAAGTGGGGGGACGCCGTCCACCCACGTGGTACCCCGACTCGAGCCCTGTTTTCATCTTTCCAGTGCTATGAATGAGATATGACTTTTTAAACCCGGGGGACAAAAGGGCGGATTCTGCACCGCCAGCAATAAGATCTGTGACTTGGCAGGTAGTCATAGGTACCAACAGCATGGGCATTAACCTACTGACCTATCAAGCCATCCGTAGACCCAGGGTCACGGAAGAAGAAAGAAACCAACAGGGGGAGGGAGTGTCAGAGGAAAAGGGAAGATAAGAATGGGACAGAGAAGGAGACGACAAGATTAGAGGCAGTGCAAAGGTCATTGGAAAACAGGAGGTTATCAAAGATTAAAATAGAGAGATTGAAGAGAGAGAGAGGAAATGTCAGGAAATGAGAGAAGAAACCAGGCACAACAGGAGTGTCACTGAAAAGAAGGAAGGCGAGAGACGGAACGACTGAAACAAATACATTCGATAATTTGCTTTTACCAAGGGTGGTCTCCGAAGCTTAATTTGAGCCGGTGGTTGGGGAGGGAGGGGCTTATTTTGTGAGTCCCAACATTTATTTTTATATATCAGAGGGTGCAAGAGAGGAAAAAACACAGAGATCGGAAAGTCAGAGAAAAAAAGCAGACGGTAAAACCGTCACAAACAGAAAGCAGGGACACGCAAGAGCACGAAAAAGGATAAGGGAGTGTCTGTAGTGGAATAAATACTACAGCCCTCTGCATTCGGCGCGCCTAGGTTTAATTACACCGGAGCTTCGGAGCAGTGCTTCCGGCACCGGTCCTCTGGCTCCCACAAATTAAACACTGAAGCTTCCCATGAACGAAACGTTAGGAGGGGTTGAGTTGCCGATCGTTTTTCCTGCACACAAGCTAAATCCAATGTCGTATCTCGCACTGAAAAGTCAGATGAGATAAGGCCTGGAGAATGGGTGGTAGAGAAAATGTCTCTAGGCCATGGTTTACTGTTCCCAAAGGACATTTTCTGCTTGAACCAGTCTCTTATGAAAAGAAATCGGACAAAATGTCACGCCTTAAAAGATTGGACATTTTTGCATAGTTCTTGAATTTTGAAAGTATACATTATGTAAAAAAATGTAATGTAAATAGAGAGTCCACGCTTCACAAAACCTCATATAAACACATAAATCAAATTGAAACATGAGATATACACCAGCTGTCACATTTTCTCCAAACAGGCATGTGCGTGAAAGACGAGCATCTATCACTTTAAATTTCGAAACATGGGGTCTTGCCCTTGATTTCACCTCCCTTCACTGCCACTTTCTATTGAAATCTATCACTTAGAGCAGTATTATATTGGACCTCTATACTTTTCAGACATAGCCAGACACAGCTCGAACTGATTTGAAGGCCTCATGTCATCGTTTCTTGAACACCAAAAAAAAGTAAAGAAAGCTAGTAGTCTTTGGGCCAGTTCCCTTCAGCCATTGACTTCACGTGCTTTTTAGGTTTCGCCTGCACAGCACTTGCGCTGTGCTTGAGAAATCTATTGTTTTTAAAATAAACTTTAAAGGGACTAAGATCCCTCTCTTTCCTGGCTTCTCATTGGTTCATGTGCATGCCACTTACCTTCCCTTCACATTTCTACCGGCTGTAGCAGGTTTTCCTGCATTTACCAATGCTTGTTCCTCGCCTGCTTCTCTTATCAGTTTCCTGCCACAGAAATGCTGTTAACATCCGCTTTGGTGGAACTATATTTTCATAAAGTTTTGCCTTTTACTCTTGCAGCATATTTTTATAACAATTTGTCACCTGGAGAGATTGTTATTTGCATTGAATCACAGGGTGTTACCCGGCGCCGCCGAGACGCGAACCGGGATCCCCAGCTCTTGAATCCGCAGCTCTGGCCACTGCACCACATCCTCTCTACTCCATGTTATCTGTCAGGGAGCTCTTTCCTTCTCCCAGGGGAAGATTGAAGAAAACAGCTCTTTATTCATTACATAGGCAAAGCCGATGCATTGCCAATGCTTGTTAATGTTTTTTGATTGCTTTGATGTTTGGTCCACCGAGAGCATGCAATTTGGTGTATGGTTATATTGTCTCGTTAGGTTTTGGTGATGTGGTATCAAGGACTCCTTTTGTTAGACTGAAGATGTGACACATGCCGTGTGACCGAGAGCCATGTGTGTTCTATGATGTCATTATTTGCTGACAGTATATTTGAATAGTTGACGTGTCTTTTTTTTAGACAGTGTAGAATCACTGGATGCCTTGACCTATGAACCTATACACAACAAGGAACCCAACAGTAGAGAAGAACCTGGCTATACAATTCTAAAGCAACAACCCCCCCCCCCGCAATAATTAACAGGAACCACAAAATTTATGACATCAAATAATGGAAGACATGCAAACATCATGGCTGAATAAATATGTGTTCATTGAGATTAAAAAACAGAGTTATCTCGGCCCAGTGCACAGTGAAGTGAAAAAGTCAACAAAAACACATTGTGGTCAAGGAATATGATATCAATAAGTGGCAGCGACCGGATTCAGGACTACCCTTGGAAATCCAATAATCCTTAACAAGCACTGGCAATGCAATAGGTCTGGCTTTAAAGGAATGTTTTATGGTAATGCAAAGCATAAGCAATAGCATGGGAATGAATAGGTATTTGTATGGAAGCAGAAACATTGTGGAATTTATAGTGAGTGAGTGAAAAGGTCAGGAGACAGTTGAACTGTCAAGCCAGAGGTAAACACCACGTAGGTTAATGACAGCCCTCCTCCCATCTGTGCTGCTGCCAGAGAAAAACAATCATAAATGATCTGGCTATCTTAAGGCACTTCAATAGTATTACAATACTACATGTGAGCCCCTGAAAGGCCATCCTCAGGCTACTGAATAAATAAAGAAAGGGTCACAGCTCTGAGGAGTGCAAGCACTTTTTTATGTGGAAGTCCACAACTTCTGCCCAATCAAAACATGTACCAGTGATGTAACGGAACTTGAGGGGGACCCCACGCAAAGTACAAGGAGGGGGCCACCCCTACCTGGCCCACCACCTAGCATTTTGCGGAGGTACCACCCCTGGAGCTTGGATCCCTCCCCTGCACTGAGGGGGCTTTTTGAGCTTATTTTACGCCACAGACATGTACTCCTGGCTCCCAACATGTGGCCGGAGCCAAGATCCCTCTAAAGTGATGCTCAAATAAAATTCTGATGAGACCTTCAGTGTCAAGCCAGACCATAAAAAGCTGTTGATGTTTCGACCCCTGTGTGTAAGTCAAAAGGTCATCCCCACGACCATAAAAAAAAATAAGAGCAATAATAAAAGCATCTGAGAGTGTAATTTCCCCATATTTCTTTTTGACCTATGTGGATACTATATTCTCAGATGCTTTTGATTTTTTTTTAGCTAACTCTTTCCCTCTCTCAGATTTTTGAAGTAATTACAAGTAAATGCATTTGGCATTGATGAAAAATACGCACTTTTCAGGGTTCACCCTGGCATATGTGTTCCTTGGTGCTGCCACCCAGCAGTACTTTTGGCACTTCTTGGGCGAGGAGAAGCAGGTTTTGTATCCTGGACTGGAGATGGTTGGATGCCAGGCTGTGCTCCTCGGACCCAATAAAATGGTTCTGAGCAAACAACACAGGCAGGTTTAGAAAGACTTTGTATGGTCCCAAACAGAAAGACTCTTCCTTTGGGCTGTAGGTTAGTGGAATTGCATCCATATCTACCAGGAGGTCACCAGTGTGAAGCAGAAAAGAAAGGAATTTCTCTTTCCATGATGATTTATAAGAGGACTCAAAGCAATCTACAGTATTTATTTAGGAGTATTTTGAAGAACTGAGTTTTATCCTTCAATTACATCACAGTGTCAGGATAGTAAAAAAAAGTACAGTCTGTAACAGCGAGGGATATTACCGTACATGGACAGCACCTCCATGCAATGTACTTCGATAGCAAGCAATGATTAGAGGGAAGTTAGAAAATGAGTCTTACGAGTTTAGTATTCACGAGTCCATTGAATCGAAGCTGTTTAAGTTCAGGCGACTCAAGGGGAGTTTAGGTCTTTCCGCAGTCTGTGTTTCGGAACATGCTGGCATCATCCACTCTGCTCTTTTTCCTGAAAATTGGTTGGTAGATCAGGTGGGAGGCAGATCTAGAGTTGCTGGCCAGAGCATAGTGATGGGCAACGTTCTGCAGATATTCTAGACCATTGCTTATGTGGTGTTTTTGCTAGGTACAGAAGAAAACCAAGAGTTTGGTTCTGGCTTCTACAGGAACCAGACCGTAAGCCCTGGTCAGGCATGAACTTCCTGATGTCCCAAGGTACCCTGAGTTGGTAGTGTGCATTCTTAGCCACCATAGAGATAAGAGATTATAGATCAAGCCAGTGGTTGAGGACGAATTCCAGTGATCTGGCATTGTCCACAACAAGAGATCCAGTGTCAACCCATTCTTGGACAGGTAGGTTGGTTGTTTTGATGGGATTAATAGGAGTTCAGTCTAGTTGGGTTTAGCTTTAGGTGGTGGTTGGACATACACTTTTGAATTCTGATCAGAGTGTTGATGAGCAGTTAACTATCATTTGGCAAGGAAATCTTGAGGTGATCAAAGTATCATCTGCATATTTGTGATAATGTATACCAAAGTTTCTGAGGATCTTTCCAAGTAGTTCTAGATAGAGTTAAACGGAGTTGAGGACAGAAATGGCCCTGTGGAACCCTCGTGGCAGGTTAACTACACTGATAGGGAACTCCTTATTTAACTTCTTGGGAGCAGTTGGAAAAATAGGAAGTATTTTAATTTAGAACTGTTCCCTCAATGCCCATTTGTTCTTTCGGGATTTTAACGAGCGAGCTATGGTTGACTGTATCGAAGGCAGGTGAAAGGTCTAGAAGAACAGGGAAGGAATGACCAGACTCAAGGAATCAGAGTGCATTTTCAACCTGATGTAGGATGACATTCTCTGTGCTGCTGCCCTCCCTGAATCCAGAATGGAAGTCATCTAGGAGGTTGTTTCTCTTATTACGAAGAGGAAGATGTGAAGCTATACAACTTTCTATCACCTTCTAGGAAGGGAAGGGTTGAAACGGGGAGAGGAGTTGGCCTAACGGCTAAGGCGCTCAACCTCGAACCTGGGTAACTGGGTTTTGGGTCTTGGTAATGACGCTAAAACATCCTGTGATTCTGGGCATATCACTTAATCACCCCGTGCCTAACAAAAATTAATGTGTGTCCTCATGTAACGTAACTGGTGCTATGTAAAGCACTCTGATACCCGATTCGGACTCGGGTCAAGTTGGCTCTATATAAATCTCTGCAAAAAAACAAAAAACACACTAGATGTTGTTTAGGTCACTTTCATCTGCTGTGTAATTTTTTTTTTGTTAGGAGGGAGTAGACTTGGCTTATTTCCAAGCAGTCTGGTAGGTACCTTGCGTAAGTGACAAGTTGACTAAACAGGCCCAGTAGGGTAGCAACTGTTTGGCAAACTCCTTGCTGATGGATAAAGTCACATTGTCATTGGATTGGTTTGATGGGTTAACTTTGGTTAAGGTTTTGAGAAGTTCTGCGTCTGATATTTAGTCAAAGTTAGAGCAGTGCGAATGTGGTTTACAGGTGGGCTTGGGATCATCAGGGTCTACAGATGCTGGGGGATAGAGAGCTCAATGGAGTTCTTTTTCAACAAAGAAGTTCACAAATTCTGCAATTCCGCTGCAGAGCATGAGCCGAATTTTTGGAGGTCAATTTATTTGCTAATCATGTCGAAGAGAAATTTTAGACAATCCTTGAAGGTGTCCAGAAGCAATTTGATGGGAGAGGACTTAGCCCTGAAAAAAAGATTTAAAGCTTCATGTGGCAGCCCTAAGTTGTGTCAGAACAGAGGGAGGGAACAATGTCTCAAGTTTATTTAGGCCTTTTCTTTCAGGAATCAGCCCTTTAAAGAACTAGGGGCATTAGGGGTTTAGTCTCTTCTTTTTGCTTCTCAGTGGAGCAAATTCTATGATCACATCCTTCATTCACTTTGTATTCCTTGGTTGTGGCATTACTACCTTTCTGAGGAACAGATGAGGTAAGGTTTCTTCTAGGGGGGGAGTAACTTGTATAAGTCAGTGTTGCATAATCATGCAGCATTACCTAAAAGAGACTACACTTGAATTACGGGTGAAGATAGATTAATTCTGCAATAGAAGCACGGAAGCATTTTTTCGGTAAGAAATAGTGCCAAATGCAACAGAATTAACCGCGGTGGAGTGCAGAGATTTGCCTACTCCGAGTTCCGCGGAGTAGGCAAATCTCTGCACACTCTGCAGCAGTGTGGAGTTGACCAGCCCCCACCTTCCACTCGCCCTATTAACAGTTAACTACAACTTTTAAAAAATGACTTCTAATAAATTAAAAAACACCTTTTTCTTAGCTGCGGCATCCCTGGGCTACCCTCTTCCTCTTCATTGTGTTCTCTGTAATAACCCCGCATGCATAGTTTTCGCAGAGAACGCGATGTAGAAGAGGACGGTAGCCCGGGGACGCCGCAGCGAAGGTAAGGTGTTATTTTATTTACTTTAAGTAGTTTTTTAAAAGTTGTAAGTAATTGTTGATAAGGCGGGTGGGAGGCGGGTAGCATAGCGGAGCTCCACGGAGTTCCACCAAGTTTGTTATCAACTCTGTGGCCCTCTGCGTAGCCCCTCTACGCCCACTACCCCCGGGGTTAAACAGAACACAAATAGCGAGTAGCTGTCTGACTTTGCTAAATGTGCTCTCGTGGGTATGATTTTCCTCAAATTTACTAGCGACATTTTGCAATTTTTTCTGAGCGCAAAAATGAACCCTCAATTCCAAAATGGACATGAGGATGCCTTTCACACTAAGAAAAAGCACTAAATGGAGCAGAACAGAAATAGCTCATGTACTCTTTCACCCAAATTATGCTTAACTATGCGAGAAGAGTAAATGTGTAATTATCGGTAATTCCACATCAATTCGGATTATGGAATTACCAAAATAACTCCAATAACTCTGGCGTAATTGAAATTTCTCCCTGGCCTAGTTTCGTCTAGCCCTGCTGACAATAGCACTAATATCTTTGTTGGTTTGTTCACACAACCACATTGTCTCTTTTCTGTTGACCTGAGATTTCTGGTGGATATTAGCTAGAGTGAATGAAGTCTCCAGATGATCTGACTGATTTACCATTTTGGGGTCATTGGTGGACAGGTGGATATCCTCTGAGATGATTAGATTGAGAGTTTGTGGGGTTCTGACAGTGTTTTAGGAGATCAATGTTGATGAGACAAGAAGAGAACACACTGACAGAATTATCATGGATGTCGCCCCAATCCAGATTGAAATCACTGAGGATGATGTTGGCAGCAGATATCATCAGTTGAGATGTGATGACTTCCTTGCATTCTCCACCAGAAGGGTGGTAGGAGACATTTAGTCTGAAGGTAGATGCCTTGTGAGCAGTGATGTCCAGGGGTAGGCATTGGAGGGAGTGCTTTGCAAAGTGGAAAGCTTTATGAAGCCTAACGTGCGTCAACAGTTACTCCACTTCCATGAATGTTCTCTTTGTCACTCCTTATGATAGAGTAACGCAGGAGGAGAAGTAGAGAGAAAAAAGTGTTGGAGGAGATGTGAGTTGTCAGAACTAGATATCTAGGTAAAAGATCAATATATTATCAGATCTATGCACAAGTATGCATCGAAGGAAGGCATAGGTGGCAAGACACACGAAATTCTTAAACTGTTCGATTGGTACTAGAATGAGGTTATCCATGTCCTCATTCTTGAGTGAAGGGTAAGTATAGGAAGGTCTGTGGTTTAGGATGATGAGGATGGGAAAGATGACAGGAGCTTGGTCTCTCACCAACTTAGTGTTGGTACATGAGATTTCATAACCTTGATTGAGTTTGCGGATTTCATACCTTTCACCTAATTCACAGAGTTCATTATCTTTGAAGGAGGGTTTTGTTCTTCTTGGGGGGGGGGCGGTCACAATTACTTCTTGAAAGTACATTTCCCTATAGTTTATATTTCCAGGGCCTGTGGTTGTGAACAACATTGTAATCCAGTCAGCGAGAATTACAATTGACTGAGCACCTGAGATAATACTTAGGCTCAGTCAGTGTAGTAAAGAAGGATAGTAGATCTAGAAGGGGAGGCCACTGGCGTAACGAAAAGTGAGGGGGCCTCCCTTCACGGTACTTAGGGGGGCCCCCTCCGGGCTCAATCAGGAGCTCTCCCGGCCAGAGTCCAGTGCCGAGGGGGCCCCTTGGAGCTAGGGCCCCCCCGCACCGCGTGGGCTGCGGGGGCCTGTGTTACGCCCCTGGGGGAGGCAAGCCTGGCTCTTGGAGATGAGAACTGGAGTGCCCTATCAGTCTCTGGAAGATAAGGCTAGAGTTTCCTATCAGGCTGTGAGTTTAACTTGGGGAATTAAAGTTATGTGTAAAATGCTAGAAATCTGAGGGTTGAGCAGGAGAGGAACGTTTTGGAAAACCAGAAGCTTGAAATAAGTCTGGAAAAAGAGGATGTTTGGAGGTTGTGAGGATGTAGTAAGATATAGGAAGTAAGAGGGGGAGTGGGAGGGGGGCTAGTGATTGCCATGGAATAGTTTGAGTTTGGTGGGGCAAGACAAGGTCCAGAAGGTGAGAAACTGGTTGGGTGTTGTTTAGGAATCGTTGAAGGGCATCAGGTGGGATGTTAGCGTAGCATCATTGGGACACAGGGAGGTGAGGGAGGTGTGTTAGGGTGAGGGGGGTGTGTGAGAGGATTAGCGCTGTGGAGAAAGTTATAACTGTGCTGCTTGGATCTTGATGGTGAAGGTGTATCCAACCCTGTGGAAGGAGGGAAAAGCACGGAAGGAGAACACTTCGGCAGATATGGATCAGGATTGGCACTAGCAGTTTTGGCGGTGGTTGGTGACCACTGAGATGATGTTCATTCCTGTTAGAGAGAGGGATGGAGGAAGTCAATACAGGAATGGCAGAGGAAGGAGCAAGGGAAGCAGCAGAAAGGGGTTAATAGATTGAAAGAGGCAATCAAACGATGCCAGATTCCCATGATCATTATTAATGGTGGAGATTGAGAGGTTACCAATAAAGTGAGATGAACAAGAGGCCTTTTAGCCTTCCACCATAGGTGATGTTCGTCAGCGAGGAGATGCACACGAGTGAAGATTAGTAGGTCAGGTTTGAGGGCCCCTTCATGAGTGGAGTGATAGTGTTCGATGATGAGATTTTTCAGAAATGTTTCTTAGAATCTTGTGTTTAAAATTCTTAATGGCATACTTTGATAACTTTTGGAGTGAGTAGGTGATTTTGAAGGACATTGGGTCTAGATTTAATTTGTTTTTTTAGGGCTGAAGGGAGACTGGAGTAGATCATTTTGGTAGATTTAAACATACCTGACACAGATCAGGGTCGAAAGTGCATGTTTCTTCCTTTAACCTGATCGTGGCATTTTAGCAATTCTTTATCTTTTGAACTAATTCTAATTGCAGGTTTAGAGCGGAAGCAATGGGATTGGTTCTTGTCCCATCAAGTTCAAGGTGTGTGCATTGATAGTCTTAAAGAAAACTCGATTCAGGGTCTAAGGTGTGCACTTCTTTATTTGCACAGGCCTTGGTGAATTACTCAATATTATATTCTTTCGGTGTATTCTAATAATTAGCTTCAGGTGTTAGTTCTGGAATTTGTTCTTGATCCATAAAACTCAAGGTGAGCACTTACTTTTGTCCTTTCAACCATATGAGGTCCAAGACCGATGGTCTTTCTGCTGGTTAATTACTAACTTATTTGGAGTCTTTCATTCAAAACTGTCTTGTTTCTAGAGTTCCTTGTGTCCTGCTATGGAGGCAGCTGGCTGCCTTGCTTGGGCCATCACAGAGACCACCAAGCTTGAGGGGCCGACTGGACTTCCAGGGAATTATCTGATTTCGCGTTACACTACGGGTGCATTAGACAGGCTGGGTATCGCTCAGGAGATGAGTAGTACCAAGGAGTGGGCTGAGTATAGTGTATGCAGGAGTGCTGGAGGACTCCTCCCCTGGTCACTGTTGGATCATCTGAAGGGAGAAAAGTGCATGCGTGAGGGGGGATCATTTCCCCTGCTCCCGGTGCAGTCGGTGTCAGTCGGTGTTGGTCTGTGTCGGGCTGCGTTTTTATAATTGAATCAGGGCTGTAGAGTCAGCAGTTTCATTCCTGGATGGGATATCCTGATTGGACTTTACACTTAATGGTTATCGCCGGCCGCAGAAGCTCAGAGGAGGTTCCTTCTCCATGAAGACCACTTTATGCACTCATTTTAAAACTACCTTGTAACTATGTGGTCATGGTGGGGAATATCAAAGTGGTTGAAAGAGACCTTTCTTTCTCTTCTTAAAGTTTGTCTTGTTGCAGTGTCCCTAGACACTTCCAATGGAGATTCTGGGAGTGCTGTTTACGATGCCCGCATCACAATGCTAAATTTGTAAATGAAAGAGTTCCGGTGCCTGAAGCTCCTGCTCAGAAGTCGACGTCTGGGGCAATTTAATGTCGGCCTCTTTAATTCCCTTCCAAACACTCCCATAGTCTATAACCGCTCTTGCACGTTCTGTCTTTTTTCCTTTGGGACACTTTTTCTGGCTTTGTCAACCTACGTATTTCCAATTTGTGTACTTTCCCTCTTTTGATTTTGGGGAATAACTGGTGCAGATAAATAAATCAGTGCCACTCCCCAAAAATAAGTGCTGGTGGCCCTTACCGGCATCCACCAGCTCAAATTAAGCACTGCTATCTCAAACTTTCTCACTGCTTTGAATCCGGGCCTCAGCCCTGCAGCCATGCTTTCCGAGGGAGCAAGCGTACTGAGCACATTACTCTTTTGCTGAACTATCTGCCCTGACTTTCTCTTGCAGCCCTGTCAGATTTCTTTTAAATTTTATATTTGCAATTAGAAGATATCACAGTAAAGGCGAGGTGCACAGATTAGGGTACATATCACATGGACTTTAAACCTATGATTCTTATTGTCAGCAATTTACAATTTACAATTAATTTGCCTGGGCGGTGTGTCCTGATTGTCTCAAGTGTCTGGCCTACTTCTGCACCCAAACAAGAGGGAGGAATGGAGAAGGAATGATGCCTCCCCGGGCCTAGGAATCCTTTCATCTTTTTTAAAGGTTTCTCACCCAGTAGGATGCTCCGTGGCATGGCCCGAATAGCCCTAGGTTTAGAGGTCACTAGATGGAGCATAGCGTATACTTCAGCGTGATTGTTGCAAACCGGTAGGTTTTAATTTATAAACTGCAAGTAACAAAATCATCTCTCTGACAAAAGCTGTAACCCACTGACCTATTTACATTATACACACTTTGTGAGCTGCATGGTACATGTTCTTTGCAGCTGTCTCCACTACCATACAATTTGTCAAAACTTCCTCTAGTCAAAACTCTAATCTCTCTCCAGGAAGATCATAAATCACCAAAGTAATCTTGGCATTTTTGTTGCTGTCTGAAAATTGCTGGAGGCCACGAAACAGGCAGCAAGTGCTTTTAAAACCATAATATAAGTGCAAACACGGCGCCCCCACCCAAAGTCAGTGCAAGAGCCTGGTGCGGTGGCACCCCTTGCACAGCCCTAGAGCCGGCCTTGGGTCTACTATGCAGGCTCATAGTTCCTCTTTGAGCATTGGCTCATACAGAGATTCAGTCGAGAATCTCCAACCTGGGCGGAAGTGACAGGAGCGGGGTAGTGTAAGATGGACTTTTACAGGAAAGTGATCCTACTTTGTTCTTGTGTGATATATCACTTGATCTATCCATGATCCCACCTCAGGTGATGTAGGCCAATAAGCGATGTGGGAAAAGGAGTTATGTGTTGTGGAGTAGAATGAGTGTTCTGCCTCTGGAGGATGGCACTGCCGCCAAATATCTACCAAGCAATATGCTCCCAGTATCTTCCCCAGTGCATCCAATGATTGTGTATGTCTGGGTTCACCCCATCTAAGTGAGCTAGGTAAGGATTGAGAGTCAAGTTAAATCCCCTACCCCTCAGATCACAGTTTCAGCCTCCACATATCTTATAGTAGCCTATACGTCCCTGAACAAAATCCAGTGCATCAACATTGGGGGCGTATGTGTTAAGTGACGCTATTTCCATATGGTTTAGCATCCCACCAATAGAACATATCTGCCATTATGATCTGTAGTGCATTGCTTAAGTTTAAAGTCCATGCTGCTGTGGAAAACAATGCAGACCCCTCTTGGATACAAAATGTAGGAGGAAAAATATTTGTGTCCTATCAAAGTTAGGTGAGTGTAATGGTCAATAATACGTTTTATGTAGCATAACTATATCTGTATTCCGCCTATCAAGGTATGCCAGCCCCCCGTCGCACCTTATGGATAATTTTCAACCACTTCTTGCTCCAGGACAAGATTTTCACGGTTTGACCGTTGGGTACTCTGGCCCATGGCTGTTAGCTTATGGGCGCCACCAAGTTCTTCTCTGCAATGTTCTTTCTGTGCACCTCGTCTCCACATTTCATAAGTGAGCATTATGAATCCTTCCTCCCTAGCGTGACTGCCCCAAAGGTCAGTGACGTCAACCCCAACATTTCACAAAGGTTACCCTTCTGGGTAACTAATTAGTGATACACACCTAGGGTATGAAATAGTGCCAACGGAAAGGGACCCCCTGAAAACGATGTGGACAACAGTGCATGGAACATATGCTAAATAACCAAAATGGGAACCCCGCCTGGCCATGTTCATTAATCATCAAGCATCTACAATTTAACATAAATGTGCCAAGGGCTCATCTACAATTTAACATAACTGTGCCCGAAGGGCTCATCTACAATTTAACATAAATGTGGTAAGGGCTCACTATCGACTCAGATAAATGTTACCATATATTTATTTACATCATACCTCATATTACTTCCATTCAATATTCACGCTGTGGTCGTTTTTATCTTTACCATCAGGTACACACGCCTCTAAAAGATGTCAAACATCTGTAAAAACATTCTAAAACACATACAAACACTCCCCTCATACCCACTCCTTTCATACTCACTCCCTCATTCATTACTCACTAGTTCGACATCTAAAGGACCAATAATGTGTTATTGAATTACATGCATGCCAGGCTTGATTCAGATTTAACTACCACATAGGTCATTACAGATGTTCTACATGTCAATGTAGTGAGTAATGAATGATGAGTTTTTCGTTATTAAGTGTATTGTTTGGATAGACTTGGAATTAGCTTCTGATCAATGAAGGAATACTAGCCAGGCGTGGAGATTCCCTTGGGTTTAACCCTTAGAAGCTGGAAACAGTGCATACAGGTGGGACACGGTAAAGAGGAATCTACTACAATTTGATGTTCTATATATTAGTAACACATATGTTCACAGCGGGGAAACTGACAGGCAGTTGATTCCCAAAAGTTCCAATTTGAGGAGCATTTCCTACTTTGAGGACAGTGATGTGTTTGATGTCACCGGGTTTGTCTAACAAAGCTCAGAACAGATGAAAACAGGAAAAAGAGATTGGGTAATTCTAGAGGGAATGTTGTTTTTGCATTTCTGAGGTGAATCCAAGCTGTAGAATCTGTATTGTAGATGTTGTTATTGAAATACACTAGAATTATAAAATCAATCTATGAAGTCTCTCTAATATTTCTGCAGATGTTCCTTGGAGACGTTCACGTTAGTGGCCATTTTAAGGAGAGCGGTTGTAGTGCAGTAACGTATGTAGTCAGCTCGAGCGTTGAACACTTTAGTAGTGCACACTTTGTCGGAAATTGCAAACCCACCAAGAATGGCAATATCTTTATTAACTCTATTATCTATTATTATCTATCTTTTATATAAATATCATTTGTTTAGATAATGAGAAGAAATTATTAAAATGGTAACAACTTTGAATATATTTTTTCTGTCTTCCTTGGTTTTCTTAATGTTATAGATACTGTGTATATTTGCTTTATTGACATTGCCTAGGAGTTTTTGTCACTACCAACAGTCCAATCACAGCAATGGTGTTTGTAAATGTTGAGGTGGGAGTCCTGTTTCTGGATCCAACAAGTTTCCTATTCTTACTTTTGGTGCCAGGCATGTTACAATCACATCCATACCTAGCGACGGAGTAGTGTGCATTCACTGAGAAGGTCAGGCTGGTCCTCCTTCATTCGGCAGATCTACCAGTGTAAGCGTGTGCTTTTGAGGACTAGTGACCACACTTCCAGATATTTATTTATTTATGCGCTTCTAGGTCACCATCTCTCCAGTTTAGCAGCACCTATTAGTTAATTCTGCTGCTATGTGTTTCTTGGGTGGGTGATGGTCTCAGATGCTTCTGAGTGTCTTTCATTGTTAGTAGTTGGCTTTGTTTTAGGGGGCGCCAACAGGAATAACAGGCTAGTGCAAGCTGCCTCCTGACGAGAGGCCAGCACTTGTTTTTTTTCTTCACAAATTAACCACTGCTGGAGACCCCTGGACTGCGTGACCAGGCATTTTTACCAGCTCAGCCACTGAGTCGTTTTGATGTCACAGCGTTAGAAAAAGACACCGCTGAATGATAGGAATACGACACAACAAACAAACTTATATGGGAGGAGGAAGGCATATGTACAAATTACTAGTCATAAATACTAACATATGTTGGAAATCGAGGTGTTTGATCACAATACTGTCAAGCCTGGGCTACCAAAGGGGTCCTGTCACTCAAAAGTGTGCAAAACCCGGAAGTATTCTATTCCTACCCAGCATGCACTAGGGATCCAAACACCACCAGATGGAGCTCACTGCATGTTGTTTGCTCATTGTTGTCTCACACCATCATGACAAACATTTACTTCATCATGCAGATGTTCTCTGGTACACACTAGCTGTAATACCATTTTTACTCTTATTCACTTATTCTGCTCGCCATGGTCGGGTTGTCCTGAAAGCGCCTATGTGCTAATTTCATTTCACATTGGTGGGGAACGCGTTAGTTTCTTCTTCTTGGGGGTTAAAGTAGGGTGACCAGAATTGTAAAGCCAAAAACCAGGACATTTCACAAAAATAGAAGAAGGACTACAATTTTACTTCAAGCGATGAACGCGCTCCTCAGCAGAGAATTACAGAACAGGCAGTAAGAACATACATAAAATGCAATTATTAAGCCCAGTAGCTTGCCTGTTAATTACATTGCTTTCTTGAAACAACTGCTAACAATCCCTGCTTTGTAAAAACATAAAAAACACCTCCCACCGTTTTCAGTCGACCCTCTCGAAAAACCGGGACGTTTGCTAAATTTCTTGAAATTTGCTGGACAGCTGGTTAAAAACAGGGACCGTCCTGGCAAAACTGGGACGCCTGGTCAGCCTAGGTTAAAGAAAGTGAAAAATGCTGGCGAAAAAACGTAAAAGATAGGGGAACAAACAGATTGAGGTCTGTAACTATTCTGTCATTGTCTGCTAATTGTGACCGCCAACACTTTGATGAAAAACAGCTCTATTTCTAATTATTGTCAACAAATATTTCCAACTCTGTTAAATTAAAAAGTAAATTTTTCACAAGTGTGTAACTATCTAGAAGTATCATCACGGCAAGATTTTGATTCACTTTGATATCCATTTACATATGTATGTACATTATCCAAGTTTAGGAATAAGAGTCAAGGGCCTGATGTACTAAGAGGCAGGGTGCAAAAATTCTGCAATGCGACCTTTGTACTAACCGATCGCATCACAAAAATATCTACCTCAGGGGGTCGCAGAACAACCTGCCAAATGAATGGCTACAATCACAAAGCTGGTTTCCAGTCCCAAACTGTTTTTTTTTCTTTTTAAAGCAGCCAATGTTCCTTAAAGGAATGGTGCTGCTTTAAAAAGATGTTTCCCATTTGGGAACCCAGAGCTAGGGGAAAAGGCAATAGATCTCAGGACAGCTGCCTTCTATCCCAAGACAGCCCAACAATTTCTTAAGGAAAAACAAGCATTTACAGGGGGGCGTGGCTACGACGCGGCCGAGCATGGACGCCTGAGCCCTGAGCTCCGGGTCGGTCTCGGTGTTTATCCTGCATGAGGACCCCCCTGGCGGCACCACCACCCGGGATTGCTTCCTGATTGCTGCGGGACGCCCTAGCGCCGATCTGGAGTGCGCTGGGTCCCGTGGCTGCTGAGACCTGGGCTTTTCAGGGGGAGCTGCGGAGGCGGCCGCCGGCCATTTTGCTTGGGCCTGCGCCTTGCGGCTGATCCCCGGCCTCGATTTCAGAGGGGCCGCCGGGGACCGGGCCGCTGAGGGTGCTTGAAGGACGATGCTGGTGGGTGCCTTGACCTCCGGAGGCGGAGTAGGCGCCCCCTGGGAGCCCGGCGGACTGGTGGACGACCGGCGCTCTGCCCCTGCGGCACCATCGGAGTTGTGGGGCCAGCCTGGAGCCGGGGATGCCGCCTCGGCTGCGGATCTGTGGGGTTGAGGCGGCGTAGCGGATGGACTGGTAGCAGCGGTGCTTGTAGGGCCCCGAATTGGTCTGGGGGTCCCCTTATGGCCCACAGCGGATCCTAGTGGCGACGATCTTGGCACCGCCCCGCTGATTGCAGACTGCGGGGCGCCGGAGGCGCTGCACGCTCCTCGGGGCGGCCATCTGGCTCTGAGCGGGGACCTGGGCCCACTCTGATGACTTCCTGGACACTGGCATTAGGTCCTGCCGGCACTTGAGGGGGCCCGGAGCGGTGTGGGGCTACTGGTGGATTTGGCTGTCGGCTGCGGGGACCCGGAGCGGAGGGAGCCCCCACTGGGGGTGTCAGTGCCGAGGTTCGGCTGTGCCTGCCGGCTGTGCCCCTCCCCCACTTCTCTTTCCTTCATCGTGCAGGTCCCTGCCCCCGCATCAGGCTAGCGGTCGAGATAACGTCTTTGGCCTTCCTTGGTGCACAAGTTGGGGCGGCCCTGCAGTGCTTGGTGCCAACGTGGTCGACGGCTGGCCTCCATGGGGAAGCCACGGAGGGGGACGGGCGCAGCGCCACCGGACCAAGTTGAAGATTCCCTTGACGCCCATGACCTGCAGCGGACGGATGACCGGGCGACTGGGCTGCAGCAACAACAGATGGACCAAATTCTTCAGGCCATAGGGGACACGAGAGAGGCGTTGCGCCAGGATATCGCCCAGGTCTCCACGAGCCTTGGCCTTCTGAAGGCGGACCATGGCAAGCTTGCTGACCGCGTCAAGGCCGCAGAGCTGGTAATAGAGGTGTTGGAACCGGCCCAGAAAGCGTCGGATGCCACACTCGAGGACTTAACCCGCAGGGTGCAGCAACTGGAAAGGAGAGAGGCTGACGCGGAAGGGCGCAACAGACGCAACAATATCCGCGTGGTGGGCCTTCCCGAAAATGTTGAAGGGGACGATATGGTCGCGTATTTGGAGACCTGGCTGCGGGATGTGGTGGTCCCTGAGGGTCTGACGCATTTCTACACGTTGGAGAGAGCCCATAGGGTCCCGGCTCGCCCCCTTGCCCCGGGACGGCCTCCCCGGCCGGTGATAGCTCGGCTACTCCACTTCAGGGACATTATACTGCGGCAGGCCAGACTGGCTGGTCCCTACAAGGTGGACAACGCATCGGTGTCGATATTTCCTGACTACTCTCAGGAGGTCCAGCGCAGTCGTTTCTCCTTCGTCGCCGTCAAGAGAGCTCTCCGCGACGAGGGGGTGCAGTACTCTTTGCTGTTCCCGGCCCGCCTGAGGATACTGGTGGACGGAGTGGCCACGTTCTGTGATTCCCCGGATGACGCTTGGCAATGGTTGGAGCGTTATCGAGCGGGCAAGGACGGCGCGGGTACCTGGACGGGGAATACCGGGGACCGGCCGAAACCGCGCAGGAACAGGCGCAATCGAAGGAGAGAACAGGGCAGGAGGTCCCCCTCGGCATCACAGACGGACCAGGAAAGGAGGGCCGCCTTACAGGTGGTGTCGGACATTTCTGGAGCAGTGCCTGGGACCCAGGTGGTAGACTCAGGCTCCGGGCTGGGCTCGGATGAGGCGGAACCGGGTGGCTCGGACGCGGTTTCAGACAAGGAAACTGGGGAGTTGCCTCAGGTCACCCCGCAGACAGCTGATGGTCTCCTGGATGAGTGACTACGGGACGCTGAGTAATGGACAGTAAGGGGGAGTGCTGGCCCAGTGGGGTGGACACGTGATGGGCGGATGGGGTCCTGCTTTCTGAACGGAGGGGAATCTAACTGTACTCTGCTCCCTGGGGGCGATGCTGGGTCCCTGGCCTTCTTACTGGGGGGTGGTGCTGCTGGGAGGGGGATGGGGGAGGTCTACTCTTAGTCGGGATCGACCTTTCCTGGGGTGACGGGTCTTGACTGTCCGGCCGGCTGGTGCGGAGTCTCCCCTCAATCTCACATATTTTGTGAGTCTCTGGTATCTTCCAGAGTTTCCCTCGTACTCGGGGGTTGGGTTTGGATGGGTGACAACTGTTTGATGCCTGTTCTGGGGGTGGGTGGGGTGGGAGTTGGTCGGGGTTGTTTCGGGGTTCCGAAGTTTTTGGGTATTGTCAGTGTGCCGCTGAGACTGTGGGGGATTGGACTTTGCTATGTGCCCATTGATGGCGGCTAGATTAGACTTGAAATGCATTACCTGGAATGTGCAGGGGCTCAACTCCATGAGGAAGAGATACAAAGTGCATGCATATTTAGTCCGGAGGGGGGTCCAGGTGGCTTTTTTACAGGAGACGCACTTAACGTTGGCTGAAGGGCAGGCGCTGCAGCGGCGATGGAGAGGGCAACTCTTCTATACTACTTATTCTGCGCATGCTAGGGGGGTGCTACTTTGGATTCGGGCGGGTGTCCCCTTTCAGCCTTTGACCACTAGGGTGGACCCGGAAGGGAGGTTTGTGGCAGTGTTGGGGAGGCTGGATGGCCGGGATGTGGCGTTTTGCTGTGTTTACGCCCCTAACTTTGATCAGGCTGCGTTCTTCTCTGTGTTGTCAAGCCGGCTGCCGGATATGCTCGTGGGCACGGTGTACATGGGAGGGGACTTTAATTCTGTGGCAGATGTTGAGATGGACCGTTCCCATCCACCGCTCGCTCAGTCGGCGGTGTGCAGAGTGGCCAAGGCGCGGAAGGTCTGGCAGGATCGGTGGGGGCTCCAGGACGCGTGGCGGACATGCCATCCTACGGGTAGGGACTATTCGTTCTATTCGGTGCCGCATGATTTGCATGTGCGTCTTGACACTTTCCTCTGCTCGGGTGGGGCTCAGGAGCTCACGCGTGATTGCGAGTACCTGGCGCGGACCATTTCGGACCACAACCCTTGCCTGCTTACGGTCCTCTGGACTAGACAGCGGCAACCGGTTCCCACATGGCGGTTGAACCCACTGACGCTGGAGGACCCGGTCTTCCACGCTGAAGGGCAGGACTGCATCGAACGCTATTTCCTTGAAAACTCGGGTACCGCGTCCACTCGAGCAATTGAGTGGGACGCCTTTAAGGTGGTAGTGCGAGGCGCGTGCCTCTCGTCCTCGTTGGGGGTTCGCCGGACACTGCTGGCTGATGTCACGCGTGAAGAGGCCGCTTTGCGGCAGGCGGAGAGGGATGGCCACAGGGTGGGCGGCAATAGGGAGGACTTGTTAGCGGCTCGAGAGCGGGTGGCCACCCAGGTGGAGAGGCTCCGCTGCCATGACTATCGGGAATACATCGTCCGGGCACATGTGGAACGGGATCGGGTCGGCTCGCTGTTGGCATGGCTGGCCAATCCTGATACTAGGGGTACGCCGATCTTGTCGCTGGCTACTCCGACTGGAGACCTGGTCCATTCGCAACGAGAGATCAACACTCAGTTCCGGGATTACTATGAGGAACTTTATCGGAGCAGGATGGCGGCGTGCCCTTCGACACTGGATGCCTTTCTTGACGAGGCTCAGCTGCCGTGGCTGGACCCAGAGCTGGGCGCCACGTTGGGGACGGCTATCACGCAGGGGGAGATCAGGGCGGCGATTAAGCATATGGCCATGAAGAAAATACCGGGGGGGGACGGCCTACCGGTGGAGTTCTATGCTGCATACGTGGATCTCCTGGCGCCCCGATTACACCAGATATATGGGGAAGCCTGGGAGCAGGGTAGATTGCCAGCGTCGGCGCGAGAGGCGATCGTAGTCCCGCTGTTGAAAAAGGGTGGCCTCCCCACTGCTAGGACGGCATATCGCCCGCTGTGGATGCTCACGGTGGACTACAAGGTATTGAGCAGGATCTTGGCGACGCGGCTGACTGCCCATATGTGCTCCCTGGTACACCCGGACCAGTCGGGCTTTATCCCCACTAGGAACACCTCGGCGTGCATACGGCGCCTGCTGAGGGTAATGGATATTGATGGGGAGGGCCCCGCGGGGGCGGCCGTTTTATCGGTGGACATCGAAAAGGAATTTGATAGTGTGGAATGGCCTTATTTGTTCAGTGTGCTCCTCCGGTTCGGGCTGGGGGATGGCTTCGTCCGTTGGACGAGGCTGCTCTATGAGTCAGCTACTGCTAGGGTCCGTACGGGCCGCTCTATATCTGCGGCGTGCTCGGTGAGTCGGGGCACCAGACAGGGTTGTTCATTATCCCCGCTCCTCTTCGCTTTGGCGATTGAACCGCTGGCAGCGCGGGCCCGGCAGGGTCGGTACTTTGAGGGGGTACCGTCACGCTGCGGCTTACATTATATCTCATTATATGCCGACGACCTTTTGTTATATCTGGCAGATGTGGATGCATCAGTGTCGGGAGCACGGGCCTTGCTCCAGGAATTCGGGAATCTGTCGGGACTCCGGGT
This sequence comes from Lissotriton helveticus, assembly GCF_964261635.1. Lineage (NCBI taxonomy): Eukaryota > Metazoa > Chordata > Amphibia > Caudata > Salamandridae > Lissotriton > Lissotriton helveticus. The sequence goes on along the minus strand of NC_136073.1, from coordinate 469,171,048 downwards.
TAATTGGTCTAAGACCTGTCTCTTTCCCTTGACGTCTCGCTGCGCCCAGCCTGGGGTGTTGGATGGCCTGCGCTGGGAGCCGGATTGCCTGCAGTACCTCGGGGTCCATGTCTATCACACCCACTCACTCCTTTATGAGGGGAATGTGGGTAGAGCCATGAGGGGCATTAGAGGTAGCATGAGGTTTTGGAGCGTCCTTCCGTTGTCTGTGGCTGGGCGAATCGCGTTGTTGAAAATGGTGGTCCTGCCACGCCTGCTATATTTTTTCCGCACGCTACCGGTGTGGATTCCGCCCTCCTTTTTCCGGACGTTACGATCTGCGGTGATAGGTTTTATTTGGGGCTCTGGCAGGCGACGCATAGCCCTGAATACCTTGCTTAGGTCCCGTGAGGAGGGTGGCCTAGCCGTGCCGGACTTCGAATGGTATTACTTGGCTGCTCAACTTCAGTGGCTCACGCAGGCGGTGGCGCGGGAATTTAGAGGACCGCAGGGACCACAGGGTCGGATTGTGCCGCGCCATGTCCTGTCCTTCATAGTGCTCCAGTAGGAGCTTCGGTTGGAGCAGCTGACTCTTGAAGAACGAACCCTCCGCCGCTGCTGGCTGCGTGGCCACAGGCGGGTGGGGTGTCGTGCCCCGTATGCACCGGAGATTCCCCTGGGCATGTGTACTGCCCTCCCGCATGGTGGGGATTGGTCGGCGCTTGCCGGTTGGGAGGACTCCGGGGTCCACATGCTAAGGGATTTGTACCGAGACGGTGTCTTGATGCCGTTCGGTGCCTTGCAGGAGGCCTTTGATTTACTGAGGGGGGACTTCCTGTTACATGCGGCTTTGGTTACTGGAATTCAGAGGCGCTGGAAGGTGGGGCTGGTGGAACCACCCACGTCGCTGGGCTGCCAGTATGTTGTGATGGCGGCTGGCACTTTTAAGGCCATCACATGCCTGTATCGGAGGCTGGCGCTGGCTGATCCCCCGCCGCTTAACGGGCTACGTGAGCGCTGGGAGGCCGATCTTGGTAAGCAGATACCGGAGGCGAAATGGCATCAGCTTGTACGGAGGGCCTGGAAGGGCACCCGTAATGCTCGGTTTCAACTGATCCAGTATTACACCCTCCATAGGGCGTACTGGACCCCTGCCAGGATCCAACGGATCTTTGGAGGTGCACAATCACTATGCCCGCGTTGTGCCGCGGAGGACGCTGACTTTAAGCATATGTTCTGGTCATGCACAGGGCTTGGCACTTACTGGGTTCATGTTTTCGCTTGCCTGAATGCGGTTACGGGTCATCAGGTTGAAGCGGACGCGGGAGCATGCCTGCTACTTTGGTTTCCCCATACCCCTGCCACCAAAATCACCAGCAAGTTTTATGATTTGGGGTTCATAATGGCCAAACGGGAACTTACACTACACTGGAAGTCTAGAGGGGGACCTAATTTCCTGAGGTGGCGGAGGTGCTTCCAGCAATGGGCCGCGTGCGAAGGTGTTCTCAGATTGCAATTAGCTAGGCGTATGGCCAGCGATCAGGCGCTAGATACTGCCAGGGCGTGGAACGCGCTTGTGACGGACTTACAGTCACTTATGGAGTCTGATGGTAGCAGTGAGGGTGATGAGCCGACGGCCCCGGATGGGGGCACAGGGCGGAGGGTGATGGAGGTGGAAGCGGTGGAGGGGGGAGTTAGATGATGAGCTTGGGTGGCGGGAGAGGGCGGACTGCACGGTTCATCCGAACCCAGGGACGAAGTGGGGATCACCTGCAGCACTGGACAGTACCTGGACCTCTGTATGGACGTGATCTGGAGGGGAGTAACACTTGCTGCCTATAGGATGGATATGACAATCACAACAGGGACGTGGAGGCACACTGACAAGGGGGGGGTGGGGGTAGAGGGGGAGGTGGGTTAACTTGATTAGGGTTTGTTGTTGGGGACTGTGAAGCAGTGTTAAGGTTGTATGCACTAAGAACAGAAGGGCCGGTGGCCCGGGAATGTATGATGTGTTCACGAAACTAATAAAAAACAGTTTACAAAAAAAAAAACAAGCATTTACAATGCAATGGTCTCGGCGTTATTAAAGTTAGAGCCATTGGCATTGCTAATGACATTATTTTTTTTAATGTTTTTGTTTTGAAAACATAAATAAATGACATTGTCATTTACAATGCCAATAGCTTAATCGCTCGCAAATGCGAGACCTATTGCATTTGCACCCACACAGAGTCACCCACACAAAGCCACCCACACACACATACAGAGCCGCCCATACAGAGTCATTCACATAGAGCCACCCACACACACAGAGCCACCCACACAGAGCCACCTACACAGACAGAGCCACCCACGCACACACAGACAGACAGAGCCACCCATGAGCACACAGACAGAGCCACCCACGCGCACACAGACAGACAGAGCCACCCACGCGCACACAGACAGAGCCACCCACACGCACACAGACAGAGCCACCCACATGCACACAGACAGAGCCACCCACGCGCACACAGACAGACAGAGCCACCCATGCGCACACAGACATAGCCACCCATGCGCACACAGACATAGCCACCCATGCGCACACAGACAGACAGAGCCACCAACGCGCACACAGACAGAGCCACCAACGCGCACACAGACAGAGCCACCCACGTGCACACAGACAGAGCTACCCACGCGCACACAGACAGAGCCACCCACGCGCACACAGACAGAGCCACCCACGCGCACACAGACAGAGCCACCCACGCGCACACAGACAGACAGAGCCACCCACGCACACACAGACAGACAGAGCCACCCACACGCACACAGATAGACAGAGCCACCCACGCGCACACAGACAGACAGAGCCATCCACACGCACACAGACAGAGCCACCCACGCGCACACAGACAGAGCCACCCACGCGCACACAGACAGAGCCACCCACGTGCACACAGACAGAGCCACCCACGCGCACACACAGACAGAGCCACCCACACGCACACAGACAGAGCCACCCACGCGCACACAGACAGGCAGAGCCACCCACGCGCACACAGTAGCAAGTAAACAAGAGTGCCAATAAAGCCAAACAGAGGTAAGCAATGGGCTGGCTCCAAGTCTAAGCCCATTTAAAGTTGTCGGACCGAACGTGGAAAGCAAAGCAAGACTTCATGCTATCTGTTCGGCAAGACTTAGCCCGAGGGAATTCCAACTCTAAACTGAGGGTCACCAGCAAAGAGCGAACGAAGCAATGCGGAAGAAGAGGGGTCCGTGTAAATGCAAACTCCATGGAATCGTGACAGAAACAACGCAAAAACCAAACACAAAATGCACTGGTTTTAACCGCGTGTCAATTAAATGGTACTCACAGTGGCAGGGCATGAGGTAACAGCAACAAACACAAGCCTTGTTCATAGGGTTGTGCACTGCAGAACGGGATCCCGGCGCAGCGCTGCACTTCAAGCCGTGCTCATCAGGTTTGTGTACCTCAGAGCGGGATGCTGCTTTAGCGCTGCAATAACACATTAACCAACACACTCACCAGAATGCAACATATTCACAAGGGACACACACACACTGTCAGAAGCATTCACCACGACTTAAACCCACCAACACGTTCACGCAGTGCAAGCGTGGACTCACATTTCTGCGCCCGCTCTGCAGTGGGCGCGCACACCCACCTGCACAGATGCAAGCTGCTTCATTCATTCAAGCACCTACCTCTCACTGCCCTCCGTTTCAAGCCACGCTGTTTATTGAGTATGTGCGAGAGTAAAAACACATCCGTTGAGTGAACATTGCGTTGCGAAACAATATATGTCACAATATATCGAGAAAGCCAGCTTCGCGGAACAACGGAACCAGGAGACCTCCCATGTGATCCAGACTTCCCTGTGATGTCATTGTGTGATCCAGGATAAATAACATCTACCTGTGGCACAGATCGGCCTAACTTGGGGGCTAAACACAAATAGGCATTTACGTTTAGCTCACACGTTGCATTGCATTGGCACCCGGTTTATATAATCTTTGAAGCAGGCTATAAATACAGATTTAAATGACTTTGCAGGATTCCAGTTACTTGTAGAAATGCCACAGTTCTCAAGGAGCAATGTTCAATCTTTAAATTAGTGTTACTGGGTCTCAAAATGACCCTTGAAAGCTTAAACTTGGCCCCACAATGGTCTAGGCAGCGTGTGCCGCGTGCCGGCTAAGTTCGTTAATGCGGGTACGCTTCAGAGCGCTTTGGTATGTCTCGTACGGGCAAGAACAGGAGAGCCCCGCTAATCCTCACGCGTCTCGCGAATCACTAGTACGGCGCTGAGGCAGGATCGAGGCGTACTGCGCGCTGGGGGCTGTGTGACTCGTACCGAGGCTGCGTCTAGCAGTGCAGAGGGTACCTTCAGCGTACAGTTCTCTTGATCACAGGCGCACATTCAATGGCAAATGCGGAGCGTTCCTTCAGCATACTGGGCACTTGTTAGAGGCACGAGGCGTACCAGCAGCTGGGCCACAAGCGCACTGTTCGCAGCGCATAGTTCTCTGTCTACGGCAAAGCGCAACAAGATACCTTTATTTTGGAGTCTGGACTCGAGACGGACGGTGCCAGGCCGGGTCGTCCCACGCCGCGGTGCGTCCCTGGTGCGGTGCGAGCTACGGCTCGAGGTGGGGTAGTCACGGGGCACGTCAGGTCGGCGATGAGTTGTGGGGGCGGGGTTGGCACGCAGCGTACGCTTCGACCCTGGAGGGGGAGCGGCTGAGTGCAGGCGACGTGCAGCGGCAGGACTTTCGACCGTGCGCGCGACTAAATCCGGGCGTGACCAGCACTTGTCACTCCCTCTCCCATTAGGAATGCTGGGCGCGTGCCCAGCTCTTGTCTCCTTTTGGCGGCTTTGGCGGCTGACACAATTGCAATAGTTCTCTGCTGAGAACGCGCTTCCCGCGTCTCTAGGCCGAGACCTAACTATCGCACAGAGACAGCTTCCCCTTTGTGAGTGAGTTAACATCTCATGGCAGGAGTAGGTAATTTATCAATATGTTTGGGTCACAAACCACCTAAATACAATTAAAAGAGGACCCCTCCTAACAGCAATTCGGAATGGGTTTAAAAAATCACTTTTGTGCGTTGTTTATGCTTTTCTGATTTGCAAAATGGGTTTAGTACAAAGTAAAAACATTTTACGGTCGCATACCCTATAATTTCGCAAATCGCAGGGGGTGCAACCGCAAAATGATTTTGTACACAAGTCACGGACCCATAGCATGAGTGCTGGTGTGCATGTGCCTAAAACAAACAGGCAGAGGAAATGCCACTAGATGGACCACAGTCCTGTATCAGCTCAAGACTTCTCTAGGAGAAGGTGGTTGATGAGATGCACCCTGATATCCGAGAACGTCTGTAAATAAGTGTCGGCACCGCCCCTCAAGTGTAAATGTGGTGCAAAACTAATCTACATGGTGCAACCACAGGCAAATGAATTCTCGTCCCCAGAAAATGTTTTTTGTGGATTTGGCTTTCATATATGGACCTGCGTTGACTGACATGGCAGTGAACCGCACCTCTGGCATTCATGCGCAGTGAAGAACAGTGCCAGTGATGCTAGGGGACCATGGACATTCAATGAGGTGACCAGTCAGAAGGCCTGAAAGCAGAAGTCTGTCGAAGGGCCAGATCTAGGACAAGTAACAAGGAAGTGGCCAATAAGATGCCACCTAAAATGCTACTAGCAGCGGGCTTCAGAGTACTCCAAGAAGCAGCTAGTGAGGTACCCATGCAGGATAAATCTTACAGCTGCTGATTTCTCTGAGGAACACTCCACATCATCAGTCCTGTAGCCCCAGCCCCTTCCACACCCTTTTCTGAGAAAGTGACACCCAGGCTCCTCCACTGCCTGCAGAGCCTATCAGGAGCCTGCAAGGAACTTTATCTCTGTACATTACTGTCTCCCTATCCCCCAGGGAGTCATGTGCCCTTCTATACTGAATAATTGTCACCTGTACAGCGCTCCTTTATTAGGTTTGCCCTTATAAGCATCAGATGTACATACACAGAAGCACAAAAAAGTTGCTTGGGGTGTAAAACCGGTTGCACCAGCTCTGCACATCCAGTGGAGAAGTGTATCACTCAGGAGAAACCGGCATGAGAAGGGATTAAGGAACTTTAAAGAAGAGAAGTAATAAAAATAACAGTATTATCATCAACAGTAACTATAATTAAAATTATTGGTAGTATTATTATTGTTTGTATTATAAATATAGTAGTAATATTGTTGTTGTTATGAATAAGGCATTGGAAGCAAATTAAAATACACTAACTTTGTAAAGTGTCAAAAATGGCCACAAAAGAGGTCACCAAAGTGTACGATTTAAAGTACTAAATATATAGCATGCAATCCGGTAAAACCTATTTTTCATGGTATTTCTCATGTGAGATTTCCTTGGTTGGGAACAGTGGGCCACATGTATGACCATTTGTTTTTGCAAGTCGCAAAAGTAAATGTACTAATGTGTCTCAGACACATTTTGCGATTCCCAAAGGGGATTACAAATAACCTGACTCGTGAATATTCATGAGGCAGGTCACAATTTGCGACCCATTGGGAATGGGCAATAACAAACAGATGGTGGCCTGCTAGGGACAGCAGGCACTATGTATGTGTTTGCTTTTAAAATAAAGCAACTTTTTTTTTAAAAAGCAGCCTGTTTTCCTTAAAGGAAAATGGGATGCGTTTCAAAAACAAAAAGGAAACATTTCAGTTTCATTTTTTAACAGTACACTGCCTACTTTTAAAAAACGTTTTTGCTGCCAATCACAAAGGTTGGGGACCCCTTCCTGTTTGCGAGTAGCTTACCACCTACTTGAAGTTGGTGGTAAACTGCGATTGTTTTGCGACCGCATTCCGGTTGCAAAACAATCATACATGTCCCTCCGACTTGCTATGAGGAAGGGACACTCTTGGCAAGCCCCTTCCTAATAGAGAATTCGCAAATCTACTTTCAATTTGATAACAGGATATCGACTGGCAAAATATGGTTGTCACATGCTACATCCCTTTCTAGCGGTCAAAATGCCCGAATCTCCTTTAATGACCGCTAAAAACTGTCGTACATGTGGCCCAGTATTCCTTCTCACATAGCATAAGTCATTCATTAACACTTCTTCTTGTGAGGTACTAACTGGTGCCATCACTCACACAGAACCGGATCCCTTCACTGGTGTGAGCCACCATAGAAAACACTTGTAGAGCGATGCCCCAGACATACAGCGTGGTAGTTGTGCTAGGAGTATGGAATTAAACTGGTTTAAAGACATTGTTTCCACAGGTGAGCATTCTTTATGGAATTCATTTTCTCACATGAATCTTTTCCCAATTTACATTTTCTTCCAAGTTATGAAGTCTGAGACAGAGGAGCATGGCTTCTCTGCCTATTGCATGCCTGGCCACAAAGGAACCCTAATGTTAAAGATTTCTTCCTATTTATTCAAGGGATGCAAGAATACACAGCAGGGGAGTAAAGCAGGTCCCTGCAGGGCCTGTGGCAGAAGAGGACCACAACCCCTCAGGCGACCCAACCCAATAGGAGTCCTCAATCCTTCCTGGGGCCTCATTCATCCTAAGACTAATGGATGTATGTGAGATATGGAAGACTCAGGAGCCCCTCTTCATATTCTGCAGGGGAGCCCATCATTTTGTGTTGTGCCTCTGGTACACAGATCCTGATGCAGGCCTGCTGGTAGTTGAGTAACGTGTTAAAGTTGAAAACACAGGTCAGTGGTGCAATGTCAGCAGAAGTGAAGGACCCAGTTACACTCGAACGGCCATATTGACAAATACTTGGAAAAATATTTGGATGACAAATGAGGTGTAATTGCTCTCGTCTACTTTAAAGTCCATCTTCCGTAATAGGATTACGATAATTATGCAGACACAGCCCATCTCTGAAGCTCGTTCTTGATGATAGAGCTGGTCACTTAGGGCTAGTGGTTGGAAGAAGGCCAACTTTGAATGCTTTTACTGTGTTTTGCTAATGCAACAACATATCAGGCATTTCTAGGGAATTACTCTCTTCACTTCTTCTATATGATTATTTATACCTTACAGAAAGTATTCATGCTCTATCACATTCCCCACTCTTTCTTGTCCACTGAGAGGACAGGGTAGGTATGAGAAGTAATTTTTAGGTTGGCCACCAATTTGCATCTTTTTCTGCTTTGTCAGTGGCCGGTTTACTGGGGCACTCTGCACCCAACTGAGCAAAAATAGGCCAAGTACTCTGAAGCGGCAGGAGTAAGATGCATAGTTTGGTAAGGATTTGCAAATAGGTTCTAACACCCCAGCCCCACTGAATGTTTCACTGAATGGTTATAATTGTGATCCACACATTCCTCTACATCCATCTCATACCATTTCCATTTGTACTCCACAACCCTTATCCAAGAGTTGTGACATCCCCCCTACAGAACAGTACATCTCACCACCAAACAGCATGAGCAGAAAGATTGAAAACACGTGTGTAATGTCCTTCGGGACCAGACCTACATGGGTTTCTTACTAATGGACACCCCTTGCGATTGGAAAAATACCAATCACTACCACTCGCAAGTCACAAGCCATTACCTGTTGCTTCAGACATTGGCGCCTATTGCTTCCACTTTAATACGACTAGCATGTCCACACAGTTGGCGTACTTCCTGCCCCAGGTTGGCACCAACCCATGGAAAGGCCATTCAGATGGCTACGCTTCTTAACTCAGGCAGTGACCGCTCTAGCACCCTCATTAGTCCGTCATCTTACAGACATTGATTTCTTGGCAAGGTGGTGTATCATTTCTTGCACTTCCTGCCTCTTGATCGCTTACATCTTACACATTTGCTGTCAAAGCTACTAAGCATACACGTGGCGGCCATGTCTCTTGGACAGCCACATAGGCACCCCCGACCCTCCAGAAGAACTGGACGTACATTCTTCTTTTGTCCAAAAAGACAGTCCCCAAAGTTGCATGCACAATGCCTTTTAAACCTGTAGTTAATCGTGCAGAGCCACTAACCTGTCTGAAGACTAGTCGAGAATTATTCAGAATTTTACTGGGCTTTCAGTCCGCAGGGGTTTTAAATTCAATCCTACCATAAGAACTCTGGAGCCACGTATAAAAATATATTTTTTCGAACTCTTAAACATTTCTATTTATGGTCCAGTATCGCTCACAAGAATGGAAGCAAAACATAGGGAAGGGCAGTAATTAGTGTGGATAAGAGCAGAGCTTGCAGCCAATTGTAACTTATCTAGCCTTCATCAGGAATGGTAAATATTCCAGCTTCAGTTTGGGTTTGTGTCCACCTAAGCCATTAGAGGTCTTCACAGGCAATGTCTTCTACTGCACAATCCCATAAACATTTGCAATCTGTCCCCTACGGATGGGAGTTTTGACCAAAGAGCTACAAGAGGAAGTGGTTCCTCCATGACCGAAAAAGCTGCTTTTCTCCATTTTGGCTCGTTTACATTTTTTTGTTCAAGGCCCATTTCTCAAAAGAGCAGCAATAGCTGAGATCCGGCCATGCGCTAAATCTGCAAACCTGCTGAACCATCTGCAGATTGAGTCTTGACTTACAGAAGCTGCAGTCATTGAACTTCTGGAAGACTAGAGAATGAGAAGGGACTTGGATGTTACCACAATGTCTGGTCCATAATCCATATGTCCACCATATTTGATTCAGTTAATTATACCATCATTTTCAACCATCTAGAGACCGTAGGGATAATGTGTGTGGCGCTGAAAAGGCGCAAGCCCTTCCTGAGAGAACAAACCATGGCACTATCACTCAACCATCATTGGTTTTTATCAGATGTCCTGGCAGCTCAGTCCACAGCCTGCTGGCAGCTGGTGGGGTGAATTTATCTCCATCCTTTTTCCTGAGGTACTTAGGAGTGATCTACAAATATATGCCCGCATATCATAGCGTTCTCTCTGGGTGATACCAATGCAAATATTCTTTAATGTATTCAAGAGCTTTACGCTAGAGTGCTGTATGTGCTACCGAGAGCCTCTTCTAAGCTATTTGGGAGGTGGCCGGGAGCCAGTGCCACTGTCTCGAAGCAGCTGAGATGTGTGCTGACCTCAGAATATCACAACTTACTTGCACTACTAAATTCTCTAAGACTCACAGTTTGTTAACATTTAATGTGGTCATCTCTACCATTAGAGCACTGCCATAATTGACTTCACTTAGTTCATGCATGCCAGCCATCAGTGCAGGCTTGTGTAGTGGGCCCCTAAGATACCTTTTGAGCCCAGTTCTCTGGCTGACTGAGATGGGTCAGTGCATCTACCTTTCCCCTAATTTTGGCATCTGGGTGTCCTGTTTGCCTAGGAGCTGTCACTGCAATTGCAAGTAATTGCAGTTCTAAATCTGGCTGTTTCCATTTATGGCGACCCAGGAAGCTATTTCTCAAACTAGGATATCCACAGTGCACGAGTACCATAGTAGCATTGGCGATGACCCATCCGGAATCCGACAACAGAAGACTGACATATCAGCATCGTGCCATGTAATATCCGCAAAGTGTCTACTATTGAAGACCCATCGAGTAAAGCAAGCATGGATTAGAGGACCAACGTTCTTAATACTGGCATCAAATTATGAGATGTATAACTTAACAAAGCATAGCAAGCCATAACTAGGCCTGGGTGAAATTTTAATTACGCCAGAGTTATTTCAGTAATTACGCATTGCGTTCGTGATGCGAAAGTACTGAAATTACACAATTACTCCAGTTTGAAAAAATGGAGGAAAAAATCCTACTTTAGGAGCACAGGAACAACAAATGAAGAGAGAGAGTGACTCCTGCCTACTGCTGTTTGTGTCCTTTAGCATTTAGCGCTATTCTTTTAGCGCATAATGCATATTGGAGACCATTTTGGTTGCAAGGGTACATTTTGCACTAAGAAAATAGCACTAAATGCTGCATTATGCTCCCCAGGTGATTACACATAGTTACGAGTAATTTTGAGGTAATTTAGAGTAATTGCGTTAGAGAATATTACGCCACTTACACCCCTAAGCATAACATCGCATTAGTGAGAATGGTAGATAGGTTCGCTTCAATTATTCTTGGGCATTATGCATATATCAATGCTCTATTATTGGCTTGGCGAGTTGTGGAAAGTAAGAAGCCCCTCTTAGCTGGGCTGTCCATATGCACATCACAACCCAAGCTCTTATCCCTACTAAAGCGGTAGACGCGGATGCCATGGAGTTATTGCGTCAATATTGTAACTTGAGTATTTGAGGATTTAGGGATTCATGTGCAAAAAACAGCAGAGTGCATATTGCCAAAACATGGCGGAAAACGTGGTAGACCGAAATGAAACTGGTGTTGTTAGGACAGGCTAATAGAAAATAGCTAATGATGTGCTTTCAGTACACAGCTCACACAATAGATACATATTGCCAATGACTGATCATCCTACACATACAAAGGTGTCAGGAACATAACAGTTTCCGAAGCCATTTGCATGCCACTGCCACACCCACCAAGGGCCATATGGCACTAAACCTGTTTATAGACCTAAAAAAAACTTCTTTGCTCATAATGTCTTAACTCCCATCAATGCTGCAGTGAATGGTTTTTCATTGGAAAGTAAGCTTTCCCAATGAAGGTGAAGGATATCTCTGCCCCTCAGGGCTGGGCTGACTACTGGGCAATTTGGAATGCTGCCGAGCTGGGGGCTGATTAACTGTGGTGGGGGCTGATTTCATTCATGGAGACCTGCCTGTGCTTTGAAATAATTAAAGCAAAACTAATTTCGTTTAGCACACGCAGGTCTCCATGAACGAAATCAGCCACCAGCTCAGCAGCATTCCAAACTGCCCGGTAGCCAGTCCGGCCCTGCTGCCCCTCCTTTTCACCTTAGATACAATACCCCCTACTCCTTGAGTAGAATCACTCTGCTTCGTTGGAAGGATGTTCAAAAAGTACATGCTTCTGGGAGTGAGTGGCATGAGAATGAGCAAATCACGCAGCCTCTCATTCAATAAGGTGGTCCTCTGTCCCTCCCATTTAATACTGGCAAAGCGGCGCATCAAGAGAAAAGAAGTTGGCGTTGAACCAGCAGTGATCACTTCAATAACAGTTTTCCACTACACTCCAAGCTGTTGCCCCTGCCCCTAGCGCAGGTTGACACACAAAGTGCAACCCACACCACAAAATTGCTACCACACCAATGAAGCTGAAGTCAGAGCCAGATAATGATTGACGGGTGGTCTACTCAGGGCCGGCTTTAGTTCTGGTGGACTGGGACAATATTTGTTCCCCCCTTCCCCCCCCCCCCAGTGACCACCTCCACCACAGATTCACTCACTACTGCCCTTTAACAGTGCCCTTCAAGTCTCCATAACTACTCTTTCTCTCCCTCAGATGCATTTAATTAGTTTCATAGTGCCACTCATACCAGTGTAGTGTCAGAGCACTTTGGATTACACACACATTGCACAGAGTCAATCAATCATACATGTGTAAATGAGTGTATAGGAAATGTTTCATAAGACAGAGGCCTATAAGGTGTAGGAGTCACATGTCATCCATACTGGTAGTCAGTATAGTTTGAGAGTGCTTGGTCTGGAGAAGCACAAACTCAACATTTTAAATGTAACACCATGGCTGGGGGTTCTCTTTAATAATACAAATCAATTTCTACCCAAATTAACCTTTTTTGCAAAATTAATCTTTGTTCTAATCCATGGGTACTCGCAAACATTTGCCCAGGGCCCACAAAGAATGGCCGGTGGAGTGGCGGAAGGCGGCATTGGTGCCAGCCGGGTGGCAGTAGGGGTTCTGGGTGTCAGGGATTGTGTAAGGAGGTCTAGAAATGTTTAAATAAACGGACAAGCATTTATTTTCAGGTTAATAAATGCTTGTCCGTTTATTTAAAAAAAAATTCTGAATATTAGTGCTCAGCAACTGAACAGCAGCTTGTGCTGCTGTTCACTAGGGGTGCCACATGTAAAGGTCAAGAGGGCCACAAGCGTCCCCGGTCGTACTTTTAATAATTCATTGTTCTATATTAGGATTTTAACTTATAAACTGCAAGTAACAAAAGGATGTCTCTTAGAAAATCAGTAACCCACTGACCTACTTACATTATAGACACTTTGTGATCCCCATGGTACACGTTCTCTTTGCAGCAGGCATATTATTAACTCTTGCACTACGATTTGTCAAAACATCCACTAGTCAAATCTCTGATCTCTCTCCAGGAAGAACACCAATCACTGAAGTTATCTTGGCGTTTTTATTGCTGCCTGAAAATTACTGGAGGTCGTGAACGCGGCAGCAGGTGCTTTTAAAACCATGATATATGTGCAAACAGGCCGGATGCGGTGGCACCCATTGCACTGCCCTAGAGCCGGCCCTGGGTCTGCTGTTTGTTTTTAGAGCAGTTTGTTTACTATTTCGGATTGAATTACGCCCTTATTTTGCTCGAGCATATCGTGGTTGTAATCTTATGCTTATTTGGAGGGCATGTGTCAGTGGAAAATGCGCTTTTACCTTGCAGTCAGTCTGATGTCTATATTTTTAGGATATTTTAAGAATTTGTGACCTGGTCCGATCAGTATTTTGCGGCCAAGGTGGTGCCTATTTTGGTGGGGTTCCAGAAACGGACGATGCATAGTTTTGGAGATAATCTTATGCAAATATGTGGGAAAATCTGATATGTGTTTTGCGAGAGCACTAAGCTTCATCTTGGATGAGCTGACTCTCAGCTTGGGAGAATCTAAAGCTTATTTTCAGCTTTGTGGAACTTATTTTTAGCCAATCTGTGGATTATTTGGAATCAATCTGATGTGTGAAATCCTTTACTTTCATTTTTAGAGCTGTGATTTTTGGTACAATCTGAATCTTTTAGAGGAAGTCTGATGCATGGTGTGTAGGCAACCTGAAACGCTGCTTTGAGAGGTCTGAGCAACATCCCCGTACAGTCTAAAGTATATTCGGACAGGAAAGTGACGTCTATTTTGGAAAACTCCTGGTGCAGGTTGGACAACTTGATGCACAGATTGAGGAGATCTCATTGTTTATTTGGGGACTCACTAACCATGCACCCCTTCGGGGGCTATGGGCTGACACCTTTATAAAGAAGTTTGGGTAGGGATCTCAAATACAGTGGGAGATATTTTAAAGTAATCATAAATGCAGTAAATGGGTTTTAGTCACAAGTAAGTTTCCTGCAACAATCTTAAACTTCACAATGTTTGCCGATTTAACAAGCTGTCAAGAGAAGTGTTGGATCTTGGTTGACAACACCTCCACGGTGTTCTCTTATTGCATGGATGTGCTTAGTTAAAAATTACCAACTTGAATGTAATTATCCTTATAATCTGAAATAGACACACACAATGGTGCTCCTTGATAATGTTTGGACAGATTATATTGACATACGTAAAGGTATCAAATTAGTAAAATCACCTATGGGAACCTGTTGATGATATTGAGAAATAAGTGAACCAAAACTGTGAGCACTGAGTTTATGAATAAACCTTCTCCTGACTTTAAGCATACCCAGGTGACTTTACATCTCAGTGAAGCCTGTTCTTTTACAATAGATAGATTTACGGTCCTAGGATGCTTGTTTCCTTTCCAGGGAAGACCTGGCTTTGGCAGTTTGGGCTGGGTTGTTCCCATGAGGAACAGGGTCAAGACTGATTTGCATATAGCTGTATCTGTATACTTTAGATGAACTTTTGGCATGTGTTTTTTTTAGGTTTAGCATTTCTGTACATTTGAGCAACCAATTAACTGCTTTGAGGTTTCATCTACTAGCAACTTTAACTGTATAACTCATGTAATCACACATCACACACATAGGTATACTGATACGCAATGAACTTTTAAATATCCTCTGTCAACCATTGGTGGTTGAGTTGGCTTTAGTAATCGACTGACACTGTTGTCTATTAGTGTTCATATCAGCTCACAGAATTTCGTGGACATGAAGTACTTAATAAGAAGTCCACACTCACATTGACATTACTGTCCAATTATTTTTATTTGTTTTATATTTTTTTACTGGAAAGTACCCTGCCTATCCCACGTTATGTGTATTATTTTTGAATTTTTCACTTTATTTCCAATGCTTGCAAGGGCTTCTTCATTTTCAAGTGCTCAACACACTTCAATTTTCTATTTTTATTTTACTGTTCTGACCTGGCCATCAGCTTTGTTGGAATGGTAAAGTAAAAAAAAGCCAAATTGACTTGTGGGGTGTCCCTCTGCATGTACCTATCGTAAATTAAACAAAAATATGGCAATGTAAGCCCCCTCACATGTGCATTTGGAGCGATTTTGAAATCATTAGCATTCTAAGATGTTGCAAGATACGTTTCTATGCATGCACGTGTCATGATATTCCTGGGATGATCATGCAAACAAGCACTGACAATGCCAGTAAGTCAGCACTCACCTGTTTAAGGAAACTCTTTTTGCCTCTGCCATCGCTTGTTAATAAATAGTACAGTAAAGGTGCATGCTTGTAATTTTTGTGTCCCTGAAAAGTGAATTTGACAGCTTAAATGTGTTTATGTGTACTATTCAGGATTGTATTTAGGAATGCATTATGAAGATTGGAAATTCATTTTTGGCGGTGTGGGATCTCTGGTTTATTGGTTTGTTGAAGTATAACACTTTCATTGTTCAAATTTGAGGGCAGTGCATAAGGAATAGAACCACGCACCTTTATCTTTCTCCTTCTTTTATCCTTTTCTGTCTTCCTCCATCTTGATCTGAGTCACAGTATGCTGATGAAAAGTCCTGCTCTCCAACAAATAGTGCCAGTGTCTACCGCCTGCAACCACTGGTACAAATTAAGCATCGTGCTAGCCCGCAGCTTCTCTCTGAAATTCCAACGTTTGGAATAGCGCTCAACTCCCTATCATATTACCTTGCCACCATCTCTCCCCTCCACTCTCTCTCAGTGCAATTGCAAGATAACTTTCCACCTGGCTCTGTACAAAAGATATTCGTAAAGCAGGTGTATTGCTTTGAGCTCCCAGAATAATAGAGAATACCACTCTCCCCCAGGAGTCTCAAATAGGCTGAAGCAATAAACACAACACAACACCACCTGGAAAGGGATTTCCCTTTATTAAAATGAAGCACATCAAAGACTGTTTTCAGAATAAGGCTTGGAGTTTTATTCATGCAATGCTCTTTAACAAAAATCACTTTCTCAGATGTCAAATAAACAACAGGGCGACCCCTGACCTTGCTGAGGCCAGGTCGCTCCCCTGCTGCTGCACAGCTCCACCAGGGCACCAGTGCCTTCCCCCTCACTGCCGCCACCCGTGTCGTGAGTTTGTTCCTGCTGTGCTAACTGTATTGCTTTTCTCCGCTGCCAGTTTATTTTCACTGCTGTATTGTCTCTCTTGTGACTGTATTGTTAATTCCACATGCTGTGCCCTGCCCGTTTCCCCCCTCCCCCCTTTTTTTGCCTTCTGTTCCCTCGCCAAATTCCCGCCGCTGCCCCCCGGCGGCCCTGCCCCCTCGCCGCCCTGCTCCTACCTCCAAGCTGCTCCTCCCTCCCTCCCCGCCTGAAATGGAGGCTGCTAAGCGGCCACGCAGCGGGCATGCCGCTGGCGGTCTGGAGGCGCGCCAGAGGCAAGCCCATCTATGCCCGCCCACGCCCAGACCACGCCCAGCACCAGGACCCCTGGACCCCGCAACAGCTGCACCACCAGACTCCGCTACGACGCCAACGCCTTCCACGCTCTCAACGCTGACCGAGACCACCGCTGCTTCCAGGCCGCACCGAAATGCACCCACGGACCATTCTCCTGCCGCACCTGCAGCTTCACCTACGAGAGAGCCACCAAACCTCCTAGACCCGGAACCAACGAACTTCGCTGCAGCCTCCTCAACACACGCTCCGCACGCAAACACGCTGTCGAGCTCTGGGACCTGCTCGACACCTCCGCCCCTGACGTCACCTTCCTGACCGAGACCTGTTGGAACGACTCCTCGGCACCCGACATCGCCGTAGCCATCAAAGACGGCTACAAGATCACCTGCAGAGACCGCACCAACAGGACAGGAGGAGGAACTGCCATCGTACACAAATCCACCCTCAAGGTCTCCTCCCACTCAGACGACACCCTCAGTACTGCCAAACACCTGCACTTCCAGATTCACACCGACCCCAACACCACCCTCAGAGGGACACTCGTCTACAGACCCCCCGTACCCCTGCCACAGTTCAGCGACTCCATCGCCGACCTCGCCAGCACCCACGCACTCACCTCCACGGACTACATCCTCCTTGGAGACCTGAATTTCCACCTCGAGAACAACGACGCCAACTCCGCCAGCCTGATCGACAACCTCGCCAACCTCGGCCTCAGACAACTCGTCACTGCTCCAACCCACGCCTCTGGCCACACGCTCGATCCTATCTTCTCCACAAGTCCACACGCCTCCTTCAACCACACCACTGAACTCCACTGGACCGATCACCGATGTGTCCACTTCACCTACAAGAAGCCAACCACGCACCATGCACCCAACAACTGCCCCGCCGGTGCTGGGGCTAAGTCACAGAGGACAAGCTGAACACCACCCTTGCCCAGAACCCACCCACCGACACCGCGGACCCAGATGCCGCCGCATGCAACCTCAGACAATGGATCTACGACTGCGCCAACACCCTCGCCCCACTCAAGAAACCACCCAACAACCGCACCAGCAGGAAAGCCAACTGGTTCACCGAAGAGCTCCAGACCTCCAAACGGATGTGCTGAAAACCGGAGAAGAAATGGCTACACGAATGAACACCAGATAGCCACGTAGCCCACAAGGACGCCTCCCGAAGACATCACCACCTCATCAGATTAGCCAAGAGATCATCTTTCAAAACCCGCCTGGAAAACAGCGCACATGACAACAAAGAGCTCTTCAGCATCGTGAAGGAACTCTCCAACCCTAGCGCCAACACCGACATCCCGTCCTCTCAAGAACTGTGCGACTCACTGGCCGCCTTCTTCTACCGAAAAATCGCTGACATCCACGACAGCTTCTCCAACAGGACCACCCCCACCATGCCAGACTCCACCTCCCCAGCAAACACCACCCACGCCAACCACCTGATCTCCTGGAGCAATGTCAGCGGCGACGAAACACGCAAGATCATGAACTCCATCCACTCAGGATCACCATCAGACCCCTGCCCACACCACATCTTCAACAAAGCAGATGCTGCCATTGCCCCCCAATTATGGAAGGTCATCAATATCTCCCTGGAGACTGCCACTTTCCCGGAGAGCTGGAGACACGCCGAAATCAACGCCCTCCTGAAGAAGCCCAAAGCAGATCCCAAGGACCTCAAGAATTTCCGGCCCATCTCCCTGCTCCCGTTCCCGGCAAAGGTAATCGAGAAAGTCATCAACACACAGCTGACCCACCACCTCGAGGACAACAACATCCTAGACCCATCCCAGTCCGGATTCCGAAACACTACAGCACCGAGACAGCCCTCATCGCAGCCACAGACGACATCAGGACTCTACTAGACAATGGCGAAACTTCGTCCCTCATCCTCCTGGACCTATCAGCCGCGTTCGACACAGTCTGCCACCGCACACTAAAGGCACGCCTCGAAGAAGCCGGAATCCAAGAGAAGGCCCTGGACTGGATCACATCCTTCCTCTCCGGCAGAACTCAGAGCGTCCGCCTCCCCCCTACCACTCCGAAGCCACCAACATCATCTGCGGCGTACCCCAGGGGTCATCCCTCAGCCCAACGCTGTTCAACGTCTACATGGCCCCCCTCGCACAAGTCATCCAACAACACAACCTCAACATCATCTCCTATGCCCAGCTGATCCTCTCCCTCACAAAAGAACCGAACACCGCCAAAACCAACCTCCATGAGGGATTGAAAGCCGTCGCCATATGGATGAGGAACAGCCGACTGAAGCTGAACTCGGACAAGACAGAGGTCCTCATCATCGGATCCACGCCCTCAGCCTGGGATGACTCCTGGTGGCCGACCACGCTGGGTACAGCACCTACTCCCACCGACCACGCACGCAACCTAGGAATCATCCTCGACTCCTCCCTCACCATGGCGAAGCAGGTCAACGCCGTCTCCTCCTCCTGCTGCCGACTCAGCTTCTACCCCACCCGCCAGCTCCACTCCTCCAACCTCGCTCTCGCCGCAGTCCCCCGCATCCATCATACGACCTCCGGCGGCAGATCCTTCTCCTTCCTCGCCGCCAAGACCTGGAACACCCTCCCCACCAAACCATGGCAGACCCAAGACCTTTGCACCTTCAGGAGACTCCTCAAGACCTGGCTCTTCGAGGAGTAGCAGCTCCCCTACCCTCAGAACCTTGAGACCCTTGCGGGTATGTAGCACGCTTTATAAGTACAATGATTGAATGATTGAACATTCAAATGTGTATATATATATATATATATATATCTGCAAGCAATAATAACACACTTGCACTTGGTAAATGCAACTGTTAAATGCATTGATAACAATATGAAATAAAACACAAGCAGATAATAATCAAATGAAACACAAGCAGGCAAGAGGAGTTGGCCTAACGGCTAGGGCGGTCGACTTCGAATCTGGGGAACGGGGTTCGACTCTCGGCAATGACGCTGAACATCCTGTGATTCTGGGCAAATCATTTAATCACCCCGTGCCTAACAAAAATGATAGGGTCCCCATGTAACACAACTGGTGCTTTATAAAACGTTCTGATACCCGATCCTGGGTTAGGTTTGCGCTATATAAAACTCCGTAAAAATAAAATAAAAAAGCAGATAATACTGAAATCAAACAAGCAGATTATGCTGGAAGTCCGCTGCAGGAAAACAGAAGGCTATATACACTAAATACATCAGATGATTAACTTGGATGTGCACACAGACAAAAGTCAATATACTCAAAGGAAACACCTCAGATGATCATAGCCACTGGAAACTAAATGTGCACACAGACAGTCGTGCATCACAATGGCAATAATCAAAAGTAAAACACATCACCTGGTGCAAACTTCATCCTGGCCCACTCTAGACTGGGGGATTCACAGCCGGGGTCAGGAGACTCAGCAACCAGATTCCTGCACTGAAGATGCGTTCACCGTTCAGGCTCAAATCCAAGTTTCCAAGTCAACAAACCTCAGCATTATAATCTCAAAACACTTAGAAAGTTCCGAAAGGCCCTCCCTCTGCGCCATGGAAACTTACTGGAATTGGCCACTTTCCATGCAAGCATTCCAAAGGCAAAGGAGTTTTCATGTTCCTTTTGCATTCTCACGTGTTCCAGCATTTAGGTTAACGAAGCTTAAAAAAGTCTCAAAGTAGTACATTCACCAATCTCCAAAAACAAAGCATCCTTGAATGTGAATAATCTAAACAACTTGAGTAATCTGGGGACCTGCCTGTGTGCACAAAAATCTCAAGCAAGACAGAGCCAGAGTTCCAGATGACATGAGGGCATGTCAAAGCCAATAGTAAGAACTTCAAATACTGCCCAATGTACAACACAATATACATTTTTGCACCACTGCCCATAGCATCACACACTTCATCTGCCAATGTACAACATAATGCACATTTGAGCACCACTGCTTATAACACTGCACTTTGAGACCAAGAAGTACACTCCACACCTCTCTCTCTCTTTCAAATGCACATCCCACACGTTCTGTTCTTGGCAAGGTTGTTCCACTCTCTGAAACCTTGCCCACTTTAAAACTACGAGATTACACAAGAGAGATCGTCAAGGAAAAAAGCACATGCAGGGGAACGATGTAAAACACCAAAAATCAATTAAAATCATGGTAGTCAAAGGCCATCACATTGTTTCAAACCATAGGAGTGCCTACAGCACTACAGCAGGAAGTTCTGAAGTGTTATTTTTCCCTCTTCATCTCACAAAATAGATGATCCAAACACAGGTGGAGATGCTGACTCACTTCAATGGACAACATCAGTGCTCCATACTGTGATGCGGCACCTCAGTGACCAGGCCATCCAGAGATATGAACTTGGACTATGAGTAGTTTTGTGTGTAGCTGTCCAAGAGATTAAATCTTCAACACCATTCCATGTTTTGCTTTCCCCTCCTAATTTCTCTACCCGCCTTAGCAGATGAGTTATACGTCATACTAATGCATAGACAACAAGGCCCTAAAGTTTGTTGTGAGGCTAGGTAACTTAGGCGAGGGGCACTGCAACAGTTATTCACAGCAGAATATTTTGAATTTGGCCCTGTCTTTAAAATGTCTGTGTATTGAAATGCAAATCAACTTGCAGGATATTTCTGCCTACAGTCAAGCAGAAATAAAAGCCTAATGTACTGAAAAATGTTGCTTTCACAAACCCAGTGATTCGCAAAATCACAGCATGTATGCCTGCAAAATGTTTATTAATATGTACTAAACTTAGAATGAGGTTCCGTAAAGGTGTACCAAATCACAAAATGGGTTTATTAGCTCATTCCAAATAGGAAGTAGAAAGAGGTGAGAGGGACATCCCCTCCTCTTTGGTATTCACATTAGTTTGTGTCAATGATTTGTGACTGCAATTTTGGTTCCCCAATATCTTCCAAAATGGGAAACATTTTGTTAAAAAGCACAGCACTTACTTTACAGAAAACGGGCTGCTTTAAAGAAAAGAATAAAAAAGAAGGTTACCAATTGATATGCAAACACCAGGATGGTGGTCTGCTTACCCCGGCAACCTCCATTCCTTTGTTTGTAGCCAATCGCAGAGGGTATCATCTAGTGAGCTGCTTAAATAATATTCATCAGGCAGGTTGTTCTGTGACACTTTGCGACATGTCACATTGCAATATTAGAGGCAGGCTGCAAAAGGCCATGCGCAAATTACAACCATTATTTGCAACCTGCCTCTTTGCATATTGCATTCAAAAGCCTGAAACAGAGTGGCAGCTGCATTAAAGATTGGGTAAACATGAGTACTGAATTCTTCTCATAGGCCACAAACCACAGCGTGGGCAAATGGTTTTGTTGCTCTTTGTCCATAGATTAGCTAAGAATATCATACACATTATAAGTCTTTGACAGCTTTAGTGAAAATTATTTGCTATTAGGCCCTTTGTTGAGAAGCACTGAGCAGATGCAACTCAAGGGCTTAGGGCCAGATGTACGACCCTTACAATTTGTGAGTCGCAAATTGCTTCACTCTCCAACGCGCAATTTGCGACTCACAAATTGTAATTGACAACAGCGTCTCAGACACTGTTAGCGATTCCTAATGGGGTCGCAAATTGCCTGCCTCATTAATATTCATGAGGCAGGTGCAATTTGCGACCCCCATTAGGAATGACTAGCACGACCAGGGAGGGTGGCCTGTTGGGGTCAGGAGACCACCTTTTCAAATAAAGCAGTTTTTTAAAAAAAATGTAGCCCGTTTTCCTCAAAGGAAATGGGCTGCATTTAAAAAAGAAAAATGAAACTTTTCTGCTTCATTTTTTAAGAGTAGGTAATGGTCCGTGGGACCACTGCCGGCTCTTAAAAAATATTTTACGAGTGACTTACCACCAACTTGAAGTAGGTGGTAAACTGCGACTGCAAATGCGGTCGTAAAACATTTAAGTGAGACTCGCTATTAGGAAGGGACACCCTTGGCATGCCCCTTCCTAATAGCGAGTCGCAAACCTATTTTGCGATTCGGTAATGGGTTATCGACTCAAAAAATAGGGTTTGTACATGAGGCAGACCAATTTTGTGGTAGTAAACGGTCAATTACCCATTTGCTACCGCAAAATATGGTTGTACATCTGGCCCTCAGCCGGTAAACTCTGATACACATTTTTTCCAAATAAAAGGCAGCTATCTTGGTACATCCATGAATATTTTTAAAAGAAAGATAGACATGTATCAAGTTTGCCTTGCCCTTCCAGACTTTTTCCTTCAATCTGTCTCTCAAGAGGCACTGCCTTCTGTTCTGTTTTGAATTTATTGAAACCAGAGATAAATTATAATTCCTCATCGCTGACTTGACTTAAGCCCTAATTGTGCTCACAAAAAGTAGGTGTTTTGCTTTGAAATCATATTTATAGTTCCTTATTAAAGGACTGTTGCAATTTACTTTTGTAGCTACTGAGTTTCCTTAATATAGTAAAGTTGTGAACTGAATTAAATCTGGAAAAGAGTTTAGTGGAATCATCACACATTTTCTGTATTGAAAATGATTTGAATACTTTATCAATAGAATTGCTGCCTGAGGTAAAGCCTGCTAACTGGAATGTGTGTTCTTTACATACATGTCTATAAACCATTTAACTTAGTGGTGGCTCTAATGTCTGAGCCTATAAGATCTATTTCTTCACAGCGATAGTCCGGCTGCCTACTAACAGAGAGTATAAGATATTTGTAACTTTATTGTCAAACTCCATGCAAGCAGACCCGAAGTCATAATGCATGAATTAACATCTATTTCTGGAGGAGATGGGAGATTGGGAACGTGAAAGGAGGTAGAGGTAGTATTACATATACCTCTAGATACATATTACATACATCTCAATATACATCTTATAAATGGTAGGTGAGGTCAATTGCAGACCCAGTTTATTTGAACTTCTTATAAAAGTGTTTAACCAAAATGCACTACAATTGAACTGAGAAATGTTTTGTTAGCCTGCAAATTCTGTGGGAGATGAACTGTCAGTTTCCTAGAGAGGGCATCATGGATGCCTGGTAAAACCTATGGCTTGAAGCCAATTCATTTGGCTGGATTAGAGCAACGCCCTTTTCTTGGCGGCTCCGGAAGCCACCATTATTATCCTGCAACGGGTGCAGAACACAGCTGCCAGGATGCTCTCTGGGGCTCCAAGAAGATCGTCGGCCAAACCAGCGCTGAGAGCCCTCCACTGGCTGCCAGTTCGCGAAAGAATTGTCTTCAAGTCATTATGTATCGCCCACAAGACGCTCCAGGGCAAAGGCCCCCGGCTCTCAGGAGCCTGATCCTCCCTTATAAATCCTCCCGGACCCTCCGGTCGGATTTGGAAAATCTTGCCATAGTCCCAAGAGTGAGGAGGATTTGCACAGGGGGACGCCGTTTCACTATAAATGCGGCAAAAAACTGGAACACTCTCCCCAGGCACATTCGGACCGAACCCTGCTACCTTAAATTCCGAAAGTCTCTTAAGACTTTTCTTTTTCCCAAGATCCTCTAATTAACGGTTCCTCTCCGATTTTTTTTCTGTTTTTTGTTAGGTTAGCGCTGGGACACTCTAGGGCAGCCATGCTCTTTACAAGTTAAAAATTAAATTTGCAATTTTTACTGTAAAATGCATTATTGATTTTCCTCTGCTTAAATTTTTTTTTGAGAAGTAGAAACCCCGAATCTTTCCAGGAAAGGTTGACCTTATTAGACAGGCCTTTAAAAATGGTACTGTTAATTTTTGCCAAATTTTGAAAATATTCCATCATGTGGGGAACCTCTTTGAACCCTCCGAAGGATGCTTGGACTTGTCTCCTCGTTCCCATGGTAACCTTTGTGGTATAGTTTAAAGTAATGGATATTGCACTTTTCTGATTAGTCCATCAGTGTTCATTGTAGATATAGCAGTATTCTGGGCTTCCCCGCTACTGATTATCTGCCCGCCCCACCAGACATCTTCGAGCAAATGTCAGTCTCCCATATTCATCCCAGTGTGTCTGTCACCTTGACAAGCATGAAATCTTTCAAGCTCCCACGGCTTTCTTCAAGCAATCAACCTTCAGTATGGCTTGTGTAACTCTCCCTGTTTGACTCTTTGTCCATCAAGTCTACGTTTGTGTAAATAAATGCATAGATGCCCTTTTGTGGCTGTCTTTACCCTGATTTAATTAGAAGAACTGGTCCCCCAGACATGCAGCATTTGCAGCAGGGTTCGTTATAATTAAGGTTGATTGGCAGGTCACTCATCTCACTGTGTTGATGCTAATTAGACATCATATAACTGTGTATCTTTAACACTCATTTAAACTTTGAGCAAACTTAAACACTCCAGAGGCACAAACTCTCCAGTTCCTGTAAAGATCATGCTAAAAATAGCCACACACTAAGCTGAGGAGTAAAGATTTCATTATCAGGGTGCATCAGATATGCGCCTGTGGGACATTTTGCCACAAAACATGAAATGACTGAAACAAATGTTCATTTTCCCATGCGATGCCTACTGGTAAAACACAATATTTTCAAAAAGGGGGTGGTGATGGACAGAGTATCTGAGTTAATCAGAACACTCCTACCCAGTCAACAGATCAGGGCTTGATCCATCACCGTTTTTTAGCTCACTGCACCAACCCAGTTCAGAACCTGGCTATATGCAAATTAGTCTGTCCCTGGCCCAGTGCATCATGGGAACAGGGCAGACCAAACTACCAAGCCAATTCTTCAATGGAAAGGAAACAAGCTTCCGGGGACCGGTTTCTGGCATTACAGCCGTCTTCGGCCCGGCTTGCTTGAATCCTGATGGTGCAGTGAGCAAGGGACTCACATCTGAGCATACCCTTCCACACTTGTGGTGGCCAAAATAACACTGGTAAAACACAGCAAGGAATCAATTCACATAGATTTTGCTACTTTCCTTTATAGTACTCCTGCTCCTGAGTTCCAGGAGTACACCAGGAATGCACGTGGAACCCTCTTTTCTTACTCCTTTAGTTCATGCTTTCTTCTGAAATTCAAGAGTAATGGAAGAATATCATAAGAGTAAGTAGATGGACAATCTTTGTGAATCACATCTCCAGACTGTAAGAGGAGGTTAAACATTGGTTTCTGTTTATTTCTCTTAAAGCCCTCCATCACTGACCTTTACATTTGGAAGACTGGTTCGTGGGTTGCAAGATTGTTTCAATTTACAGAACATTAATGCCTCTATCACTCACCCCACCCCTTTAACTTAATGTGTATGTCTTCTGTGCTGCTATTTCCATGCGTTGCCTTGTCCTGTATAGTGACCTTTAGATTCTTTTACAGATAAATATTTTGTTATCTTTAGTATGTGACCTAATGAGATTTTATTATGAAGTAAGTGCTCAGTGGACATGTGGTATTTTGCTGTCAATATCTGCAACTCATAAAAATAACAGTCCTTGCTACCGCAAAACCCAGACAGTCACAATGTAGAAAGAGCGCCTTGTGAGTCAGTTAGCAATCAACCCTTTATTCGGCTATGAATACGCCACAAAGCACAACAATACATACAGTTAACACACGAAAACCATGGCGCCAAGAAGACAATCATAACGTTCAGTTACACTGGAGACAGATACAAAAAAATGTGTCTGATCCATAACATGTACGAATTTTAAAAAGACGAATAAAGTTTATAACCGTGGTGCGAACATTTTCAGAAAGAAGCTGTTGAATAAAAAATCACTGCCGGTTAATGCTTCCTAATGTTAACATCTTTACAAAGTGAAATAAGGAACCTTTTTCGAGGAGAAATGTACAATGTGCCAAATAATACTGTGCAAAATGCTTTGCTTAGGCACATTATTACAAGGATAAGCCGGAAGACTGGGGAACCAGGTGCCTTACTCAGGAAATGCAAAAAAAATGTAAGGAGTTCAGCCTAAGGCGTGTTAGATAAACCCTGTGCTGGGCATTGCGGAAATACAGTAGATAATGTTCAGGGCCTTGCGATAATACCAACACAGTGTTCCCTCGCACCTATTTTAGTGTTTTCCATTAGCCTTCCTTGAGCCTCTTTATATTCATAAAACAAATGCTTTACTCTTGATTTTGATAACCCATTATTAGGTTCAAGGTGTTTAGACATCTCCAGGCCCCCCAGGGAGGCCCAGGTTTGCTCAACATAGCTAAGCCAGGGGACAGCTTTCATACTGCCCAAAGACATACAGTCCTTGATAATAGCCTTTGCGCCAATGAATGTTGGATTTATAGAGCGCATAGTTACCCGGAGGCGTCCCAGCGCTGTACCACTGGGGAACCCGTCCTGGCTTTCCCTGTGAGATGGTCCCTTTACTGGGCATCCCCAAGGTGCAGCCAGGCATCCCCGGTGGTGATGGGGCCGGAGTGGAGATTAAGCAAGCTATTGCCCAAAGTTGCAGCGTGGGACCCCATGGTTAGAGTGGCACCGAGGCGAGATTTATCGGGCCCGCTGACATTGGTCCTGCACCCGGCCGCGTCGGGAATTGAACCCTGGTCCCGGGCCGACCTCTGCCTCCGGGTCCGCTGCCTCTAACCGTTGAGCCACACTTGCCCGGCCTTATTCCTTAGTTCACGCCAGCCTTCCTTCTTGTCCTCTAACAATGGCGGCTCAAATATTAGAAGACAGTAAGGTTTGGGGTAAACTCTGGGAGCAATTTTTAGATTTTTAGATTAACTGCAACATCTTTTTGAGATGAATATTGGCAAGCGAGATGGTTGGTTCTCAAATGCATGCCCCTTAGTCTATCTGCTGGCATGGTTTTCTTGAGAAGAAGCACTCGCTTCTACTGGCATTGGGGTCATGTGACTATATGCCTCCTTTCTATAATCTGATGGAAAGTGAGGCTGCGGGTCACATCTCTTGTCACATTCCCTCAAGCCAGTTGAACTTTCCCCCACTTCCTATAAACACATACTCGAGTCACTAGAAATTTTTGCATCAATGATTCCAGGACCTTTAATTTTTGTCAAAATTGTGGTGAGAAAGTAAAATGGCTCACTAGTTCATTTTCCAGGTCCCTGAGGTCTTTGGTGGTAACTGAAATTAAACAAGATTTTGTCAAACCTAGCACTTTCCCTGTAGGGTGTAAGTCCGGTTTTGTATTACTAGCTGCCTCACTCTTATTGGTCTCCTTTTTTACCTTTTCGGAGGGGGAGAATTCGGGGGACGCGTGGGTGAATCACTGTTAATGGTAACATGGAGGGGATCATTTCAAATACAGGGATTAGGGTTACGTGTGTGGGGGGTGCAGCAGGCAGAAACTGCCAGCAGCACCAGCTCCCATAGAGAAATGTGAGTTTGTGTAAATCCGTGGACCCTGTGGCAGGCCCCCCACAGTGGCTGCACATGGTGCAGGGATTTGCAGGGAGAAGGGTGCCCTGCTAGTGTCCCCTAAAGTCGCTTTCCGACAGGTTTTCCCTGTCAGAAAGCCCGACAATAAAAGCCTGTTAAAGAAACTGACATCATAATAACAACCTCGAAAATGCCATCCACACTGGAATATGGTGGGTTTCTGACTGCCTGATGGGCTCCATGAGCACCTCGCAAGCCAGCCAGAATGACCGGCCTGTTTGAATTCCAACTGCCATAATCCTAGTAGGGTATCGGTGGGAAAGCGTCCGACCTGTGGTCGGAGACTTTCCAACCAACATCCTAACGAGGGCCTTTGTGTTTCTACAAGCACTGTTAATATATAATGGCTACCTGTATGACTGATATACAACTCTTGTAACCTTCATGGTCATATGTGACATTTCCTTTACATTGATATGCACACTTGCATGAATTATTGTCTCTGTATAATGTGTGCTCTATAAAGTGCTTTGACTCTTTACAGTAGGTTTGGGAGTGTTATAAAAGAAACTAAATAAACAATAAATGAATACTTTTAAAATTATTACACAGACACATACCTGGCAATCTCCCAGTGCAAGCATGTCTCCTACACACAGGGATTGAAGTCAAAAACCTGCCTCTGAATTATTGTTTTTCTTGTGGAGTGGTAACAAGCTGAGCACCCATGTATCTCTCCTTTGCATTGGCATTGAGGAGTTACGTTGCAGATAGCCCCCAACCATGAAGAGACACCAACAAAAGGAGGATGATGGACCTTTAAGTGAGGCTTTTGTGTTGGGCCTAGCTTGAAGTGAAAATAAGAAATACCCCTTGTGCTTGCAAATTGATGCTATAGATGGAAAACATATGTGTAGACCTAGTGTTGGAAGATTACACTGGGTCAAATTTAGTATACATTACTGGGTGGCTGCCAGATCCAGCATACAGTCCCACGTTAACCAGCGCTTTCCCTCTAGTTCCTCACAGCTAACGGCTTTTTCAAATGTGAGAAAGCCGTTAGTCAGCTCGAAGAGTGAGAACTAGGTTGATGAAAAGCTTCACAGGTACTAGAGGGGTTTTATGAAGAGTGGAACGAGAGGTAATGGGCAGGTTTTGTTATCTAAGAAAGTGGGAGACATTCTCGTAGATGTTTTTTAACGTGGGACTGTATTGTATATACAGATGAAGGGGAGTTGATCTGGAGCAGTAAAGCGTTGGGAGGAACTAGAGGGAAAGCGCTGGTTGAGCTTTTTTCAAACAAAGTACACAATGAATAATGTTAGTGTATCGATATGACATGCATTTTAAAATTTGAAGTCTAAAATGTTGTTGTCTGACTTTGTATTGAACCCCAGACGAAGGTTGATGAAAGCAAATGAATTGCATTGGGAATGTGATACTACTGAGGATGAACTATGCATGTTTCCTGCCGTAAAAATAAGGCTTGGATGGACATATTTACCGCATCAGAATTGAATACATAATGGTTTTTTATGTGACGATGAAAAGGAATAAAAAATTGAGAATTGGAATAAATGGATTAAAATTACAAAACTGGATGAATTTTTGGAATTTTTGTGCAACAAAACCTTTCAGCAGTGCTTCCGGCATGGGAGCAATATTACGTTCCCTTACTCATTGTCACATATTTTTTCAAGTGGTTGGAGGGCGGACCCCGATTCCGTAATGTACGCATTCTATTGTTAACAATGATGACATTGAATACATGATAAAACGTAGTGCACTCCACTGTACAATTGTGATCTCGATCTTATGGTCATTGTTAGAACTGGGGGTCTCTAGTTGGCAGAGATAGGTACCACTGTCCAAATAGGGATCCTTGCTTCCAGTCAGGGTAAGGAGGAAACACTCCTTAGATAACCTCTGCTCACCCCCATGGTAGCTTGGCACAAGCAGTCAGGCTGATCCAAAAGCAATGTGTAAAGTATTTGTACCAACACTCACAGTAACACAGTGAAAACACCACAAACTGACTCCATAACAGTTTAGAAAAATAAAGGTATTTAATCTAAACTACACAAGGACAAAACAACAAAAAATCCAACATACACAGTTCAAGAATATGGTTGAGAAAGAGTTCTTAAAGTTGCGATAAACTAATCCACAGTTGCGTGAAAAGTTCACAGTTGCATCCCGTTTAGCCAACAGTACCTTTAAATGCGACAAAGTTCCAAAGCAGAAGCGGGTGCGGTGGAAAACAAGCGATGTGTTGCTCCTGAGACCATGGGGAGGCGTTGGCGACTATCCTGCTGCAGCAGCGGGCGTGTTGCGACGAATCTGGTCTTTATGGGGAGGAAGGCGATGACTTGCATGGATTCCGGTGCGTAGGTTCCGTAGGAAGTTTGTTCTCGCAAAGGCACGATGCGATAATCTGCAGGGGCTGCG
Source organism: Lissotriton helveticus (assembly GCF_964261635.1). Classification (NCBI taxonomy): domain Eukaryota; kingdom Metazoa; phylum Chordata; class Amphibia; order Caudata; family Salamandridae; genus Lissotriton; species Lissotriton helveticus. The sequence continues at coordinate 469,140,641 of NC_136073.1, read as the reverse complement.
ACGATCTCCGGGGCGACGATGCATGATCCAGCAGCGATCTTCCTCTCGCAGCTCCTCGATGCGATGGCTCTGCAACGATGTTCGCAGCGACGTGATACGGTCCGCAAGTAGGCGGTGCGGCGATCTCACCCAGCGATGACAGGCTCTGCGACGATGCTCGCAGCAATGGTGATCTTCCCGCAAACGAAGGATGCGATGTCTACGGCAGCGGAAACAGGCGCTGCGACGATCTCGGCCTTCGTAGCGGCGGGAATGTCCTTGCGCTGTAGGGATGCGCTCCGCAAGCGAGCGATGCAGTAACTTTTCTCTAGCAAAGTCTCTCAAATCTTGGTTTCCAGCTTCCCAGCACATGTACAACTTCCAGAGGCACCACAACTGGCTCAAGAACTCTAGGAAGGACAGAGCTCTCTCAGCATAGCTAAGGGAAGCTGGGGGTGAAGTCCTTTTGTTCCTGGGACTTCAAAACAGGGAGCCAGCTCACAACAGGCCCTTGGAGATTTCTTCAAGTCAGGGGACAAAGCAACAACAAAGTCCTTCCCCTCTCCTAGGCAGCAAATCAACTGCAGGTCAGTCCAGCATCAGACAGCAGGGCAGTCCTTCTTCTTCAGTCTTCCAGCTTTCTCCTTGGCAGAGGTTCCTTCTTGTTTCCAGAATGATCTAATTTTCTGTAGTCAGGGGTCCTGTACTTATACCCCTAAAAGTCTTTGATCCCTTTGTGCAGGTGGGCTCTGAGCCCGGTCTGAACCAGTTCTGGGTGTTCCATGAGCACTTTGTTTTCCTGGCCTCTCCTTTCCTTTCAAGGAGAGGGGCAGGGTCGTCAGCCGCCCAGCAGGAAGTGCAGCCAGGATTGTGGAAGGTAGGCACAGCCCTATTGAGGCCCAGGTGCTATCCCCTCCCACCACTCAAGATGCAGATGCAGTCATTCAGCCTAGGGCTGACCCAGCCAGCTTCCTGGGGGCTCCCAACCCCTGTCACTCTCAAACCAGACAGCCAATTCACAAACAGGCCAAGGCACACAGAAGGGTCAGACAAGAGAACAGCAACTTTCTAAAAGTGCTGTTCTCAAACACAGGATTTAAAAACAACCTTTCCTAAAAGATGTGTTATTAAATTCTGAGTTCAGGGATACCAGACTTTTATCTCCTATCTTGCTCCTATGGGAAGATATGCTGGTAGCCACTGTAGCCAGCATCCCCCATGATAGCCTATGGGGCAAGATAGCCTTACAATAGTGAAAAACGAAAATGGCTGTACTTCACTACCAGAGCATGTCACCTGCACAAGTACATGCCCTACCTTTCAGATACACTGCGCCCTGCCCAAGGGGGTACCTTGGACCTTCCATAGGGGTGACCAATGTGTACAGAAAGGGAAGGGTTAGGCCTGGCCAGTGGGGACACTGACCAGGAGGACATGGCAGTTCACAGACTGCACACAGGCACTGCGGTGGCAGGCCTGAGACACCATTTTAGGGCTACTCATGTGGGTGGCACAATCAGTGCTCTAGAACTGACATTGTTCTGCATTCTGTCCATCAACCGTTGTTTTTGCATTTGTCACCCCGAGTGAGACAAGTATGCTCAGAGGTGAGTCCCGTGCTCTCCACACCACTGGAGTCCAGCTATCCTGGCTGATGACGGCTGATAGCCAGAAACCGGTCCTAGGATGCTTGATTCTGGTCCAGGGAAGACATGGGTTGGCATTTCGGGCTGGACTGTTCCCATGAGGCACAGGGTCAAGGCTGATTTGCATATGGCCATGTCTGAACTGGGTTGGTGTGGTGAGCAAAAAATTATGGATTTAGGCCCAGATCTCTGTACTGGGGTGAATGTATGACATTGTTCTGTATTCTGTCCATCAACTGTTGTTTTTGCACAGGCCCACTTGTAGCCTTTGTTATCACCAGCCCTGGCACACTCAGTGCACTGTACTAGGGACTTCTTAGTGACACAAATATGCCAATCATGGATAACCAATCACAATATCAATCCACACAGGGAGCTCTTGCACTTTGACACTTAACAGCAGTGGTGAAGTGCCCAAAGCATCTAAACCAGCAAAAACGAAATCCAGCACAGCATCAAAAATACAGGAGGTAGAGGCAAAATGATAGGGGGAAACCACGCCAAAATGCCAAGTCTAACAGTCATCAGTTGGGGCTCCAATCTCATTACATTAATAGTAAATAATATATATTATTCACTATTAGTGTAATAAATAATGGAATAAAAAATGGCATAAAATTAGCTTGAATATGACCTTCCTTAGCAGTAAAAAATGATTTTAAATGTATGTTGTGTGCAGAAGTGCCAGTAAGAGTGTGTTTACGTGAGAGAGTGTGCGCATGTGTGATTGTGTGTGTAGAATTAAGCATGGGTGTGTAAGTGAACCTTGGGATGTCATTTCCACTACCCCTCGCCTTTTGGTGAACTGGCGTTCATGTGAACCAGGTCTGGGGATAAGCACGTGCACACACACTTCCATGCTTATCATCAACACAAAACCCTAAAAAATCTTCAGCTTCTTCACCTGAAGATTTTCATAGTGGGAAACAGGACTTTTGTTTTTTGTTTTTAAGTGGTAGGTGAATATTTCAAAACTGTTCCCCCTCCCATAGTGCACATTTTACATTTTACCCACGGGAGGTTGGTTTGATAAAAGCATCTTGGAGTATATGTAAAACTAATATGTGCGGAGACAGAGAAATGTTTTGCTTGAGTCAGTCTTCTGCAGCATTTGAGGCATGCCCTCAGATGCACCCACTCAAACGACAGACGAAATGCAGCCGCCGCAGGTAGTGGGAGTACCGGCCGGGCGGTGATGTGGGGAGGGGGAGGGGCAGGGTGGGGGGTAGTAATGTATGGATTACAGACTTTAACAGGTAAGTAAACATAAAAATAAATAAAACGAATTTCATTGCGCGCAACGAAATTCGTTTTTTTTTATTTTTATGTTTACTTACCTGTTAAAGTCCGCAATCCATACATTATTACCCCCCACCCTCCCCCTTCCCCTCCCCACGTCACCGCCCGTCCAGTACTCCCACTACCGTCCGCAGCTGACAAAATGGATTTCACATAGTATGCAAGTTTTGTACAAAATATTATGGCAATTTTAATCTTTCATTCATTCATAATTTCTAGCTAGATTTAGCTAGATTTCACAAAAACTAAAAATGACAATAAGAAAATATAAAATGTTTTCTAAAGAAACGTAATAATAAAGGTAAAATAAGTGCTTGGTGTGCAGTGATAATTCATAATTATCTCTATTTTTCATTTTAGATTTTCAGAAGAGCTGACAAAAATGGTGAGTAGTTTTATATATTTTTTTTATCTGTTAACAACAGCAACAGATAGAGATCTGGATAATTTCTGGTTTGTAGTTTTATAGAATGTACATCTGATTTCTCAGTGTGCTTTTACTGAATGTGTTGTCTTAACACTCCTTGTATAGATTTCTTTGGGTTCAAAACCTTTACACATCTATATCCACTGGCTTGGTGCTAGCCCGACACTTGATTGGAATTGTTGCACATGGACAAACGATCATTTTATAAGTAGAAAAGATTAAAGAGTCTTGATAGCGAATTGGTTTGAAGTCTCTCCAGACTCATTTCAATTTCTTTTGAATTTCGAAATGCGACTGACTTTTTTGTGGAAAGCTCCAGTATTTATCTATCACTATTAGAATGTTAATTCGTTATGGTCATCCTTGTTATGCCTACCGGAAATCCGGTTTCAACTGATTTCACAAATGCCTTCAAATCTGTTCCCGAATGTGAGAGAAAACAAGTTCTAGCAAAAAATAAAACAGTCCAGTCCTAGTTAATACTGTTCCACGTAATTCTGTTATCTTGGAATCCCTCTTATGGCTTCCCTAAATCAACAGGCATCCTTTGCCAACCACATTGCTGTAGACGTTGACCATCATTGTAAGTTCTGATCTTTGCCTGGCCCCCCTGCTGCATGGTTCATGACGATTCTTAATGCTTGTCTTTTCCATCAAAAATAATTTATATTGGATTTTCCCCTTCTTCTCCTCTGCATGTCAAATCTTGCCATGGATATGGACTGAGGAAATTCTATTAACTCGGGCTTCTCTAACTGGGTCATTTCAAGCCTTCAGAAAGAACCGACCACAGCGTTCAGTATTTTCCTTTAAATCAAGACATGTGGTCATGTTTTGCCTGGTCTCTCTACTGGATGCTAATGTAGAAACTTATTTATTTATTTTTGTGTTTTATAGAGCGCAAACTTGACCCGTAAGGGTATCAGAGTGCTTTACAGGAATCATGGAAGTGTACAAAAGGCTTGGAATCTCAAGAATATACAATAGGTTAGGAGAGGACGTGGTGCTAGGTACAAAAGGGATAGCAAGACACGTATATACAGTTTACATTTACAAATACTCAAGACAAGGCCCCAGGTTTCTTGGTGGGGTGACTAGATAATCCGAGGGGAGGCAGTAGTCGGAAGTGAATCAGGGTCTCAGAGGTGGGTGAAGGCAAAAATGTAAGCGAGAAATTTACCCATGAGAAATGTCTCTAGTGTAATCTCTGCAAAGTACACAGATGTTTCATCAATGATAGGCCCTCATTATAACTAATATTAATATCGGGCCTAATATCCTCGGAAAGTGGACTATTAGGGTTTCCTCCATTTCATCCAGCTAGGTTTCAGGGGAAATGTGTCAAGGTTCTAGATATTCAGGTTATAAAATGAACTTTTGACTGGTGTTCAGGTCAAGATTATTTTGAATGCTACAAGGCTCTCAAAACATGGTGATTTAAACAGTAGGTCTTTTTAGATTTTCCTGCACCCTTTGATGGCCATTTACACAGTGTGTGGTATATGCTGGTTAAGTCAACTTCTGGAATCAATAAGACCAAGAGACCCAATTAGTGTTTTATGGACCGATATAAGACCAAAACGACATAATATGCATCTTCAGTGTTGGAGGCACTAATTGGATGTCACACTGACGCGGTCACCTAAAGCAAATGCCTTTTTGTTGATTGGCACCTGACTTTTAATCCAAAAAAGGTTGAAATAAGCAGCATTTGAATAAAATAGGGATTTGACTTAAGTTTTGGCAAGTAAAGACTTCATGAAATTGGTCCAACATCATGATATCACCCATTAAAAGTGTTCATATCCAGACTTTGTTGCCTGGTAATGTGTAAAATATAATTATTTTTCAGGCTTCATTCTCATTTTGGAGCCAACGTCCTATCACAATGTTGTGCTTAGGTTTATTGTTCTGCCCACTCTTAACTCATACCAGGAAAAGGTCATGAAGCCTTTCGCCATACCTCCTAATACTATTGACAATGATGGCATTTGTACCAGAGCTAATGTTATGAAGACATAAGTGTATAGCTGTAAGAGGAAGTATTGTTTTATCGAAAAAGGTGAATTAAAAAGAAAATTGAGATTGTAAAAGTTTTGTTCAGTCGATGTTTGAGATGCATCACTGGTTCTATATCGTAATTCTAAGTGGTGCAGAATTCAAATTGGTGTAGTGTTTTTAATTAAATCAAATTGCAGATGACTTTTTAAGGGGCGGTTTATTATTTTTTTGGTTTGCACAGAGTTCATTAATTTTCTATATGTTATTTATGGATCTCGGACCAGAATTTTCTTTTACCAAAAATCGATAAAATCTAATGCACTTGAATTTTTATTCTATTGTATTGTTCCCGCTTGATTGCGTTACGGTTAGGCGTACTTCACTGGCTCGAATTCTCTGGTGGCCAGGAAGTGTGTTGGCGGTGGGGGCCGGGAGTGAGAGGAAAGCACAACTCAGCATTATTAAAAAAAAGCGCATCAAGAGAATTCGGACTGTGTTTGACAAATGATTTGTGCAAATGGTTCGTCACCTTTAGCTTAGTGGCTTGAATTCATGTTGACATCTGTCGATAGTCATATCCTTGAGTGCTGCCTGAGTAAAATGAATTTTCATGTTTAATAGCACTTGAATAACTTCAGATCACCATAAATTTGATTCCCGAGACAGATGCTGGGATGGCTTGCTTTCTGCTTTCTGATTGATTATTTGAGGACTACAAAGAAACGTGGGTGGGGGGAGGGGTGGGTGGTGGAAAGGGAGATGGGTTCTAAATCCCCAGCCTCGGCCTTAATAAATCCATCAACTTGCGTTTTAACAAAAATGTTGATGTCAGGTGCAAAGTGTCACAGATTAGTAACATTAAATCCTTTCTAAAGCCTTCTCAAGTCTCTTCTTTGGTGAAAATTGTCAATTAATTAAATCTGTATTGCATGTAAAGAAATGCAAATAATATTTATATTCTTCACACAAAAAATGATATTATTTGTAACTAGCCGAAGTACGTTGTATGTCTCTGAAGAGGTTGATGCTTGACCATTGGCTGGATATTTGCAGGGTATATTGTTGTAGGTTAGCACAGAGTAAAAACTAGTTCTAGATGAAGCACATTTGATGCAGCTGTGGAGGTTATTTTAATTTTTTGAATTGGTCATCCAGAGTAAATGCAGTTTTACACTAGTCAGTTGGTGCAAACATTGGTGCAAAATTGCACCCACACCTGTGCAAAATTGCCTAAACATCAAGCTGTTTATGTAATTAGGCCTGTATGTCTCTGGACAGATTAACAACAACCATTGGCTGGTATGAGCTGTAGCTCAGTAAGGGCCTTACTACAGATATTGCACTAGTGCAAAACCGCATGCAATATTGGCAAAAATTTATTTTTGCATTAGCCTGATTTGGTTTTACAGAGAAACCCTTTTGAAATAAACGTTTCCGCGATTCTGTACTTGTGTTTGCAACGGTGTCATTAACTTGTTTCAAGGGGGTGCTTCCTTTGCACTAAAATTCAGTGTAACCTTGGCTTGTGTCAAATTAAAGAGAGTGTGCATGGGGAATGAAGGACGTAGACTACACAGTAATGGTCTGCAATTTGCACCCTATATTTCCAAGGTACTTTGGACAGGGAATGGACCAAGGACTCCATCCCAAGTTTAAAAATGCCTTATCAGGAAAAAATGTTTGTCAAACAATATTATCAATAATAAGGAAGCTAAGGTACAGATAGAGACATAGAACAAAGGCATTTTACCTGCAGATGGAAAACAATTTCAAACAACAAAAGTCATTCTTACTAAGATATAATAATTATATTTCTGTTCTCTATTTAAAAAGATTGCTAAATAAAACAATCAGCAGTTTTTTACATTTTAACAAGGAGAAAAGGCGAGAGAGGAACAAATAAAGGAACAAGAAAACTGTAAAAGTCCTAAATGTTGTTAAACTTGATACCACACCAAATAGTACTTAACATTAAAAGTAGAATTAACCAATATCAAATTCGCAATACTTGTAAAGGATGAAATATACCATAAGAATAAAGCATAGTAAATTAAGGAGATTTCAAAACTTCAGGCCCTGTACTACCATTAGTAATACTTTTGGATAGAAATGAAGCCTAAGGCATTCATAACAAGCCTCTTTTAATTAACCCTGGGCGAAGTACTACGATAAGCTCGCGTAGTTTGCGAAGATTGCGCTACTTCGCACTATGCGAATTGCATGTAGCACAGTGCAAACATGTGTAGCGTAGCATAGCGGTCATTTTTTGCTTGCTCGCGTTCTTCAACGTCATGTTGGTGACCGCGAGCAGGCAAAATGACATCCCGGCGAGACTTTTTCCTCGTTCGCGATCAGCAACATCAAGGTGCTGGTCGCGAGCGTGGAAAATAAACCTCCTGGCGAGATTCTCAACGCCGGTAGGTCAGGTTTCTCATTGTGAGTGGTCGCGTATGCTCGTGACCACTCCCGATGAGAAACTACCAGTCTGCGTTGAGAAAGCTGCCACTCGAGTAGAAATCTACTTGAGCGGCAGAAAACGACTGCTTGCACTGTGCAAGATGCGGTTTGCACTGATTGCACAGTGCTGACAAGCATCCGGCACTGTGAAATCAGTGCAAACAGCATTTTGCACAGTACATTACACAGTTCGCCTAGCTACACGTAGCTCGCATAGTGCAAAGTGCACTTTGCGTAGCTACGCGTATCGCTACTATGCGAACTACGCCCAGGATTACTCTTAATGGCTAATTAAACCAATGATAAATTAGCTGCATTATTCTATGGTTGTGAGAAATCATATTCCAACATTTAATGAAAATAATGTTGTTGGTGTTCTTCCAATCAGAAGTAATCACTTGTAAAGCAATGACAAAAAGGAGGTCCACAAACTTTCCTGTAAAATTATTTGTCAACCAAATATCAGAATCATCCCTGAGAAAAATGTGCAAATCATCAAATTGTGTATTAATTGGGCAACTTTCTATGATAATATGGCACATTTCTTTCCACAACAGTTTAACTTTGAAACAGTCAAAAAATATTTATTATACATGGTCTATTATAAAAAATATAATGTTTTGGTGGTGCGTGCAGAACGAAAGTTTGAGTGAATTGTAGACCAGATTTTGATCCATAAAGCATTGGAAAAAAATGTTTTCATGTCTTTTTCCCGTAGTAGTTTAACATTAGTTTTTGTCCAATCAGTATCAGAGTTGGTAAGTCTTTTATATATGTAAAGTGCTTTAACTTCTAAGCAAATAAAATTCAATTGTTCGGAAGTTACAACTTCTTCAAAATGTATAAGGAAAGGATCAAAACTATTTTGCTTGATGGCTTCAAGACATATTTATTTCTAAAAGAATTAGGAATATTAACTTTAGGTTGTATTTCTTCAAAATGACATGAACTGGTTGTCAGAAATTTTTTGTATAACATTTTAAAGCATATATCCATCCAATCCCACCACCGCAGAGATTTATTGGTTATTTTGATATCAGAGTTTTACTACATGGGGAAATATTATTCGTTAGGGTCTGAGTAATTATGTAAAACACATTTTCTAGACAATATACTAGAATGATTTAAGAAAGGCGAGAAAAAGGATTTTGAACTTTGTGACATGAATACGAGTAAAGGCAAAGGGTGAAACTTAAGAGAGCTCTATTTTATGCCAAACGTTGTTACTTAGAAGGACATTAGGTGAAAGTTCAGATTTGTTTGAGAATGACAACAAAATGATAATTCATGAAATTGGGAAAATGTACTCTTCCAATAGCTTTTGATTTTTACATTTACAAATGGAAACACTGGCAGATCTTTTGTGTCATATGAACTTTGACAGAAGGCTGTCAAATGATTTCAAAAACTTTAGAGGGAGTTTGACCAAAAGCATTGGGCAGAAAAAAATTATAATTAGCAAGACTGTCTTTTTAACATTATCTTGTCTTCCTTACCAGAATAAAAAAAAGGACTATATTTCAGAAAATGTGTTGATCTTGTTCTTTAAAGCCACCAAGTTAACAGGAATACTATATTTAATTGTGTTACAGTAAAGAACATCTAAAGATTACATTTTAGATCCAGAATTTCTAAACATATCTTTGAAACAATATTTATTTCAAAGATAGCATGGAAGCATTGAGCAACATCACTGCTGTCAGCGTCAGTGTTCAGCTTGCATCAAGAAACAACAAAATAAGTATAAGATAAAAATTTTAAAAAAAGCTGGAATAAAGTTTTTGAATTAGACATATATAATAATGTTATGTCTGCATATTCCATAAATGTAATATTTGCAGTTTTATATTTGCAACCAGTAAACATACTAGAACTACAAATATTCTCCAGAAATGGCTATTGGGATAACATAAATATTAATGGAGATAAGGAACAACCCTGTCTCGCACCTCTTTTAGGTTTAAATCTTGTTATTCACGTTTTGACTGATAACAGCGGCCACCTTCATCCACGGGCCGGTAGGGTGGGCAACTGTATCAAACAACAATAAATAAATGGAGAAAGAAAGGAATCAAAGCCAAAAGAAGAAGGAGAAAAGAAAAGGAGGGGAAGCCCGACAGCCAAAGCGAGAGTCTCTGTACTTGATGCTTTATTTAGAGGTGTGTCTTTTATCTCCAGAGGAATGAATTAGTCCTCCATATGGACTGCCTGCATGAGGCATAACACCCGCAGCTATACTAGGGTCATCAATTCTATAAATTAGTTTGAAAGGAATCTAATAGTAGACCCCCATATTTTGTTATTGTGCGGTAGCATGTCTTTGGCTCCCGTGGTCAGTTTTTCCATATGTACAAGGTCCCACATTTGGTTAACCAATCCAGATGGGTTGGGACTATAGTTGTGGCCTATCTAGATAAAAGAGTCTGTTTAGCTGCATCCAAGGCTAGGGCAATAGCTCTTCCACTGCAGGATCGTAGGGGAAAGGTCAGGGTGTTGGGGAGGCCCAGGAGGATGTAACTTGGGAATCTGGGTAGTTCGGTTTAATAAATAGTATCTATGTCCAACAGGACTGTAGACCAAAATTGCTGGATCTTTGGGCAGTCCCTCAGTAAACGTGACATGGTACCCTTCTGCCCACACTGTCTCCAGCACTGTGGGTCCCCTCCCACCCTCCATTTTGCAATCCTCACTGGAGTATAGTACCAATAGTGGGCAATTTTGAGAAACATTTCTATGCCCGCTGCTACACGAGGACGCCTGTGCCCTATGTATTATGTCCCGCAACTCCTTGGCTGAAAATTCCTGTTAACACCCATTCTCCCACCTACGCTGAGCTGGTATTTTAATGCACTGATGAGGTGCAATAAGGAAGGAGTATATGTCTGAGAGCAGCTTTTTATCTGATTGGTGGGTAATAAACCATTTTTCCAATGCCGTTAAATGACAACTGGCATGTGGGTGTATGTGGGGCTGTGTGACCCAGTGTCTTAGCGCGATGTAATGCCATTGGTTGTCTGGGGTTAGGTCATAGTTGGCACACAACTTCGTAAAGTTCATCACACCCTCTTTATCAAAAAGGTCCCCTATCCTTTTACAATTGGCTTCTTGCCACTTAATATAACCATCCCCAGTTACTGCTGATGGGACTTCTGGGTGCCCTATAGAAGGAGTCAGAGGAGATGTTGGAATGGAGAGAAGTCTTTTCTCTTGCACCTTGTCCCACAATCCCATCCTTGCCCTAGTTACTGGCGAAATGTACATTCCAATAGGTCTTTGGGAGCCACTGCACCTTCAACACATGAATCCCAGTGACCGCGCAGTCCATAAAGCACCAGGAGGTCTCTGACGCCGTTCTAAACCCTTACATCATGTATCGGAGTTAGGCCGCATGGTAATATCTTTCTAGGTGTGGAATGCCCAGTCCTCCATCTTTCTGTGTCTGGTAGGTCTCTTTGCGGGCAATGCACGCTTTCTTCCCATCCCATATGTAGTCGCTTATTAGGTGCTTTAATTGAGATATCACCATGATGGGGGATTGTACAGAGAGTGTTTGCATGACTTATAAAATCCAGGAAGGGAGTGTCAGTTTTAACGCCTCCAGCCTACCCAGCCAGGATAATGTGTGTGCTTTCCACTTCAGTAGTTCAGATCTGGTCCTAGTGAGTAAGGCAGCGTAATTTTCTTTTGCTGTGCGTTCAGATGTGGGGAGGATCCGCATGGCCAGATATGTCAGCTCCTCAGGAGCCGATTCAAAAGGTGAAACCTCCTGGGATGTCAGGCTAAGGTCTTGTGTTGTCTGTGTGTTAACTTTAAGCCCTGAAACCTGGCCGAAATTTGTAATTTCCTGTATGAGGGGTGTAGGGAAATAAATGGTAGCGTCAAAATCAGTAGCATGTCATCCACGTACAGAGAGATTTTTATTCTCTATTACCAATGCAAATTCCTGCAATGCCAGTGTGTTAGCGGATACGATCCGCAAATGGCTCCATATACAGCACAAATAATAAAGGGGACAGGGGGAAGCCCTGTCTTGTCCCAGGTAAAATTCTAAAGGGGAGGGATGATATTCCGTTTACCCTGGCCTTCGGAAGAGTATAGTTACAATGGACCCAACGCTGGAACCTCTCCCCAAGCCCCAATCTAGTGAATATCTCTCGCAGATATGGCCAATGTACTCTGTCAAAGATTTTATCTGCGTCCACTGAAAGGACCATAGTCAGTGTCTGTGTACGCTGTGAATTCTCTAGGATATGGCTTAGTCTCTTGGTTCCATCCCTGCAGCTTCTCTGCGGGATGAGCCCAGACTGATCTGGGTCTATGAGGCCTTGGATATACGGGGCCAGATGCGCCACCAGTATACTAGTAAATATTTTCAGGTCAACGTTTAACAGTGAGATGGGCCTATACAATGCACATTTCTTGGGGTCTTTGCCTGGCTTTGGGAGGACAATAATGGAGGCCATTTGCATAGTAGGAGTAAGGCTATCTATCTCTCTAAACAAATTGTAAAGGCGAACGAGAAGGGAAGTAAGATCCTCATCACCAGTGGCCTTGCCTGAGGGTAGGTTCCGGATGGCCCGAGATATCTCATCCAAGGTGATGTCAACGTCCATCCCAGGACGCCTCCAGCGTAAGGAGCTGAGACACTGGGACTCCGGCCACATAGTTTACAGCCGCCACTTCATCCAGTGTTTCCCCTGTGTAGAGGGTGGAGTAAAAGCGCTCAAATTCACCTGCTATTAGGTCATCTGACCACAAGTCCTCCCGCTCCAAATTCTCAATCTTCACTACTCAGCGCTGTTCCATCTGGGAACGCAGTTTATTTGCTAATAGTCTGCCCGCCTTGTTCCCTCCTTCATAATATGTCTGTTTAGTACGCACCAAGGCATATTCGGCTCAGTCTGTGTCTAGCGTCTTTAATTCTTTCCGTTCCAGAGTAAGTTTATACCTCATTCGGGCAGCACCAGTATGTTGATGGACTACTTCTAATTCTTTAACCGTGCCCTCTAAGGCCTCTCGTTTAGCCCTCCGTTCTTTGTTTAAGGTAGCCGAAATAGCCAGGAACTGCCCCCGGAGGACTGCCTTGAGCGTGTCCTATAGAAGTGTGATTGATGTTGAGCCGTCATCATTTATTTCCAGGAAATCCTGGATGGATTTCTGGAACTGCTCTACATTATGTTTATGCATGATTAGCCTAGTATTCGGTTGCCACCACTTCTGGGAGACGGGCTCCTGAGCAGCTTCACTGAGAGCGAAATGGGGAAGTAATCTGACAGTGCTGCGGCTCCGATTGCCACCGCTACTGTAGCTTGGTATTTGCATGAATAACTTAGGAAGAAATCTAGGCGTGCATAGGTCTGGTGTACTGCGAAGAAAAGGTAAAGTTTCTTGTCGCTGGGCTACGCTGGCGCAGCACATCAACCAATCTGACCTCCGACAGCCAACTCCTCGTAGTGTCCTAAAGCGCCCCTGATCTACCTGTCCTCAAGGCTGATCTATCCATCTGGGGGTCATGCACTATATTATAATCTCCCCCTATTATTAAGTCCTCATCTGGGTAAGCCAGGACCTCCCCCAGGGCCTGCCTCATAAAGGTCTATTGTGCTTTATTTGGGACATATATGGAAGCCAAAGTGTAGGTGCAGCTCCCTGCTTCTACCAGCAGGGACAACAATCTGCCTGGGATTTCCGCTTGTACAGAAAGGACCCTCCCGAGAAGTGTGTTCAAAATAGGATGGCCACTCCCACCCGCTTCCCTAGTGTGGATGAGAAGTGTTGTTGGTCGAACCAACGTGAGCTAAGGCGTCGCCAGTCTGCGCAGGCTGTGTTTCTTGTAAAAGACTTGCATCACATTTAAACTCTCTGAGAAAGTGAGTAGGGCTATACTTTTCGTGGGGGCATTAAGGCCTCTGACATTGAGGCTCAATATCTTAAAAGGATGTTTGTGCATAACTGTGTAGTGTGTAAATGTGCTGCATGTGGGGCAGAAAGCATAACCAGGCCACCAACACTATTTAGGCTGCCAGAGGAGCAGAATATAGAGAAAGAAGTAGGGCTGTCAGGCAAGAAAGAGAGGACTCGCCATCAGGGTTCGCTGCACAACCCAGGCCCTAGAGAGTTTAATGGAGGGGGAAGAGGGGGCCTCCTACCTAATCTCACGAGGGCTTGGTACCCCAGACTTCAGGCAGATTATGTGCCCCCGCCCTCTCACCAGGGTACCAGATAACGCAGAAACAGCATGCATCTGGAAAATTAGGAGCCCTGCTGATAGGCGCTCCGCCGCTTTGTCCGATATACTCGCCAGGGGGGGCCAGCATTGTACCCTTGTGTCTCACTATATCTACGGTGTGTCCATTAGGTAAGACAAAGAGAGAATGGAAAGTTTCAGAGAAAGAAAAAGTAACAGACAAGCCAAACAAGAAACTGAGCTCCCTTAGTAAGGAAGGGATGTCACCAATTAAGGTGAGTCCATGAACCTGGTGTCTTGCATTCTCCATGTTTCATGCACAACGTGGAGAAAGAGGGGGGTCTCCGCCGGGCGAGGTCAGCACCACTGTTAAACTCTAGCCTCTTGTAAGCCTTAGCTAGCGTGGGGGCTCCTGGAATCAGTTCTCTCTGGGTCTACACCACCCCGCTCTCGGTATCCTCTTCACTTTGCTGAAGTTGCCCGTTGAGTGCTTCCCTTTCTTTAGTGCTTTCAGCCTCCAACGGTTTCATCACAAATGCTTTCCCTGTTCGCTACGGCATCTCGCTTTGCTCCCAGCTCGCTCCTTCTGTGACTTTTTAGTATTTTCGAGTTCTTCCTCCTGGGCCAGCTCGGGGCCCAAGACCAATCTCGTCTCCTCTAATGCACCTACTGTGTATGTTGTTTGTTGCCAGATGAAGATCAGCCAAAAGGTGTGGCCTCATCTATAACACACTCCCTTTCCCTCAGGAGGGCAGTGTCCAGCCACATTGTTTTGAGTCTTTGGAGGGTAGCTGGGGAGAGATCCTGGGAGATGCTCACCTGCAATCCCTCGAAAGTTATTACTGCAGTGTCTCATGTCATCGCCATGATCATCTCCTTTTGTGCGTAGGAGTGGAGACATGTGAGGCTGTACTGTGGTCATTGGCAGGGCCCAGTCCCCTGGCGTCCTGCCCTGTGGGTACGGTCCAAAAGAATGTCTTTGTCATGCAGTTCGTAAGTTACTTGATTGAAAAGTCGTACCGCAAACTCCTCCAAGTTCCCAGCGACCGCCTGAAGTGGAATCCCCTTAATTTGGATATTGGAGCGCCGGTACCAGTTTTCCAAATCTTCTAGGCTGATGCACAGCTCCTCATTCTTCTCTCTCAGTTCCAGAAGCTCTCATGTATGTTCCTGCAGTTCTTCCTCTCTGCCATCCCCTGTTCGTTCAAGAGCATACTCCCTATCCCCTATTTATGTCAGGTCAGATTTTAGGATTCTAATGTCTGTGGTCAGCTGTTGTCTTAGGGATGCAAAGTCATCTCGAAGTGTACCAAACAGTTGCTCCATGAACTGGTGTGTGCAGGGCCGGACTGGGACCCGAAATCGGCCCTGGCAAAGTGCTCAGCCGGCCCCCCCTCTACCCTGGGGGTGCGACTGCACTCTTTGCAAGGGCCGGTTTTCGGCCGATTTTGTTACAGGGCCGTTTTGCAGCTATGCTGCAAAAAACGGCCCTGTAACAAAAACGGCCCCCTGGGGCCCAAAACCGGCCCCCACCCATGCGGCCGACCAGGGGATTGCCCGGTGCCTGCAACGGCCAGTCCGGGCCTGGGTGTGTGACCGGTTCCGCTGTGTTATCCATAACAGTGTAAATGTAAATGTAAATGTGTTTGTATTTTTTGTCTGACCCAGGGCCATCTTGGAAGGGCTGAGGGGTTCAGGGACAACTTCAATGCCCAGATCGTTGGCCCACTGCAAGAGGAGTGTTAGCCACTAATGTCTGTGGTCAGTGACCAAGCTGTGAGATCTCCTGCCGCTCTGCCTGGTCCCTTGATCTCCAGTATAACACTCTACCTGGCAATGGGCTGCATCCAGATTTGCTAGTTCCGGTGGATATCACCACTGGTCACCACAGCTGCCCGGTCCATTTCACCTCCAGCTATGGCCAGGCAGGGCTCCACCTTCCTGCTGTGCACAGACTCAGCTGCCCAGCGTCCATTACCCCTGTACGTAGGGTCCTCGATGTAGTCTGACCCTTGCCACAAGACGGAGTGTCCACATATGGACCCTGAGACCTTGTGTATGCTCACCTACACTAGTAGCTGCCCATGAAGCCAAGGGGGTCCCGATCCGCAGTGTTGGCCCCCCTCTCCGGGGGGCTGGTTTGCAGGCTGCCGTCTTCGGCCTGCCAATACGGGCCACTGCAAATGCGATCACTGCTCCACCTGCCACTCCCCACTGCGCAGCGAATGGGGTAGCTGCCCTGTTCAGCTCACTTCAAGGTCCAGTGGTCCCACTCGGCACCAGCTGCACTCTTCCGCTTATTATCCCTGCCTCCGCCAGCACTGTGTGGTGGCTCCCCTCCAGGACTCCTGTACGGGTACCAGGCGACCGAGCTTCAGGAAATGCAAGTCGCCAACTCGCGGCCCCCGCACGCTCCAGGGAATGCATTGCCGACCGCTCACCATCATGAGTCCCTTCACCAGGCCACCCGAAACTGCCTTACATTGCCCTCTCAGGCACCATCTCCCCTCTGCAGCTCGAAGTCTCGTCTGTGCCCGCAATAGCCTCTCACCACCAGTAACAGGCTTCTACTGACCCCCTCGCCGTTCTGGTAGGAGTTCACGATTTCAGTGGGGGAATTGCTGTCCCAAGAATGCTGGATTCCCTGCTGTTTTGGGCCTCGCCCAGCGGATCTCCAATGCGAGCTGTTACTCCACCACCATCTTGGCCGTGCCCCCTTCTAGCACCTCTTTTAAGGGAAAAATAATGCAACTGTATTCTATTGATAAAATTAAGGTTTTTGGACCATCCTAAAGAAGGCTAGTAAGTTGCAGAAAACCCATACCACCTGAAAGGACCTCAAAATTAAACCCCATTTACACAATCATGGGCTTTCTGTGCATCAAGGATAATAGCTGGCAATGGGGCTTCATTTCTTGCAGTACTGTGAAGAACATTGAGAAAACTCCTAGAGTTATCTGTGATATTACAACCTTTAACAAATCCAGGTTGATCTATGCTTATTAGCTAAGAGATATATTCATTAAAACAGAGAGCCAAAATCTTAGCAAACAATTTACATTCTTTGTTAATAAGTGAAACTGGTCTATAGTTCTTATGTGCAACAAGATATTTGTCTTTCTTTGTTATTAGGCAGACCATAGCTCCTGAAAAGGAGCCACATGCACCTCCATTTGAAAGACAATGTTGAAAAAGCATCATCAGCTTTGACGCAAGATATTTTAGAAAATTTGGAATAAGATTCAACACCAAAACCATCTTGGCCTGGCACTTTTTTTTTGAAAGCTTGAAGATGGCATCATATATTTCTCGGTTTACAATATCTTTTTCAATCAAAGACAAGTCTATCCGCTGTCTTTGACTTATCAGTATATAATTGAAGAAGTCATTCATATCAACAGCAAGTGAGCCATGTCAGGAGTATATACTCTAGTACAATATCAGACAAAACATTTCAAAATTCAGATTTTATGATGTTTACTCTCTGAATGTCTCTAATTACTTCAATGCCGGACCTTTGTTTTTTAACATTTACATTATTGGTTAGCAATTTGTGTGCTCTATTAGAACCTCCATTCTAGCATTAATCTTCAAAAGGGTACTACAATGAGTTTCAATAGAATTTTTTTAATGAAAGTGTATGTTAGCTTGGTTAACATGAGCTTAGGTGTCCTTGTAATTAGAGGAATAATATTCATGGTCCTACTTTTTAATGTGCTGTATTAATTGTGAGAATTCTTCAAGGGCTTTTTTTCTCTATAGCTACAAATTTAATAATATGACTGCTTGCTGTTGTTTTGAATGAGTCTCAACCTAATTAAACTTGGAACATTAATTAGTTAGTTAATAATTAGTAATTAGTAAGTTGACATTAATCAGTTAGTTAATAATATGACTGATTGCTGTTGTTTTGAATGAGTCTCAACCTAATTATACTTAGAACATTGATTAGGGTTCAAATAATCCTGTGACAAAGCATGCAAAATCATATACAAATGTTTTGCCTTGGAACAAATATTTGTTAAATAATTGTTAACTCACTACCTATCGGGGCATATTTTTTTCTGATACATTATATATTCCATATATATATCAATATATATCAACATATATCAATATCATATTTTTTTCTGATTCAATATATATATATCTGCAATCACAGGAGCATGATCAGTAATTAATATAGCGTGGAACATTGATTAGTGTTCAATTAATTCTGTGACAAAGCATGCAAAATCATATACAAAAGTTTTGCCTTGGGAAAAAAAATGTTAAATAATTGTTAACTCACCATCTATTAGAGCATATTTTTTTCTGATTCTGTATATATTCAATATATATATCAATATATATCAATATCATATTTTTTTCTGATTCGATATATATATATATATCTGCAATCACAGGAGCATGATCAGTAATTAATATAGCACCAATTTCAGCATTAGTCAAAGACCGTGTAAGATTTTTACCTAAGAATATATAATTAGTTCTAAATCCGGATTGATGAACAGGCAAAAAAAAGAAATATTCTATTAAATCAGGTTTAGATATTCACCATGCATCAACTAATCATCTAGAACAGATAGCTTTTTGAAAACGTCTTGCATTTTATTGGGGACATATTTTACAATAGAACTTCTGTCAAGTTTAGGGTTAAATATTTGATTGCAATCTCCTCCCATGTTCAGATTTGCATTTGTCCAAGATATTGAGACATAGGGTCGTCCACAACTATATCAATTCTGTTAAGATCATAGACATTTAGAATTGAATGAAATACCTCATTAATATTTATATCAAGTAACATCCATCTTCCTGTGTCATTATTTGCATGATTAATAACATACATTGATAAAGCCTTGTCAATAGGAATAAATGTACCATTCTTATTATTTTTCAAAGCAGGAGGCAACACACATAACCACCTCAAACTTTTCTAATGAAAGGTAATATAATTTTCTGATAGATGAGTTTCTTAGAAAGAAAAAGAAATGTTGGATTTAACTTGGAGAAATGAGTAGGAGCTCTATGCCTTTTTATTGGACTATGTAGGCCTTTGACGTTCCGTGAAGCAATATGAAGATTAGTCATAGGACCATATCCAAAAGAAGATTACATAAAATTGCTTATAAAATAGGGTTAGTTCTGCACTACCAGATGGCCCCTACCCTGAGAGCTCCTTACAGTGTCCCGGCATCCGCCATGTACTTTTCAGAGGTAGCCCTCAAGTTTTGTTACGCCCCTGAGGGTAGGCATATGTGTGTGTGTGTGTGTGTGCATGCAGGTGTGTGTATGTGTGTATTTGTGCAGTTGGTGAATGTTATCAGAAAATTAGGCAATGTAGTTTTGAAAACTTGCAGTTGATATGTGTTTGGTGGTCTGTGAGGTGCTAAATTCAGCACACATTTGTGATTGGTGTATCTCTTGCATAAATGTTTGCTGCCGATTTATGATGGCAGTGAGTTCAGGGCTTGCTTTAGAGCTGGTGGTACCTGCTGTGACACTCTTTTGGTTCCCCTCCCATTACTTCCTTCTCCAAATATTCCCTCACTACTGCCCTCCAACAGTGCTCATGTTCCCATGGCCTCTCTATCACATGCAGTTCATTTGCTTTATAGTGCTACTCATACCAGTATAGGGTGTCAGGACACCTTACATCACACATTATATAGAGCCAATGATTCAAGCATTTGGAAACCAGTCTGTAGGAAATGTTACATAATACAATGAGAATTTCGTGGTGTAGGATTAGCATGCCGTCCATACTAGTAGGCAGTGTATTATAAGAATGTTTGGTCTGGAGAATCACAATTCAGGATTTAAAACATATCGCAGTGGTTGGGGTTGGTTACTAATAAGAATGTATTTCTAACCAAACTGCCCTTTTTTGTACCAATATTAGGATAATGAAAGACTGGGGAAAATCATAATGTTCCATCCTATATCATGTAGTTTGCATGCAGCTCTTTCATGACAATTTATAAGTCACTGTGCTGTATTACGATTGTAACTTATAAACTGCAGTTAACAAAAGGATCTATGTGACCAAAGCAGTAACCCACTGAGCTATCAACTTAAAATAAAGTTCTGAGATCTGCATTGTACATGTTACTTACAGCAGGATTTTTTAACCCTCTGTATTACTTTATGATAAGTCAAAACTGCCACTACCCAAAACTCTGATCTCTCTCTAGCAGGAACATGAATCAGCAGAGTTATCTTGACATTCTTATTGTTGCCTGAAAACTTCTGGACACACAAGGAACTCTGTAGGCGGTGCTTTTACACCCATAAGTTATGTTTACACCCAAGCTTAGCACCAGGTGTGCCTGCACTAGTTGCACTGCCATAAAGCCGGTGCTGAGTTGATATATGACCATTGTGCCTTTTGGCATGTGATATAAGAGCGTGTGTGACTGTAATAGATAAAGATTTCCGTTGTCTGTTTGCAGATGGGCTGTTCTTGAAATGTGTGTGTGATTGACTGTGTTGCCACCCACTGTGCAACTATAGAAGGCGGCAGGTGCTTGTTTGAAGTGGTAATGTCCTTCCTAGGAATCTAAGAACTCAATGGGATTGATTTTGCATGCTGTGTGAGGCTTGTGGATGGGTGACACCAGTGAATGTGTGTTGTTCAGTGGCTTTGCAAACCCCATCTCTGAGTGACTTGGATAGTTCATGGTTGCAGCGGATATGTGACTTTGCTTACTGTGTTTTTGCTCTTGAGTGCGTTCTTTTACTAAATGGACTGCTCTCAAAGAAGATTACTGGCTGTTGCTGGACATCCAGTCAGTGGGGACTTTAACGTCTTAACCGTGGCGAAAATTCCGCCGGGGTGCGGTTCGTTCCATTTGAGTTGGCGGGGCCGCGTCGGCCAACAGACGTGCGCGGCTCTACGGAGGTAGTGCTCGCGACGGCCGTTGGCCGACTGGCGCATGGAAAGGGTTAATATGTGTTTATTACTCGAGTGCTTTTATGCTTTCAGCAAAGTTATTTTTTCACTTACGGTGTATTTGTGGTTCATTGTTTTACTCAAATGATGGCTCCCCTGGATAGATGATTGTGACTTGAATTGTTTTTATAGTTGCAGTGGATATATGACTTCAGTTCAGATGAGTTTGTAACAATTCAATTCAAATGGTTAAGTCCACAGACCAGTGTTAGCAGATGGTGTGAGACATAAATAGGTGTTGGTCTGGACTTCATATTTTCCTTTGATAATAGAGTTTTATGACAGCAGAGGGCCACTCAAAGTGTTAGTTTTTGAACAATAAATGTGTGTGTGTTTTTTTTTTTCAGCCAGCCCTTTTCATCTGTTTGTCTGTTGTGGTGTCATTCAAAATTTTCTTCCACTCACTACAGCATTCAGCATGGGTCAATAGGTCAGCCCATTTCGGACATTGTTATGTTATGTTATGTTAGTAGGTATTTATTAAGCGCACGTACACCCGAAGGTTTCATGGCGCTGATTACTGAAGTCAGGTGCGATCAGAATACTAGGCGTACGCTTGCTCAAATAGCCATGTCTTCAAATATTTCCTGATGCTGAGGAGATCGTTACAACTTCTCAAAGCCAGAGGAAGGGAGTTCCAAAATCTTGGGGCGAGATGAGAGAAACTACAGCCTCCCTGACGTTTCAGTCGGAAAGACGGGGTATTGAGCAGAAGATGATTGGCTGATTTTACTGTGAGAGATGGCATTTTTTCTCTTTCACAAAGAGCACATCCAAACACAACGTAGTCCTCTTCAGTGCCAGGGCAATGGGTGCTTTTTGACACCCAAAAATATTATTAGTTCTAGCCAATTATTTTTTTTTGTTTTTTTAGTAGTGGTGAGGGCCCAGCAACTTCCCTAACAATAAGGTTTTACAAGAACATGACAAAATAAACAAGCACTGGCAAAGCCACAAGGCTGGCAGTCAACACCCAACCCACTGGATGTGCAAGTGCTTGGCTGTGCATGGTGCAGAGATATGTCTACTTAGTTACATCCTTTCTTGCTCTACAATAAATAAGGCACAGATTTAATTCACTTTGGTTATAGTTTCTTTTAAAAAATGAAATGCAAATGAGGATAGGTAATTACAACCAAGGAGGTAGACTCTCCCATTTTTTTTAAAATCCATTTTCTACTGACTAAGGGCATTTTTAAGAATCAGGCACTGAATACGTTAAACACGCCATCGATCTCTGTGACCTGCGGTTCATGTGTGATGGGAAGTATTGTGTATTACCTGACAGCTAATGACATAGATGTTATTTGGCAATAGAGCAAGAACTTCCTAGCAAAGGGATTCTTGAATATGCCTATTGATTTACCTTCAAGGCATAATACACAATTATACAGACATGATTTAAAAGGGAGACAAACTTCCTGCAGGCATTGTTACTCTATTTTAAACTGTATATCTGTAATGTACTGTAGTATGCATTCAAAGGCAAAACTCTGACTTCAAATATGTGACCTCGACTTCAGCTGCCCATTGCGTTGAATAGAGAAACCTTGGGGCGGCGTTTTCTGGGAACTACGGCAAGACTGGAGTCTTGGAGGGCCTGCGTCTTCCCTCCTTGTCTCCATGAGTTAGTGAAGGTGCCAGTCTGTCTAAGGAATGTAATTACTTTATAAACATAGCAGCCTAGGAGAGTCTGCTGGGCATGATGCCTTTCTTCAGGTCTAAGAAGTAACTTGCACTGCCCCGGTGGTCGCTGTTTAATGGGGTCTCGGAAGTGGCAAGCAGCCATTGAGTCACGTGGCCATGTTTACTGCCACCATGTTGGGGCATAGCTATCAACAGTTCAGCAGATGGCAGGGCATCTGAGTCCAGGGAGCTTAGAGGTCTACTGAACCGCAACCATGTCTGCATTTACTACCCATCCAGCGGACGATAAGGGTCTGTTATTTTTGCTTGCACCAGGGCCCTTGGCAACATGTCTTTGCCACTGTGAAACCAGTGTAAGAACACAAAACAATGCAGCTTCCCCTGCATAAATTTGCAAATGCCACAGGTTTGACTTAGGCTGGCTGCCTAACAGATATACAGAGACCCTGAGGTAAGTGGTGGTGCTTGAAAGGTTGCACTCTCACATAAAAGGCTGCAGGAATCTGCATTACTGGCCTGTCAGCCTCCTTAATACATCCTGAAAGCTTCAGAGCATATGTACACAGCCCCTGAGGCCAGTTATTGTCCAGGACAGTGCCTACCAATTCTATGAAAGGCAAGTGTGAGAGATGCTCCTATCACAAGTGTTTATTACCCCCAGGTCCCTTATGTCCTCGTCCCATTCATTAACTAATTGGAGATAACCATTTCCCGACAGAAAAAAAGAGCAGAGGCATGCTGGGACCCTAATACCGCCCCTCCCACTGGGAGTAAATAAGCAGTACTTACCCAGCAACCCGTCAGTTCTTTTTTCTGTCTGTCGACAGTCTTTATGGTGGATGCTGGTACTGCTCCTGCTGGGCTTGAGTGGCTTCTGTTCCTGTTTTACCCCGTCCGGCAGCCTGGCTGTGCAGTTGGGGTTTCGGGTTCCTTGTCTCCCGGCCTGCTGGGCTTGCTGGCAGGCTTGGTTTCTCGGCCAGCTCTTTGATTCCCCTGTGTGTGGTTTCTGGCGGCCCTTTGCGTCTGGTGAGCCGGCCTCCCGAGGGATCCTTCCGGGTTGCTGGAGGCTCGTCTTCCTGGGGCTTGGTCGAGTGGATTTCAAGCCGGTTTCCTGTTTCCCCTGGCTTCTGCCAGAGCTCTGCTGCCTTTGGTGTCTGGTGGAGGCTTCCTGGATGGTGCTTGGGGGGGGCCTTGTGGCTGTTTACGCCCCCTCCTCCGGGTGAATCCCGCATGGTGTTTTTTTTCTTTTTTGCAGTTTGCCCTCCTGTCTGCGCTGCTGGTGTGTTTGCCTGTGCGCTGACGGTGGGGGCCTTGTTGTTTGGTGGCCCCCGCTTCTGCTTGGCGATGGCACGTAGCAAAATTGCTGATGGCATGCTAGCCTTCTGGAGAAAGCCAGGACTTGCCACGGAGCCTCCTGGAGATGCCGGGGATTGATCCCGGGGCTGCATGCATGCAGACCATGCGCTCGTCCACTGAGCTTACTCCCCACTTCTGTCCTTACCTGTTTTAGGGAGGCACGCTGTGCTCCTTGTGCTGTGACTCCTTTGCGGCTGTTTGCCCAGGCCCCTCCGCCGGGGGCTGGGTCCCGATGCTACCGCGGGTCGCACGCCTGTGCATGAGGTGCCCGTTATGGCCCCTCGGTGGGGCTGTGGGGGGTATTTGTGTATATCCCTCACTATGGTACTCATAATGCGCAGGCTCCACCTGGGTGGATGCTGTGATGTTGCACTCGTGGCTTGCTTCCTGTTTGGTGGCAGGTTTGTGGGGGACTACGGTCTGCCTGTGCTACGCGCATGTTGTTGTCCTTTTGTACATGGCTCCTGCTGCACCCAATTGGGGAGTGTCCTGTCGGGACTGCTGTCCCCCTCCAGCTTGGTTCGCCTGCTGCAGGCTCCTCTCCCTCGCGCTGCTCCTGGCGTGCTCTGCCCGTTTCGGATGCACCATTGGTTGGGGCTGTGCTTCTCTGTTCTGCCTGGTTGCTCCGGACTCTGGCCTCCACCCCCCGCTTGCGGTGTGTGGTCTGGGGGGGGTGGTCACGGTTTTTCCCTGGTTGCTGGTGGCCCTCGGTCGGGTGGCTTGCGTGGTGTGGCCCGATGCTGCCTCTTCCAGCTCCGCTTCTCTGCTCTCCTCCCGTGATCTGAGTGGTGGGTGTTTTCTGTTTCCGCCACGGGCCTTCTTCCTTTGGGTCTCTGCCTTCGGGTGGTGTCCTTGCTCCTGCCCTCGTGTGCTTTTTGCTTTTTGCTCCGGGCCTTGTTGGGGGTTTCTCCTCTCTGTTGGGTTTGTTTGCTGCTTCTCTGGGCTGTTGCCATTCGCTCTTCTGTTTGGTGGTCTGCCTCAGGTTGGCTTCGGTTCCTGTCGCCTCTGTGGGTCGCTGGTTCCTTTTTTTGCTGGCTCTGTCTGTGCTTGCTCCTGGGGTTCCCTGTGTTGTTGGGGTCTCCCTGTCTGCTTGCTTCCACCTTTCCCTCTGCTGCTCCTGTGTCGGAGTCGCCTCTCGCTGCCTCGGCGGCGGCGTGTTGGGGTTGCGCTTCTCTTTCCCCCTTCTTCAGGTTCCTCTGTGGCTCCCTGCCCCCCGCTGGTGGTGGGTCGGTGTTCCGGCTCCAGTGGGGCTGCATGGGGAGGGGGGTCCTGTTGGCTCCCCTGGGTTTCTGTTTGCCTGCTGCGGGTTTCCCCACTTTTCTTTCTGTCCCTCTGCATCCCTACTTCTTGGGCTGCTGCGGGGGCGGGTGTCATGGCCTGGCGTTGGTTGTGCTGCATCTGCCCCTTTTTTTCGGGTGGCCTTGCCTCCGTTGCGGGCTGGCGGTTGTGTGTGGCCTTTGATCCGCATGCGTTTCTGGTTGTGCGCCTCCGCTTCCTGGATTCGGCTTGGTGGGTCGGTGTTTCGTGTGCGGGGGCTCCTGGTTCCTGGCTTTGTACCTCCCGTCCCTTGGGCGGCGCTTGGTCCTCTTGTGGCTTCCTGGTGTCGTGCCTGGTGCTCTCTGGGGCGCTCTGCCTGCGCCTGGGTGGTTTGTGCTGCCTTGGGTGTGCCTGTTGTGTTCTCCTTTACTCCGGGCCTGGGGCTTCGGGTGTTGTCCCGGGGCCTTCTGTGTGCTTGGTTGCTTCTGGGGTCTGGCTGCTTCTGTTCTTGTGTGCTCCTGCCCTGGCTCTTCCTGTGCTTGCCTTTGACTTGCTTCGGGGGGTTTTCTGCCTGCCCTTCCTGGTTCTGCCTGTGTTCCTGTCTGGTTTGTTCCCGGTTGGTGCCTCCTGTGGGGGCCTGGTGTGGCTTCTCTGGCTGGGGTTGTTGGGCGCCTGCTTTTCTTTTCCATGCCCCCACTCCCGGGTTGTGTTTCCCCTGGGGTTCATGCCGCTTCTGTTTGGGCCTGGCTGTCTTTTGCTGCTGCTGTGTCCTTGGCGTGGTGCCTGTTTTCCCTCTTCTGTGGGTTTGCCAGGTGCTGGGGGCCTCGTCTGTGCCCCGGTGTGTTTGTTCCCTGGGGGCCTCCGGGTCTCTTCCGGGTCGCTGTGTGTCTTCCTGCAGCCTGGCTGTGTGGAAGTCGCGCAGTGTTTGCTCCTGCCTGTCTGCCTGGCCCTGGCATGGTTCCTGTGGTGAGACTTGGGCTGGTGCGAAGGAGGGGGGGCCCTTGTTGGCATTATGGTGTGTGTTGTGCCGGCCTCCCTCCCGGGTATGTCCCACGAGACTATGTTCTGGTCTAGTCTAGTTCCTGTACTGGGTGCCTGGCTGGTTGTCTGCTCGGGCTTTCCGCTCCTTCGTACTGATCTTCTTTTTGAGCTCTGCGTCCTTGCCTGGGCTCTCTTTTTTGTCCTGTCGGGGTGGTCTGTGGTTGTGGCCGTGACCTGGTGGGTCCTTCGGGGCCTTCTCCTGCCGGCGGTTCGCTTCCCGGGCTTGTTTTGCCTATGTTGGGCCTGTGTGGGTTCCTGTGGCTCCGGGTCTGCCGACTTCCTGCTGGTTCTGGTTGTCCTCGGGCCCTGCCTACTGGGCCTCCTGGCTGTTTCAGCCTGCTCTTTGGGGTGTTTTGCTGGGTGTTTCCTGGCTGTGGTGTCCTGGTTCGCTTTTGCCTCCCTTGCTTCTCCGGGCTTTGTTCCCAATAGTGTGGGTCTGTATGGGTGCCCCACCCTCTCTGGTTGGGGTGCGGTTCTATGGTGCTGTTGCCTGGGTGGGGTCCTCCCTCCTGGCTGCGGGTTGTCTGGGGTTTCCTGCTACCTGGCCCTATGCCTTCTCTGCCTCCTCCGGCTTCCGCTTGGGCGGTTTCCACTGTTTCCTTCCGGCCTTCTGTGTGGTCCGACGATGGTGTGCTGGGGGGTTCCCTGTTCCTCCCTGCCTCTTGCTCTGGCCTTGGCGCTGCTTGGGCTCCTTCTGGGGTTTGGTTGGGCCTGCGGGTCCTCCTGCATGGTCGGGTTGCCTGGCTCTGGTCCTGGCTTCCTGGTTCCTCTGGCTTTTGTTGCCCTGGTTTGTGCTGTTTTCTGGGCTCTTCTTCGGCTTTGCTGGTGTCGGGCATTGTGGGCTTTTTGGTCTGGGTGCTGTGCGCCCTGGGGCTGTTTCTTTTTTAGGCTGCTCCTGCCCTTGCTGCTTGCTTGGCCTGGGTGTGCGGCTCCTGTGCGGGCCTCTGCTGTGTTGGCTCCTGTTTTTTTCTGCCCTCTGTGCCTGGTGTGGGGGCTGCTGGGTATTTCCGGTTGCTCTGGCCTCCAGTCCTGCTTTGTTTTTTTCCCTCCCTTTTGGGGTTGGGGGTTTTCTGGGAGTTGTGGACAGTGGCTCTGTCCCCGCCCTGGTTGGGCTTGTTCTTTGTGGGTTTCCGGTCTAGTTGGCCTCTCCTTTGTTGGTCGGCTTTCGGCTGGTGCTTCTGGGGGCGTCTCTGGCCTGTGGTCTTTGGGCTGGCCTCCTCTACCCCTGCTGTTCTGGGGTTGTTGGCCTTCCTGGTTTGTTTGGTGGCCTCCTTCCCTGTGAGGTATTTTGGCCTCCTGTGTTTTTCTGGTGTCTTTCCCCTTCCCTGTCTTTTCTGTTTGGTTGGGGTTTTGCTCCTATTCGGCCCCTGCTTTAGTCTCTTTGGGGGCGCGTCGCTCGGTTTGGTGGGGTGGGCAGATTTCTGGCCTGTGCTTTCCTCCTTCCTGGTTGGTCTGGGTGCTGGTGCCTGCACTCTGTTGGCCGGTCTTGGCTTCTTTCTTTGGCCTTCTTCGGGGCGGTCGCGGTTTGCTCCGTCTCTTTGGGGTTGGCGTGTCCTGTCCGCCTTCCTGTTCTGGGCTGGGCGGCCTTGCTTGGTGGGTTGCTTGGCCATGTCCTTTGGGTCTTGGTTCCGGTTGCTATGTCCCTGGATTCTCTGGTTGGCGTCCTCCTTGTTGGGGCCCTGGCCTTCTGTTTTTTGGGTTGTATCCGGTCCTTGTTTTGGCTCTGCTGTCCTGGGCTGCGGCTCGGTTGTTCCCTGCGGTTTCCTTTCCTCCTTCTCTGTGCTCCCTTGGCTTTCTGCTTTTGTTGTGGTTTCCTGGGTGTGCTTGTGGTTGCGGAAGGCCGGTTTTCTGCTTTGGTATTCTCCAATTAGTTAATGAATGGGACGAGGACATCAGGGACCTGGGGTAATGCTCTATTACTTACCGGTAATCTTCATTACCCCAGGTCCTGTTGTCCTCGTCCCAGTCATGCGCCCCTCCCTCCCTCCCGGGCGGCCGGCCTTCCTGTCTGGGCTTGGTTATACAGACGGGTTGCTGGGTAAGTACTGCTATGTACTCCCGGTGGGCGTGGCAGTATTAGGGTCCCAGCATGCCTCTGCTCTTTTTTTCTGTCGGGAGATGGTTATCTACAATTAGTTACTGAATGGGACGAGGACAACGGGACCTGGGGTAATGAAGATTACTGGTAAGTAATAGAGCATTATCAAGACCTGAATGAATATTGCTGCCTGAACCTCTGCCAGTTGAGCACGAGTTATAGTTACTTTAGGGCACGCTTTATAGTTTCTTCAGATAAGTATAACTGTAACTGCTGAATTTCTGTGGTTTAGGGCATGTAAAATCTAAACCTAACTATAACATCCCTGTAACGTTTTTTGTGAATTTCTAAGGTTTTTTTAATTCTATTCCCTAACTATAATGTCCCTTTAACCTTTGTTTTTTTCAGTGAATTTTCTAGGGTTTACCGTTAAGTAATATTGAATTACCTTTCATTAATCCAACCATCCGAACTAGCATTGACTAAGTCAAATGACTGGCTGCCAGCACCATACCTATTAGCTTTGCCAATGCTTGCTTTTAAGTGAAACCACATTGAAAGACATATATTAGGGGGTCGTGATATTACTGACTTTATGCCATGAACTTCCACCAGGTCTATCTCCTTTCAGGCCAGTGATAGTTGTTTTAAAAGGAGTTTATAACTCATTCCAAATTTCACTCAGCGTGCAACAGAAGAAGCAATGAACTAAATTTGTCAGAAAACGTTCTCCTTTTTTCTTATTTACAACATACTGTTCAATGAATACCCCTGAGAAACTCTGAATGTTGCAGCATTCCCAGAAATACCACTGGACTCCTTTTGTGAATTCGATTTTTGCACAATCCCTCATGCAAAACGTGAAAATGTACTTACTAGCTTTGCTCTGTTTTTTTCTATGTATGTGATGATGTTTCACCACCAACTATTTTTAGGCTGTTCCCAAACCATTACCAGGAAGAGTTCAGAGGTATTCCTGTCTTGGACAGGAGTAAATCTCCTGTCGTAATCCAAGTGGGAGTGTGCCTTACAAAAGTCTGTGGACACCTGCAAGCTCTCAAGTTCATGGGTGGGAAGTTGTTCCTGTGCCATGTGGTGGAAGGGCTATGATGTTATTTTTACCGCCATCCAAACCATGTACATGACTGAGCCTTTCTTCTGGCCCATATAGAGGCAGCTAAATGTTTAATGTGGCTTCAAATGATGCCTTTTAACTCCCTTGTCTGGATCTATTTTATCTCTCAGAAGGGCACTAGAGGTCCTAACTGTTGGCAAGGAGCACCTACCGGCCACTTACCCAGTGATGGCTGTATGTGTCTCTCCCAGTCACCCACATCAGAGAACCAAGTCACATTCTGGGTGATTGCTTATGGTCTGTGGGATGCTTTTTGTACTCTTATTGAAAGGAAACACCAGTAGAGAACAATGTTGGAGCGATCAACACATTCCCATACAATAGTAATAATAAAACTCTGCTCTAAACGGTGCGCTTTACCCAACATACAATGAGTGCAACATGTGATAGCGTGAGAGGAATTTGGACTGAGCAAACTTGCCGCAAACCTGAATCTCATCTTTGATGGCTGGAATGGACCTTTATCTTCAACTGAGGCTTAAATCATAAACCCAGCAGTATATCAATAACAGTGAAGCAGAATTTACCCCACAGGAAGGACAGGGAAGAGTAATTTTGCAAACCGCAAGGGTTTATTAACAAATTAGTAAGGTGACTATCTCAAATCAATATTTTCAATTATAAATCAATACTCACCTTGTTACAGCTTAGTCGTAAATCAGCCAGGCAAGTCAAATAAACAATGCAAAATTCAGTTACTAAAGGCAGAAGTTGGTTACATGAAGATGTTTGCAGCCGCTGCTCGTACAGGTAAGAGCGGTGGTGTGGTGGATCCGGGTTGGGGGGGATTCTGAAAGACGACAGAGAGGGAAAACTAAATAAATAATAATTTTCCCTCGTCGTCATTCGAAACCCCCCCCCCCTCCCCCAACCGGCTCCACCACCTGACCGCTCTTACCTGTATGAGACGCGGCTGGATGTAGGCTATTCCATTCCGGTTCAGCAGGCATGGAATCTCAAACAGAACCAAATGAAGGTTCCAATCTGGAAAAAGAGGAATGAACTGTCTGTAGATGGTAACTATGACCAGGAATATAATCAGTGTTTAGTCTCAAGGAAAGGAAAGAGCATCTGCCTGCAAAGGTGGACAAGGGCAAGAGTCTCAAACAAGTCCCTAAAAAGTTGTGACTAAATAATACCAACGCACACAACAAAATCCTAAGATTCAGGAGAAAGTACATCTCCCACATTTCTCACAGTTGTGTGGACCAATCAAAATACAACTTTCAAGCTGAGCTTGGTGTCGGGCTCCATCGAACGAACAGTACAATGCCAGATTCTTCCATCATCGCCACTTTCACGATATCTCGCAAGGAAGTATCCACAAACTCTGCCTCCCAGCCCATGTAGTTGCTGAGGATCATTGTCCAACCAATTATTTGTAACAAACAATGAGCATCACACAGTAAGCTAACAGAAAATATCACAATAAATGGGAATGTGGTGTTTCTGGTTCGTGGGACAGAAATAGTTGCACAGCAAGCAAGAAAAAACATGGACTTAAAAATGGAGTCAGATATCTGGGCTCACGCATGTCAATCATGTGAAGATGGATACATGCTATCCCAACTATGGCTACATCAAAATCATTTGTGTGACTAAATCTAAGTGTAAAATAACATGTGCACACATGTAAACAGTGGTTATACATGTTACAGGTTAACGTCTTATCAAACGAGAAGTCAGATTATTAAAATACCCCCACTTTGACCGAAGCTCTGACAGCACCGAGCACATGATGTAACTGAGCCTGAACCTTCCTAAAATCCCTTTGTCACTTCCATCCAAGCATCTATCCACCATCCGTTCACACTTCATCTACCTGCTCATGTCAACCATTTCACCTTTACATTCGGTCATCCTTCTATCCACTCAGATTGTTATTTACTCTGTCACCCACCCATCTACAAATCGTTTCACCCACTCAGACACCGACAGAGTCACACAACCTCTCACCCACCCATCCTGTCCCCCAATCATCCATCCTTTTACCAATTCACCCATCCATCCCTCCTTCCATCCACCCACTCATCCATCCTTTCGCCCTCTCATGCATCCACTCACCCACCCTTCTCTCTTTTCAAGCAACCAAACATTATTTTTATCCTTTTAGTTAAATATGATATTTTATCTGCAAAGTTGCAGATAAAGAGGCCCATAAAAAACACACACCCCGATGCGTCTGCTGAAGCTGGGTTTACTAGGCCCTTGCATATTATTAAGTGCAAATAAATGATGATGACTTTGCCTCACCACGTATGTGTAGCCAGTTACTGTTTAACAATCTGATATGTCATTGACCTGAGAATGTTAAATCCGTACTGCCATAACCTACAGTTCCCACACCGATCTCAGCAAGGAGTTCTTGACCCACTGAGCTTTATTTAGACAGGTATGCAGGGTTTCAATGCTAATATTTAAAAAATCGAAGACATAACATAAAAAAATGTTTGAAAAGCCTGAAAATGTTCCAGATTAGGGACAGATTGCTTCATAGGGGATTGCACAACACATTAGGCTGTGGTAGGGTTGAAATAGATGCATTCCCCTCCACTTGTGTTTCTTTAGTATTTTTACCCTGACATTCATTATGCCAAAAGGCCACCCCAGGTCAAACAGGATTACTTTAGAAGCCATCCCAGAGTCATTGAATGATTATCCAACTACTCTAGAAGTCATTTTCACATCGTCAGGCATCATCAAGCTCTTGAGGTCATCAGCAGACCTTAGGAAAGTGAACCTGATGATTTGAGGATGAGTTGAAAATGAGTATCTGATGACGCCACAAGGTGTGATTGTTTCTTATAATCAGAGGATTAGCAGTCGATGACGTCTCAAGATGAGATAGTTCCTGATGATTTCAGGATGCTTTTAAGATGACTATCTGTTTACTTCAGAGGCACTCACCAAATTAAACTGGCCCTGATGGTTTGAGGAGGGCTTGCTTATTACTTGAAGAGCCTTTCTCGCCTTAATAATAATTTAAGAATTACTTGTTGATTAGTGAACAATGAACGCCGTTTAGCTAATGCACAAGTTTTCATTTACATACAAATAAATGTTGCTTCATACTAATGGGGTCTTCACGCACCAGGAAGTAGAGTGTAGTATGCTGCCTTACTGAAATTGAGTATTTATTAAACATTGTACATTTATGACAACTCAATGTTTCTCAGTATACTTTTACGTTTAAAAGATAACAAATAATATGATTTACCACAATTCAGCATATAAAAGAGATATATTTATTTGAACTGTAAAGACACCGTATTTTAATGTAACATGATATTTGTTGTATGCTGACACAAAATATTTTCTAATTGTGCTCATGCACCAGCTTTTACAGCCCGAGCCAACCCATAACTCTGGTCAGCCAAGGTTTCAGATTGCTATGTGTGACATTTTTACAATTTCAGTGTAATTAAGAGTGACATATCAATGACAATGATTATGAGTGGCACTTTCTTATTAGTAAAATCAAGCAATGAGGATGAGGGAAATATTTATTTAAATATAATTACACGCATTTGATCAACATAACCCCTAAAAGAATTTAAAAGTGTTGCAAAGCACCAGAAATGGAGGGACCCTAACCTCCACTTGTGTGTCAAGGTCAGTAGGTCGAACATAGGCGTCGGTCTTCCTGTAATTTAACTCGGCCAGAGCGCCGACCGGCAGCAGCAAATCCTTTGGGGCCTGCTTTGTCGAGGAAATTACCAGAATGTTAAAAGAAACTATTTAATTGGTACATGAAAACTGAGATTCTGGTACCAGTGTTGTCTGTGCAGCTGCATGCATCTGGTTGCGGAAGCCTGCCTCCGGGCACTCGACATGGCTGGACTTCAATGTCTTACCCCAGACCACAAGTAGAAATGCAGCAATTTTAAAAACTCCCATAGAAATTAATTACGCTGCTGATTAGAGATTGGGTGGAAAAATACAATCTCATTTGAGCTGGAGGAACTGCTAAATTCAGCACAGAATGGGTGAAATTATGCCCATTTGATTTGATATACTAGTACCTGAAAAACTTACGTCCGCCCGTGGCCGCGCTGAAAGTAATTTTTGAACTTGCACCACTGATGTTACAGCGCGATAGCGCTATTCAATGAAAGCACATAGCTGCCAAGGTTTCAGATTACTACGAGTGACATTTTCATATTTTCAGTGAAATTTTGAGTGACATTTCAATGAGTACGAGTGAATATTTACACGATGTTGAGCGCTGCTGGCTCAGGAGTGCAACTTGGCTGCGGTTAAGTGAAAGTGGACAATAACTCCAGCTAGGTAAAATACTGTATGGATGACAGAACATCGCCGCAGAGTTAGCTCAGGGAGCTGCAGAGCTGGTCTCTTTATTGCACTGAAAACTGGATTAAGATACTCCTTTGGAGAGAGAGAGGGGCGGTGGTTTAGAACGAGTTCTTCGGCATCGCAGATAGTGAGAATGGAAGCCCAAAGGTGAGGGCAGAGGTTACAAGAAACTGACGGGACACTCCATATACAGTGTCACCAGCTTGCATAACGGCTGCTGGCCCACAATATGAAGCGTGATCCCATCGGTGAAACACAGCGCACATCCGGTAGTGCCAAAAGTTACTTCAGTATTCGGTGCCGTTTGCGGAGCATTATAATGATCAGTCGATCGCCCGGTTGTTTTGAAAGGGAAGGCTATGGTTATTCCTTCTTTTATGTTTTAATTTCTGCCAGCTTTTAGAATTACGTCGCTACGGGGAAGGATTTTGCCAGTAATCGGAAGCCGCATGTATTTTTTTTTCTCAGCCACCCAATAATGTTTTCATTATAGCAGCGTGCATGTATTTTTTTCCTCAGCCACCCAATAATGTTTTCATTATAGCAGCACTGCACGCTGCAACCGGAAACTGCAGCCCTGAATATCATGAGGATACCCTAGACTTCCATGAGAGCAGCCTCTTCATATTGTCACTTGCAGCATATGGCAGGCGGTTCGTCCGCAGCAAATGGGCAGTGGGGTCTTGAATCTGGTTACTGTCATGTATGGGCTTTGGAAGTGGCTGCTGCGGGATCGGACATATGAAACACACGCAAATGCACGTTTTATTCTTCCCTTTCAGAAGCATCGGAATGGCAGGCAGAGAGAGGGTGCGATGCAAGTGTTGTGCACTAGCCTCTCAGGTTGCTGGCAGTACACAACAACCCCCCCCCCCCCCCCCAACCCACCCCACTGTGTGGCAGCCCAGGCTGAAACAGCTTCCCGGGCACATACAGTCGCCCCCCCCCCATTACTTCACGGGTCTTTAAAAGACCATTCGCTTGTTAATGGGGCTTTCTTGGTTTTTCACTACTTCTAGAGCCCCTGCATGCCACTCTGACTATGGCCCGAAGAATTAGCACGTTACACAATACCTAGCTCTGTCAGCTGAAACACAGTTGTCATTGCCAGTGCTTGATGACTACACACCCGTAATACCGATTTGTAGTCCTTTCTCTATTTCCTGAACTACACAGTAGTGCCTGTGCCTCCTCTGCATCGGACGGAAGCGGAAGTTGAGGCGCAGGCTGCAGGACCGACTGGGAGCAGAGAAAGTTCTTCTTCGTCACCGTGTACAGATTCGGGGAGACCGTACTGGAGAGGCAAAGAAGAGATATTTCCTCTGTTTTTTCGGTATTTTAGCTGTGGGGCAGGGGGAAGAGGCAGCAAGTGCGATGGGTTTGATTTTTGCCACCTCTTCTCGCACTTTGGGTTCCTCGGAAAACGCTGCCCTTTGTCCTTCAAATGGCGGGAACCCGCTACTCTTTAATATTCGGCGATAAAATGTAGCGCTTTGTTTGGGAGCGGTGGTGGAAGCAGGAGTCCACTGCTCCTCTGTGCTTTCATTACTTTGTCGATCTTCAAAATGTGCGAATGGAACCAGGAATAGATTGCATGGATGTGCTTGGCACTTTAAGACACTGCAGCAAATGTGTGTGTGTGTGTGTGTGTGTGTGTGGGGGGGGGGGGCAGGTAATGTTTGTTCACATCTCAACACAACCGTGGAGCAGACTCAGGTGGGTTATAGTTTTGTGCTTAATTATTTCTAAGGTGCACGGGGAAGCCTGTCCGAATGACTTCATTTTGAAAGAGATGGCAGTAGAATTATGTGTTTTCTAGCCTAATCATGTAATATAACTCTTTCAATATTCAGAACCCGATCTCCACCAAAGTTTGA
The DNA here is from genome assembly GCF_964261635.1 of Lissotriton helveticus. Classification (NCBI taxonomy): domain Eukaryota; kingdom Metazoa; phylum Chordata; class Amphibia; order Caudata; family Salamandridae; genus Lissotriton; species Lissotriton helveticus. The sequence continues at coordinate 469,105,025 of NC_136073.1, read as the reverse complement.
TCCCGATGGCATTACTGGCACTTTATTATCTCGCATCAGGCGCAACTATGGTGATGCTACAGAAATATATTTTAAATTCAGCAGACCTTAACCCACTTAAATAATTACTATTGCGTGTATTGGACAGCACAACTAGCCACTATTGCAGCATGCCAAGTATGCTACTACCGTGTCATCCCTCAACCATACATCTGTTTAATAATGCATAGCTAAATTTTTCCTACACTCAGCTTTTCTTTCTCACCTCTCTTCTATCCTTCTCCCCCTCATGCTCTTCTCTGTTTCAGAGTTTCCCCCTTCTCTCTGTTGTCCCTATTCTCACTGCTTTTCATTTTTCAGTTTCACGTCTCTTCCTCATTCTCTCTATTCACGCTCTTTCCTCTAGGACTGCTCTTCTTCCGTTGCCTCTCACTCATTTCTTCTCCTCTTTTCACTTTCACCATGTTCCACTCCAATCTTGTACTCCCTATCTCTGCTTTCCCAAGTTCTCTTCAAATTCTTTGTGTGCCTTTGCATCAATCTCTTCTCCATTTACGTTCTTCCTTTTGTTTTTCCTTCTTGCACATCTTTCATGACTTCCATCTGTCTGCTTCCTTCCTTTGCCACTCTTCCTTCCTACCCCCACATCAGAAAGTTTACACGTTGCAATACATGCCTGATACATTAATACAATGATAGTTCATGCACTGTATTGTATTGTAATTGATTTATATAGCGATTATTACCCCTGATAAGGCATCTAAGCGCTTTTTCGACGAAGGGAGAGACTGCGGTAAGAGTGGAGCGAGTGATCTCAACTTAGCAGAATTACTGGCACTAGAGAGCAGTAACTGATTAGGGAATGGGCAAAAGTAGCACATAGCCAGTGATGTAGTTGACAGAGGGATGAAAGGGGTATGTGACAGGATGGCCTATAGAATCATTAAAGTCATGACAATTGTTTGTGGGCCTTATGATTATTTGTAGAAAAAAAGGTTTCTGGCTGCAATTAAAATACTCTCCACCTCCCACACTTTTCAATACAAAGTTAAAGCAGTGTTTCGAAAGAAGAAAAGGCTTCCATTACAAAATTCAAATATGTTGTCCGAAGAGACCAGGTGCTGCTGGATGTTGGAGAGCACAGGTAAAACGGTGGCTAGAAGACATGTCCTGTGTCTTTTCAGGGTAAGTGTCATTCGGCTGGGCCTTGACTGTGAATGAGAACTCCAGTGTCGCCATACCTTTTTCGGTAGCCTTTAGACATGCAAGGTTGTTGCTTTCTTCAATACCTTCTGTATGCTTCTTTCCATTACACATCAAGAAGCTCCACTGCAAAGTATCTATTACCTGGGCTAACTCACTAGTGCCAGCAGCCAGATTCACTGACTATCTTACCTGGTCCTACGATGGATGGTATATCTTCACGTTTCTGACACAGTAACATGTCCTCCAGATGCAGACTCTAAGACAGCTGTCAGTTCCACGTAATAATCAAGTATGCAAAAAGTGATAGATGGAATGCTTAAATTAATCTCAGCCACTGGTAATGACTCGGGCCGCACCCCAATCCATCTTCCTTTTCCACACCATTGCACCTCAGGTCCAGCGATATGCAAATCAGTCTTGACCCTGTACTAGTGGGAACAGTTGAGCCTGAACTACCAAGCCAGGGCCCCCCCTTAACCGGAACACAAGCAACCCAGGACCGGTTTTGTCCAAGTTAGGGTTCTTCGGCCAGGTATTGCAGAATGTCTGGACGACACAGTGAAGTACACAAAAAAAGTGATGGGTGAAATGCTTAAATTAATCTCAGCCAATCGGGGCGAAAACAGTTATTTCACTTTATTCCATAGCATTTTGCATTCGGTTTCCAGTCCTCTTCGATCTTATGTCTTGCAGTCCTGAGTTGCTTCCACTGAACTAATTAGACTATTACACCATGTATCAAAAATGTGTAGTTTAGAATCTCAGGATTGAGAAAGTGTCCATAATGATGGGGAGTGAGATTATTGCCCCTTATTCCTAAAACGACTCCTATGCCTATTAACACCACTCACATCTTCCCTTGTCACTTTGCTAAGCCTTTGACATATATCTCGGGCCACTAAGCTTCTTAACACTGATTAGTACTGGTATCACTCAGTAACTCTTAAGATGGTCTGACTACAACATCCAGTCAACACCACCCTTTCCCCTACACCATTTAGCCACACATTTTTGTTACACCAGAAGCATTTACCATACCCACTTACATCACCCCTCACTCACCATTCCCAGAAGTTACTAGGCTTCACTTGCACACACCACTAGATCAAGATTTGTACAATCGCGACACTGCTCACTCTCACCATTTAAATAGTCACTGACTGACTCACTCTCACTGACTGACTGACTGACTCACTCTCACTGACTGACTCACTCTCACTGACTGACTGACTCACTCTCACTGACTGACTCACTCACTCTCACTGACTCACTCACTCTCACTGACTCACTCACTCTCACTGACTCACTCACTTACTCTCACTGACTCACTCACTCACTCTCACTGACTGACTCACTCTCACTGACTGACTCACTCACTCTCACTGACTGACTCACTCACTCACTCTCACTGACTGACTCACTCACTCTCCATGACTGACTGACTCACTCTCACTGACTCACTCACTCTCACTGACTCACTCACTCTCACTGACTCACTCACTCTCACTGACTCACTCACTCTCACTGACTCACTCACTCTCACTGACTCACTCACTCTCACTGACTCACTCACTCTCACTGACTCACTCACTCTCACTGACTCGCTGACTCACTCTCACTGACTGACTCTCACTGACTGACTCACTCTCACTGACTGACTCACTCTCTCACTGACTGACTCACTCTCACTGACTCACTCACTCTCACTGACTCACTCACTCTCACTGACTGACTCACTCACTCTCACTGACTGACTCACTCACTCTCACTGACTGACTCACTCACTCTCACTGACTGACTCACTCACTCTCACTGACTGACTCACTCACTCTCACTGACTGACTCACTCACTCTCACTGACTGACTCACTCACTCTCACTGACTGACTCACTCACTCTCACTGACTGACTCACTCACTCTCACTGACTGACTGACTCACTCACTCTCACTGACTGACTGACTCACTCACTCTCACTGACTGACTGACTCACTCACTCTCACTGACTGACTCCCTCACTCACTCTCACTGACTCACTCACTCACTCTCACTGACTCACTCACTCACTCTCACTGACTCACTCACTCTCACTGACTCACTCACTCACTGACTCACTCACTCTCACTGACTCACTCACTCTCACTGACTCACTCACTCTCACTGACTGACTGACTCACTCACTCTCACTGACTGACTCACTCTCACTGACTGACTCACTCACTCACTCTCACTGACTGACTCACTCACTCTCCATGACTGACTCACTCACTCTCACTGACTGACTCTCTCACTGACTGACTGACTCACTCTCACTGACTCACTCACTCTCACTGACTCACTCACTCTCACTGACTCACTCACTCTCACTGACTCACTCACTCTCACTGACTCACTCACTCTCACTGACTCACTCACTCTCACTGACTCACTCTCACTGACTGACTGACTGACTCTCACTGACTGACTCACTCTCTCACTGACTGACTCACTCTCTCACTGACTGACTCACTCTCTCACTGACTGACTCACTCACTCTCACTGACTGACTCACTCACTCTCACTGACTGACTCACTCACTCTCACTGACTGACTCACTCACTCTCACTGACTGACTCACTCACTCTCACTGACTGACTCACTCACTCTCACTGACTGACTCACTCACTCTCACTGACTGACTCACTCACTCTCACTGACTGACTCACTCACTCTCACTGACTGACTCACTCACTCTCACTGACTGACTCACTCACTCTCACTGACTGACTCACTCACTCTCACTGACTCACTCACTCACTCTCACTGACTGACTCACTCACTCACTCTCACTGACTGACTCACTCACTCACTCTCACTGACTGACTCACTCACTCTGACTGACTGACTCACTCACTCTGACTGACTGACTCACTCACTCTGACTGACTGACTCACTCACTCTCACTGACTGACTCACTCACTCTCACTGACTGACTCACTCACTCTCACTGACTGACTCACTCACTCTCACTGACTCACTCACTCTCACTGACTCACTCACTCTCACTGACTCACTCACTCTCACTGACTCACTCACTCTCACTCACTCACTCTCACTGACTCACTCTCTCTCACTGACTGACTCACTCTCACACTCACTCACTGACATACTCTCTCACTGACTGATTGTCTCTCATAATGCTTTTTGGTGCTTCTCACACTTCTTTATTATAACCTTTCAGCATGCTGCAGACTTCCATAGAGCACAGCTTAAAGACATAGGTAAAGTCAATATCTCTGGCTAAACACTTATAAGTTCCCAAAGGCGAGACCTATTGGCTATGTCAATGCTTGTTATTATTTAGTTGTGTAAACCAGATGCTTTAGCCTTAGAGAATGTTTGTGGCATTTCCTATTCATGCCTCCAGTACTTTTCTTTACACTTCGTAGGCATTATGTGATTGATTTTTTTAAGCTATTTGGTCATTATGATCATATTCTAAATGTTGTAATAAACAATGGATGTTAAAAATAAAGTTAATACATAAGAACTATGCTATATTTTACTACTAAAGAGGCAGTCACAATTGCAGTTACCTTGCATTTGAAAGGGACTTGATTTAAATAGTGCAGCAGGTGCAGTGGTACCAGGGCCAAATGTTGTCATAACTCCACTAAACACCAAATATTGCTATCTTTTATTACTAAACAGGAAGTCACACGTGCAGTTATCTAGCAAGCACTATGGCCGTGATTTCAATAGTGCAGCAGGTGCAATGGCATCAGGACCAAAAGCTCCAGGCACCCTACTAAACACCAAGAATTGATATGTTATTCCTAAACAGGCAACCACAAGTGCAGTTAGCTTGCAGGCAATAGGGTCATCATTTCAATGGTGCAGCAGGTGCAGTGACACCGGGTTCCAAAGCTCTAGGAACACCTCTAAACACCAAATATTGTAATATTTTACTACTAAACAGGCAGTCATAAGTGCAGCTACCTTACCGACAATAGGGTCATGATTTGAATGGTGCAGCAAGTTCAGTGGCACCAGGGCTAAAAGTTGTCAGAGCTCCACTAACATCAAATATTACTGTTTAACTACTCTGCTCTACACCTCTGCAATCTACCCTGCACCACTCCACTCTATGCCACTCTTCTCTAAAACAATCTACTTTACACCACTGCAATCTACTCTGCACTCTACATCGCTCTACTCTGCGCCAATGCACTCTACACCACTCTACGCCAGTCTACTCTGCACCACTGTTTTTTACACTGCCTCAATCTAGGCTACTGCACTTTAACACACTATAAGCTTTGATACTCCACTCGGTGGTGCTCTATTCCATAAACCTCTACTCAACTCTTTGCCACTCCACTCTACAACACTACTACATGCTATGTCACTCTTCAACACTACTCAACAACGCTCTACCTAACCCCCTCCATGCCACTTTAGTCCACTCTATTCTACAACATACTACTCCGCTCTACTCCATGCCACTCCACTCAGACACTCGATTCTACAACACTTTACACTACTCCACTTTATGCCACTCCACAGCAATCAAGTCTACGCAACACTTAACGCCACTCTGATCTACACCACTCCATGACACTCTGTTGCTAGAATCTATGCTACTTCATCACATTGCACTTTTCAACATGCAACTCTTCTTTACCCCACTAACTTTTAGCCGTGCTGAACAGCCACGCTCGTGTACAATATGGCTAAAACATATTGGCAAAGACAATAGCTCTTGCAAAGGCCAGACCATTTGGCTTTGCCAATGCTTTTCTATTTTAACCGATACTACAAACCATCGACAAAAGACATTGACAAGTCACATGGTCGAAAAGGCAAAACCTATTGGCTTTGCCAATGCTTGTTTTTGTAACCATTATTTGCTCTGCTAACAAAGTAATACAACTGTATTTCTTAACATCTTGTGAATGGCAAACAAGTATTACTATTACACCGCCATGCAGTAATACAGTCAGAACCCATCCTGCGGCAATACATACCCATTATTAATTAATCAACTAGTACGTTTCCAGTCACCTTCTAAAGTTATCCTTGGATCATCCACGAGTAAGGCAGCCTCATTCTGAAGTCATCACAAAATGATTCTGTAATAATACAGCCCCATCCTGAAATCATCATGGGATCATTCTGGAGTAGTACAAGGTCATCACATGTTTTCCACTGAAGTAATCAGGGACCCATCCTGGAGTAATCCACCCTAATCCTGTAATCAGCATGGGATCATCCGGCAGTAGTTCAAGCTCATCACATCTTTTCCACTAAAGTAATCGGGCCTTAATCCTGGAGTAGTTTCTCTGATGACTCTAGATAAAGTCATCCCATTTAAATATTCTGCCCTGTGGGCAGACTTCAGGATTGCTTCGGATGACATCCCCAGTTAATTGCAGGAATCGCCTGGCTGAAGTCATCGAATGACTTCAGAATCACTCCAGGATGATATTCCTGTTTGACTTGGGACATTTTACCAGGCGCGTTCACCGAGACCTTCCTTGGTCGGGGTAGCGTGCATGTGATCGTGACGATGCTGGCTTATTATTAAGAGCCTCGGGTTGCAGCATAACATGCTCCATGAGGGCAAAATGTCAGCTGTCGATCACCAGAAAAGTCTCTTTCGTCACCCGCCACATCCCTATGTATTTGGACATCAAATTTCATTTTTGCACAGTACTGTCGCAACAATTCAAGGCAAAAAGACACATTTGTGCGGATAATACTGATTGTATTGGCGCTGCTTGGCGCGGATGCATGAAGCCGATTCCCTGACCTTTAAATACACCATTTTCGCTTCTCGCGCCCCGCTGGGCTGCCTGCCTGCAGCCCCGTGGTGCTTCTGTAGGACACGCTGCCGCGCCGCCATTAATTGCCAATCCAGAATGTACCGCCGCGAAGTAATTGGATGCGGGGATTGGCGGGAAAGCGCTTTCCAGGCCACCTAGGAAGTATTTCATAAGGAAACGTCTAATATTTATCTCGCAATTACTGCAGTAAAAGTGCATTACATTTCGGGAGTGTTAAAGCGACTATTTCTGGAATGTAATTTTTAGTGTTATGTAATTGCCACAATTAGTTTTAATGGCAATGCCGCTTTAAGCCTGAACGCTTAGCATGTAAGTGCTCCCTCTCTAGGGATTCCTGTTGGCCCGATGAATGTTGTACAGTCAGAGTCCCATTTGGTAGCCCATTAGTGGCTGAGTACTGAATGGCCCCATATTCCGCCCTTTAGGGTTTACGGCATACCGGGGACATTGGGAAATCTGGTTGTGGTGGAAGTACCCCCTGTTCCAAGTTTCTGGGGGGGCTCCTTTGTTTGAGCGTAGGAGGTCTCCCCATGAAGAAAACGCCCAGGCCAGAGCTGAAAAATAAAATGGTAATAAAATTTATTTTTTCAAATTTTATTTTTCAGTAACCAACCTGTCTCGAACTGAGTGACAGGACAGGGTAGGGCCAGTGCTGCCGAGTGGCGACAGGGAGATGTGCGCTAAAGTCTAAAATGCGCATGTCTCTTTGGCCGGCAGTCTTGTGATGGCCAGCCAGACATGCACATTTTAAAATTCTCTAACTTTGCTGTCTTAGACAGCTGGGTTAGAGAAAGCACAGACCTCCAGTGCTCTTCAGAGCGCTGAGTGAGGCTGCTCCCTCCAATCCTGGCGCTGCTGTCATGCTGGTAAGAGCAGCGCCAGGATTGGTTAGAGGAGTTGGCTGGCCCCCCGTCGGAGCCTGCCTTGAAAGAAGGCCTAAGGAGGAGGAAGTTGCGTCGCGCAGAAGGGTAAATTAATTTTTATTTATTTATTTATTTTTGAGTCACCCGCCCCACCTCCCTCGGTACATGCCAGCCTCCACTGAGGCATGATGTGCGTGCATTGGCGTTTCCACAGCCATTCTGCCAGTTTTGCCTGGTATTTCACCCAGGGACTTTGCCTGCTAACAGAAAAGTCTCTGAGTGAAATAGTGCTCAGGTTACTGCAGATCTCATAATCACTCTGAGGTCGGCGCTACTTATTACCAGCACTGTGCGATTGCAGCAAGACGCATAATGAGGTCCTTAGTGTTTGTTGGGCAGAGGGACATGCCTCCCCTGATACACTCTCACCACCCAGATGCCTGATTTAAAGGCTGACAGTGGTATTCCCACCTCCATTTCATGACTTCCAGCTACATTCAGGTTATACTCTGGTTCTGACCACGGTGCCCAAGCTATGAGGAAGGGTTTGAGGGTAGGCACCGCCTGCTTAGAGCGGACAACACCCTTTGTCCCCCTCCATGGCTCATGGACTTCTGCTGGTTCCCACGGGCCGTTGACATATAGAATCCCAAGGGTCTCCTCCACGACCTAAGGCACATGCGTGGTAGGCCTGTGGGAAGCCTTATTCGCCCATAGCTTTGAGGGCTGATGCACAGGGAGCTTTTATCCTAAGCAGAGCTATATCTTCAGGATGAGCCATGTCCCCTGGGCGTGGGCGGTCCATGTACCTACCCCTCCTGAACGTACATGATTAAATAGCAGTAACGGGGTAAATAGGTTGCCAGAGATTTACTAGGGCGGGAGTTCATCCAACCCCAGTCGGCATCAGCAGCTCAACTAGCCGGCTCTCTAGAGCTACGTGGTGGAACAAGACCACAGACCACACTGCAGGAGCATTACCACCGCTCTGATGTCAACCTCTACACTGCCATGACCTAGATGCCACTAATCTCAGGAGGAATGTCTAATATTTCCAAAGGTGATAGGTTTAGTAAACCTCGGTGTAGGCGCTAACTTTACCCAAGTATAAATTGGGGCTTAAATGTCTGGATATAACTAAGGGGCAATAGGGAGAGTACAAAGCATAGTTAAAATAAAACCCAAAAAGAACCACTACACATTGACTCATCGTGTTTCGGTGGATGGTCATCAGTTAATAGAGCTGAGAACAAAGGGTTGAACCAATGACGTGAGGTAAAATCTCATCACATAAATGTACATGTACAATGAGATCTAACGCAGAATCTGTGACCTAGTTCGTTCAGTTTCATTCTCATTTTTTTTTAATAGTGCCCAGTCTGACCAGTCTCGCAGTAGAGCGCACTACAGGCACTTTTAATGGGGTCCTCCTTTTCACACTGCCAAGCTTCATTTTGCTCCACTAAAAGATGCATTGTGAAGCTGGAACAGAGTCCAAGTAGGCGCACAATACCAGACCATCGCTCATCTATAGTGAAGCACAAGTTGTCAGATTTACATGAAGTCCCATAGGAACTTGTAGTCCAGGCTGCAAAATTCCCCTATATGGTACCCTTGCATATTATATGGCAGAGGACTTGTAAATCTAGCACAGGGACTACAAATGTAGTACATAGTGTATAGCACCGGCAATTCAAAATGATGGTAGATGGAAAGTAATTCTATTAGAACGTTGGATACCCCAAGGTTTGTAAAATTGGTGCTTGGAGTGTCCATTCAGTATTGGGCAGGCTGCAATGCCAATGGGTTTGCAGCTGCGGCATTGGGCATTCCACCCTGAAAAGAGTATGCAAACATGAAAAAGGATCTTCAGTACCAGCAGCAGCCATGGTCCGGCTGGCAGGAGCTGTGGGGCCGGGTGTGTGGGGGGGGGGGGGGTAATTTCGACAAACGACGACCAGGTAAAATTATTTATTTATTTAATTTTCCCTCGTGGTCGTCTGTCGATTCCCCGCTAACCTGCCCCACCGCTCTCACCTGCACGGGCCGCGGCTGACCAGCAGATGGTGTGTGATGTTGGTAGAGGATGCGTAATACGGATGTATGACGTTACAATGCATGCTATTTCAACGCATGCCTTTACGAAGCAAGTTTTACAACGCAAGTTGTTACAACGACTTGCGTTGGGGGGCGCTGGATAGTGAATAGTTTAATGTACTATTCCAACTCCAGTCCCCGTGGATAGTAGGGAAGGTGTTGGAAACTATTCCCTATCCTAGAGCGCCCCCCCAGCGCAAGACGTTGTAAAAGTTGCGTTGTAATGGTTGCGCCGTAAAGGTACTTCGTGTAAAAGTTGCGTTGCAAAGGATGTTCCCCGCGTAATACTGATAGAATCTATACAACGCTGACAGATGGCCTATACAACTGGAAGGTTGTGTGTGATGTGAATGCAAGGTGTGTAACTCTTGCATGTGGGTTGCAAACTTGCCTAAGTGTGTGTGTGTATGTGTGCACCAAAAACAAAGCTTGTAACGCTTGCATGTGCTATGCAAACATGCCAAAAAGGAAATGTAACTTATTTTACGAGTATCCAGCGAGCATGTCACTCTAGCCGAGGACATATTCGTCTATAGAGAGTATATAACCCCAGTATATGGTATGTAAAGCTGGTGAAGGGTATGTTACTGTGTCAGGGGGATTATACTCCTTTATGGAGGTCATAGAACACTGGCTAAATGTATGTTGCTCTGTCAGTGGGGATGTAACCCCAGCAGAGGCAGAGAACCACCATGCAAAGAGTAAGCCACGGTTGGATGAGTTAGTTACTTGTGCCTTCATTGGGACAACTGCGGAGCCCTTATTATCAACGCGTCTGTTTTCAGCCATAGACATGCTGTGTAACATGGATTAGGTCAAGTCATCTGCAGGTTACGCATGGATCTCTTCAGCAGGAATATGAACCAAATGGGCTGTCTTACTACAGCATTTATTTTGCAGTGCTGTCTTGCCTGTCCTTTAAACGTATTCTCAACTTTCTTTTCAATCTCATTCCCACTATGCATCACCTCCTTCTCTATCAGTTATGCCTCCATTTGTGCTAAGAATTTAAAAGTTTTTTTTTGTAGGTTGCAGACTGGATTGAAACTTAACACACAAATTGCCCAATTGGCCATGGAAGTTTGATGAACAGTCAAGGGATACTTTTGAAAGGATTCACCCACCCCTGGGTGTGGGAGTGGGTGGGGTGATTACAAATCACATGCCTAAACTGACCACTAGAGGTCCTAAAGAGCCCCAAACGCCTGTATATGCATGCCATTGGTTTATCCTGCTGTGATTATACAATGAGGTCAAGTGGCTACAAAAGAGCACTATTCACACAGCTAGATGACAAGGCCAGGAGCACGAGGCACAACAACGGCCATTGATTCTTCAATCTGTATCGCCCTCTCCTCTCCATTTTGAAAAGCTTGAGCTGTTCGGTAAACCTTTCTATCCACACTTCATGCAGAGCAAATGTAATCCCCATTCCAATTCATTTTCCATGGAGATTTAGCAACTGCTTCGAGCAAGTCTGACAGGAAGAAAACATTCCCTTGAGCCTCTGCCGCAGTATGCGTGGAGCGCAGACAAATATTCACAGGCATTATCTGCTAGAGCTCCCTGTCTTCCATTTCTTCCTCATCACTTGCAGAGTCCCTTAAGACTAACAGGTAATGGGGCTTGACTGCGGAAGTGAGCATATTCACGCAAAGCCAAAGCAGCACCCCTGGATTTTAGAAGAACAAATGTGAACAAAAGATAATGTAGTAACCAACAAATAAAACAAAATATATATTTATTTATCTGGGGTGACGGGGTAGAGAAGCATTGATTTTTTTTTTATTATTATTTTTTTAGTCATATGCAATCCAAACACTTGAGGAAATATGATCAAGGCAGCATAACATGGCTGACAACCTGAGCCTCAGTGATAAATGGAATTATAGGCTGATGGATTTGCTAGCGCGTTTCTCTATGCAAATTCAAGAGCCATAAAGTATGTCCCCGGATTGACCAGGAGCGTCGTTAATCACCTAAGCATGGTGACCAGGCGTCCCGGATTTGCCCGGACAGTCCCGTTTTCACCAGCTATCCCGGCAGATTTCGGGAAATGTAGCTCATTTCCCGGTTTTCAGAGAGGGTCGTCTGAAAACGGTGGCAGGTGCCTTTTTATGTTTTACATAGCAGGAATAGTTGCCAGCTGTGATAAGGAAGCAATTTAATTGCCAGGCATGATACTGACTATAAAACGTGCATTCTGATTATGTTCTTACTGCCTCTTTTGTTATTCTATACCGATGAGCGCTGTCATTCTGTGCGCTCAAAAAAAGTAACATTTTAGTCTTTCTTCTATTTTTGTGAAATGTCCCGTTTTTGGCTTGAACATTCTGGCTAATAAATCAAAGCCTTCCGTATTATGTGCAGCACATTAGGTGTCAGAAAAAGGATAGCGCATATTTTAGTATCAAACCATGAAGGTGTATTAAATTAAATGATCTACAGAAGGCAAAAATCTGATTAGTAGCAGTTAATAATCAGAATGCATAAGCATCAAATATTAGGCAAATCAGGTTAAATCAAAGACTTATAAATCGGAGGACACGCCAGCATGGTGTCACCCTCAAAGGAATGGGACAGAAGAATAATAATGCCTTTCTCTGTGAGAGCACACTTTAAAGCTTAAAGAATTCTAAGAGTCGCACAGCTTAAGGCAGTTCTCAGGAAAACTGTCCAATTAAATTAAAGCAAAATGATACAATTACATACTCAATAGGTTCTCAAGGTTTCTCACAATACAAGCTTCTCTTTGGGCCCTTCAAACGTACACTATTTGTAACAAGATAAGATACATGTACTACTAGTCTGCACACTCCAGGTGTCTCTTGAATGTGGTATTGATTCAAACAACATTCTACGATAATTACAAAGAAAAAAAAACTTTCGGCACTTGGGAAAGCAGGTAAAAGAATATTGTATGTGCCAATATTATAACTCAAGCTTGCCTAGAAATGAAATGGTCATGTGTCACAGAGCATTATCTATAATAAAATCTAAATGTGAATACATTTTTTTCTTTATAAATAACATTAGTGGGACTATGTTTTAATGTCACGTTAATGCAAAAAATTGTAATATATTAAAAAAACAACTTTACTTCTTAGAATAACTTTATTAATCCTCACAGTTGTCAACTCTGTTTGTTGGGTTTTGCAAAGTCCATATAACCAAAACTTCATGTTTTTCAGAGAAACTAGTTGGGAAACATCCTTTACGACGCAACTTTTACCACGCAGTGCCTTTACAACGCACGTCTTTCAACGCAAGTCATTACAACGAATTGCGCTGGGGGGCACTCTAGGATAGGTAATAGTTTAATTTACTATCCATTACCTTCCCTACTATCCACGGGGACTGGAGTTGGAATAGTAAATTAACCTATTCACTATCCAGCACCCCCCAACTCAAGTCGTTGTAACGACTTGCGTTGCAAAACCTGCGTTGTAAAAGCATGCGTGGTAAAAGCATGCGTTGTAACAACGTACATCCAACTAGTTTGTCTAGGTCTAATTGTGAGCCTTATTGCTAGGATTCTCTTGTAGATATCTAGGAAAGGAGCTGTTTTTTTTGCTAGATGAGGATGTAAAATGGAATGGGAATTTGTACAACTGTCGCTGTGTGGCCATGTAACAAGTGGCCATCTCATGGATGAGTTATTTAGGACCCTGGGAACAGGGATGAATTAAAGATGTTATAGAATGGGCGATTGCCGAAAAGGTCAGGAGGGATGAGAAGGCGGTGGAGGACCTGCAAACATGGAATGGGCTTCTAACCAGATTCAGTGAGGAGGAAGGAGGCTCTGAGATGGACAAGCATGATTCTGAGGCCTAGCAGTTATACGGAACTACAAGGGCAAGGGCGGATGTTCAGGAGAGCAGGTAGAACTGGCCATTATTCCTACTGTATTTTTTTTGTTAATGATGATCCCTTTGCATGTAAGTCTTCCTGTTTCAAGACGTTTGAGATGCTGGCTCAGGTACCAGGATTAATTAGTGGTACAATGTTAGTAATGTACTTTTTAATGAAATGAATAAAATAATTATTGGAAAAAAAAAGATCTGCCTCTTCATTGATGGATTACGAAAAACCACATTCCAAATATTTGAACAGCTCAGAATTTGATTGGGTTCATCTCAGTGATCGATTGCACGCGAACAGAGTTGGGACCAGGTGGCTAGCCCAACTAGAAGAATTTCATTTGTCGCACCATTCAGTACTAACATGCTCCATGACATCCAGCACACAATGTCCAAGAGACACTCTGGGTACGATAGTGGAAACCTATTATCAAACCCTGAAATAAAACCATAGTCAGTAAAGTTCAAATGTCTATGTATGCTGATCAGAGTAGTGCATCGGTCATGACCACTATGGTAGAAGCTGGTAGAGCGAGAGTAGGTCATCCGACCACTGAGCTGATACTCAACTGGCGTCAAAATCTTTAACGTTCCCTCTACCAGCAATTGATGCAGCTGGTGAGCCACCCCAGATGGGTCGGTATTACCATAAGGTACCTCAATGTTAGGTTGTTTGAGTGTTTGGTTTACCCTGGATGCCAATAATGACACCAAGCACTGTGTAGATAGTTTTGTTATTTTATTCATGGGCCTTAACAACCTAGACAAGAAAAATATTGACCTTTACTTTGTAGCCACCGCTGAACATTATACTAGTGATGCGCCATTCCAAATTTTAGCTGGGACAAGTGGACTCGCTGATTAAAATTAATTTTGAGTACCACTTAGTCCTGTTTTAAAATCCCCGTCACATCCCCCTCACACTCTTCACACTCATCTACACCACCTAGTCCTATACTCGCACTGCTCCGCACCTTACGGCTTTGGGAATAAAATGTCTCTTACAAAGAGCCTCTCATAGGGTGCTTTGTTCAAACACTAGGGTAGAAGCCTCATGATTGTCAAATCAACCACACGTAAACATTAAAATATTAGAATTGTTTCTTGTGAAGTGGAGACAAGATCCTTTGATAAAGGAATCTCTGCCATGGCCCAAAGTACTAAAGCACCTGGTACCTTCCCATCTGTGCTCTCTCTGAGGAGGATTGGAAGGAAACATTGATGTTGCACAGGGAAGTGGCCATTACGGCTTGCGGTACAGTGATCCATTTCAACTACTTTCATAGAATTTATAACACCGGAAGAAGACTCCAGCAGATGAATAATAATCCACATTTGTAAAGCGCGAAGAATCACCCATAAGGGTCTCTAGGCGTTGGGGGCGGTCGGGAAGATTAAGCAAGCTATTGCCCAGAGTCACATGGTGCTGGGCTAACCTGCCACCGGAGCCGGGGACTGAACTGTGATCCCCAGAATCCAGCGTCAGTCACCCTGGCCGCGGCGCCACACCTCCACTCTGACCTGCCTTCTGTGTCTTAGAATTTAGGATTTCTATTGAGTCATACCTTTCGGGCATATGCTACCAGGGCCATTTCTGGGGCACAGGGATGTCAAGTGAGTCTTCTCCATAAGTTGACTCTATTCCATAACTCAAAGATATTGACACCTGTCGCCAGAGGAAAGGCCAAAGGAAAGGCCATCTTAACCTGGGACTTGTGCTGTCTCAACAGGACATTGTTCATCCCTGGGAGACAGCTGATCTCCACCTCTTTGGAGGGTTGGCTTTGGGATATGAATAAATGTATTGCTCTGGAAAAGACAATTTATTAGGTGCAAGGATGGGAATTCAGTGACAGTAACATCAGATCAAGATCAGTCAATATAATCATGAATGTGATTAAGTTTGGGAGATACACCAAACAATCAAGACTTCAGTCAATCAGGATTTGTAAAGCGCTTCTGCTTCACTCGTGAGGGTCTCAAGGCGCTGTGGGATCATGCTGCGGGATCACCACTGGTCTAAAGATTCGCTCTTGTACTTTCATCCATTTATTTCGAATAATTCTATCATTAATGGAAATGACAATATTTGTTTATTAAAAAATGTGAAAGTCGAACTTATGCATGTGCTGCTTATACACAAGACAGTCGGATACCTCTTGGGGCTTCTCTGTATACAACATGCCATCTGATTCTTCATAACGAAGGTGCATAGATTCACCGCCAAGAAGCCACACCTTTCATAACACGTAATGGCAACGGCTAATACAATGTGACATCAAATTATTTACTGGGCATAAAGTGACTTCGGAGAGCAATTACTATCTCATGAACCCAAAGCTAGAGTCCTGCTTGACAGCGACCAGTGTAGGGGACCATACTGTTCAAGCGGTTTAAAACATGTATATGTCTATATATTGCCATCGGTGCATCACAGAATCATGGGCGGCAACAGTAATATTCAAGTATAGTTAGGAAGCGGGCTGCAAAGTGGTTGATGTAGAGGCCACGATAAGCCAAGGGGAGCCCCACTCCACCTGGGGGCCCCTCTTAGCTGTCTCCCCACACCCCGCGGTCTTGAACACAGATGGCAGATCAGAACCCCACTGTGATGGAAACCAAGAGCCAATGACACAGTCTTTAAAACAAATGGGCTTTGTGGGCGAGTGGGTATGGCGGAGCAGATTGCGTTGGTGGGTAGAACCTCCAGAAGCTAATTGTTATTTTGTCCTATGTTAGTAGCTTGAGGGACGTATTAGGAAAGCAGGGGAAAGGATTAATGATGGAGACAGTACCGGCTTTGGTTCTGGTGGCGCCCTTTGCCACAATGTTTGTTGGCGCCCCCAATGACTGCCTCACCACAGATTCCCTCACTACCACCCTTTAACAGTGCCCCTAAAGTCTCCATAACCACTCTCTCTCAGATGCATTTAATTAGTTTTATGGCGCCTCTCATATCAGTGTAGGGTGTCAGAGCACTTTACATCACACACACACTACACAGCGACAATCATCCATAAGTGTGTAAATCAGTGTATAGGAAATGTTACATGAGACAGAGGCCTACAAGGTGTATGAGTCACATGTCATCCATACTGTCAGGCAGTATAGTTTAATAGTGCTTGGTCTGGAGAAGCACAAACGTAGAATTTAAAACTTACCACCATGGTTGGGGGGTTCTTCTTAATAATCTAATCAGAATTAATTTCTATCCAAATGGACCCCTTACCCAACATTTGCATAATAAAAGACTTTGGAAAAAATCATAACGCTCTAATCTATACCATGTAGTTTCTCTGCAGCTCTTTGATGACGGTTGATAGCTCACTGTTCTATGTTGGTATTTTAACTGCAAGTAAAAAAAGCATCTCTCAGAGAAAAGCAGTAACCCTTTGACTTATTTACATATATGCCCTTTGTGATCTGCATGGTAAACTTTATTTGCAGCAGGCATATTAACCTACTGCGCTACCTTAGATGAGCCAAAACATCCAGTAGACAAACTTCAGATCTCTCTAGGAAGAACATTAATCACCGGAGTTATCGTGGCATTTTTACTGGTGCCTGAAAAGTGCTGGAGGCAAGGAACACGGCAGCAGGTGCTTTTCAAACACGACGTCCCCACCCGAAGTCAGCGCCCGGTGCAGTGGCACGGTCCCAGATCCGGGCCCTGGATGGAGGGGTGTAAATCAACTTGCGGGTTGTACATCACAGGTATACAGGCGCAGGGCACAAGTCCTAAAAAAATCAGTGGGGGGACGCTGTCACCGGAAGTGACGTCACGCCAAGAAGTGACGTCACGAAAGGTGGCTTGCCCCATCGGGCTCACTCACCTCGCTCACCCTTTAGATGCGGTTGCATCTGCGAAGCCAGCTCGTGTGCAGCGTCCTGTGAGCTCCGATCTCATCCCAGAGAGGCCAAAGAGTGAAGTCCATCTGTTTGGCAGGGGGGACGGCGTCCACCCGGTAAAATAAGTGGGGGGACGCCATCCACCCGCGTGGTACCCCGACTTGAGCCCTGCGGGCAGGCCCTTTCTGCTGCTTCTCGCTCCAGTGTGCACTCCCACATGATTGATTTATTTCGGGGCACAGTGCGCTGCTGCTCAGTTTGCTTTTACCAGAAGCACACAGGAATATTTAAAAAGTCCACAGAGGCTTTTGGGAAGTCTGGCTCATTTTTCATACAAATGAAGCCCTAAGCATTTACCAAAGAACCTTGAGACCTTCACTGCATCCTGTACCGTCATCTGGCCTCATGGCGCTTCCTCAGCATGCTCGTGTCCGGAATTTACCCGGGCAATTAATCACCACCTTCAATGGATTCTGGAGTCACAAAATCATTAATCGGTTTGACAGAGGGGGAGGAGCGAAGAATGGGCGATTCCAAGCCTTGTGTGCCAGCATTGCAGGTTCAGGGGCTCAAACATGCATTCCTCGCACTTCCACGCCTATGCACTGTGTCCCTCCACATCAGGGGTCTTCAAACTGGGGGCGGGGCCCCTAGGGAGGCTTCAGGTGATCCCCGGGGGTGGGTGCCAGACTCTGGCTAAAAGAAGCATTATGCTGATAACAGTGCTTTGTTTTCAGTAGAACATAATGAGTGGCAGTAGGCCGCTCTGCAGTGGGCCATCAGGAACACATTTTGTCATTTATATTCTGGTTGGGAGAAGGTGCCAGCAGGGAAGGGATTCCAAATATTCTGCAGAACCCCCATCCCCATCTCTAATAATCACACTGTGGATACCTTTACACGTTAGTAGGGTCTGCCTGACCAGAATAGCATCTTTGGCAATTCCGTATTTGATTTAATTTTTATAACAGTAACATAACTTAAATGTGGGAACAGAACTTAACTGCAAATTTTAAAGAAGTCCAGACATATTTAAACATGGGCAGTATAATTGTAAAAAGTTTTTTGGGGGGGTTGATGGTGTTTTTTCCCACTGTGAGGGGGGGAGGGGACACAGCATAAAAAAGTTTGAAGACCACTGCTCTGCACCATAGGAGCACCAGTCAGAATTGAATGCACTCCAATTCTCAAGGGGTCATGCTCCACTGTAGTTGTGGACCCCTGAGGAGGCGTTACAGCTCCCCACGGGTCCCAGACCACAGGTTGGGTACCACTGCTCTAGGCTGTTTTGAAACTGCTGCTCTTTAAGGAGTAGGAATGCTCAAGTCACTGCTAATTATCATGCTGCACCTCCAGCTTTCAACAGAGAGAGCACATTGGCCGCTCGTTGAAAGCTTGCTCCTGTTTCTTTCCCTGAGCTGTGCCCTCAGGGCTGCAGTGGGCGTGGAGGACACTAAATGGTTACATTTAGTATTCTAACACCAGTCCTAGAATATCTGGGGAAGGAGCAACTTTCCCCCAAATATTCCAGTAGGTTTATTTACTATTTTACCTCCAATTCTGGAATCTTTTCGGGAAATTCCCCAAGTGTTTTTTAGGAAGGGTAGAAAAGTAATAATTTTGAATTGGAAAAAGTGCAGCCCTCAGGGCGCAGCTCATGGCAAACATCTTGGAATACCTTGAGGTGTCAAATGTCATGTGGTTATGTGATATCACTTCCTGTCATGTTGTTGTTTTAATTAATTGATACCCTTGAGGGTGTGAAGTATGTGTTAAGTTTTCATAGCGTTCTGCATTGGTCCAATTGGAGTGTGACCTGTTCGCAGATGGTACGCAATTGTAAATGGGGGTACATGTTTGTGAGACTTTATGAGTGAAACAGGCCGGTCCCCTGAGTGGGAGGATCCATTTAGTTAGGAGGCATGGAGAGATGGAAGGATAAATAATTGGATATATCTCATCAGCTCACGTCGGTAAAAAGCAGGGCCTATTTCAGAATGCATCACATTTTTATAATGGAATTTTGTCTCATTGCACTAATTTAACCATTTCACTCATAACTTATTATTTTGAGAAAACTCAGGGGCGGCTCCTCGTTATAGCTAAGGAGCGTCGCCCCATTGAAATACCCCGAGAGATGGGAAAATTAATTGGTAATGAAGTTAATTCATTACCATTTTATTTTTCGTCATCTCCTCCCGAACGGAGTATTAGGACGTAGGCGGGGCCACTGCTGAATGGCAGCAGCAGCAGAGTGGAGGGTGAGATGCCTTTTAGACTTGTTTCAAGTGGACATGTTTCTTTGGCTGGCCGTTTTGCAATGGCCATTGACACATGCGCACTTTAAACCTCTCTAACCCAGCTTTCCTGAGACAGCTGAGTTAGAGAAAGCAAAAGCCTCCAGTGCTCTTGTGATTGCTGATAGAGGCCACTCCCACCAATCCTGGCTCTTCTCTGATGCCCTGAGAGCAGTGCCAGGATTGGTTAAGAGAGTTAGCAGGGGCCTTGGAGTTACGGGGAAAGAAGACAGAGCGAAGACAAGGACAACCAAGCAGCAACCATGGTAAGTGCATTTTCATTTTATTTACTTAATTGTTTTCTTTTATAAAACCGCACCCATTTGCCCCCCCCCTCCAGTCGCCGAAGTTTACTAGCCGCCACAGAACAAACTAATATATGACTTGCATGTGCTGTGAGAATTTCTTCATACTTCAGGTCTGGGGAGGTTTTGGTGGAGAAGACACAACCAAAGTGCTGGTTCAAACTGTGGGCGTGGACATAGAATGCGCCAGCAGGGGGATGAGATATATTTGAGACAATCTGATGAACTCATTTGTAACCTTATAGGTGGAGGCCAGCTTTGCTAAACCCGAATAGCTCACACTGAAATTCTTATTTCTTTGACATGTAGCACAGACCTGCAGAGCCACTAAGGAGATCATTAATTATGAGTTGACCCATCAGTTCATATTGGCGTCTCAGTTTTATTTGAATCTCTTGTGGAATGGTTTTGGCCCACTGGCTCATGTTTCTTGCAATTCTGAAAGCAAGGCCGAAAGATACTACAATGACTGCCTGAAAATAGAAGACTGTTGGCGGGTACATTATGAGTTGCTGTCGCCCACGACAAGCACTTTAAATCTTTAGAATTCATTAACTTGCAGGAGACGGGACCTAACAGCTTGACGATTTTGGATGTGAGGAATTCGGTTTGAATCCTGCTGTCGGCAAAACATCCTGTGATTCTACACAAACAGTAAAACTGCCCTGACTAAAAATAAAAAAGCGTAGAAGGCTCTGCTACTTTTGTAAAGTGCTCAAATCCCCTACATGTTCATGTTGTATAAAACTGCAACACAAAAAATAAGCTTGTTTCCAGTCCAGGGAGGACCGAGCTTGGCAGTTCGGGCTGGACCGTTTCCAATAGGAGCAGGGTCAAGACTGATTTGCATATGGCTGGTTCCAAACTGGGGTGGCAAAGTGAGCAAAAGAAAAATGGATTTAACCCAGATCTCTTGTCTGGGGGAGAATGTCTGATTAATTCAGCATTCCGTCCATCGTTTGTTGCCGCAGCACTTCAAGTAATGCTCAGCATATCTTGAGAAATTAGGTTCGCTCATTCTTTTTAGATGAACTGTGTAATGTCCAACCACACAACCCGCATCCTGCTTACACTCCAAATTGTTCTTGCCTGGCGCTTCCCTCAGCTGCCTGGCCTTTCCATGCCGCCTCTCTTCTGAGGTATTGACTGCTTGAGAGGCAGAGGGAATAAAGCTGTGAAAAATGGCGGAACGGTTCCGGAAATAATTGCCTGAGAAGTTTCCAGTAGAAGTAATTAAAAGAGCCATTTAAAAGCGGCCGCTGTAGGCATATTGACGACCACAGGGCACAATTCTCCAGCTTCATCTTCGTAGCTAATCGAAAGGAAAATGTTAGCAAAAACGGTGCAGTTTGCTAACGCTGGCAGAGGGAAAACTAGTTTTTCTATACAAGTCTGACTGAAGGCCACACTCTGAATGAGAACCCAGGCTTATGTAACACTCTACACAATGAAAAGTATGTCGAGCTATTAAAATAACTTTAGGCGATAGAAACTTGCTTGAATGACTCAGTCAGGTAAATGCTTTCCGCGCGGATCTGCTGTGACCTGCAGGTCAAGGGTTCGAAGCCAGCTCACCCTTCCTCGGTTATGAGGTCGGTAAATTAGTTATTTTTACGTGGGTAAATAGGAACACTTGCTGGTTAAGCTGCTTAGAGAGAGAAATAATTATATATCAGTCACTATATAACAAACAAGTTATTTTAATTAATTTCCCTGTATAACAAGCCTGTCGCACAGGCTTTCCCTTGTTTTTCTGATATATGAAGTTACAAATATCAGCTCCACTATGACTCCATAGAAAAAATTAACATAATAACGACTCAATTTTGGGAATGAATCCTCTCTGAAATACCTGCCCCTCAAACCTTGCATGCCCGGCAGTGGTGGCTGGTGACATTTGAAAGTGATGGGGCGTAAAGCAATTGTTGTACTTCACTGAGGCGAGCGAGCCTGAACCACCTATAAGGGGCTCAGGGGGGGGGGGGGTGTAGGGGTGGGGGGATAACATGTTTGTTGTGACAGAAGTAATAAATAAAGGCTGCATTCCGATTCACAAGGGTGCTCGTAAACAGGAATTGGCAAGCTTGTAGCTGTAGGAAAGGCCTGCTTCACATTTCTCTGTCACTTATAGGAGCTGGCGAGTGAGCCGCCTATGCTGGGCACAGTGATGTGTTTATGCATTCTATAGTAGTTTCCGCAAAATCCAAATGATGATTTGAAGTTCATATCACCTAAGGGTGACTTAAAGAAGCACTGATTAACGTACCCAAGTGGGCTAATGCACCTACTGCCACGTTTTTTAAATTGTAGGTCACAAGTTTGAAGCCAAGAGGGTCGGATCCACCTGTAAAGTTTAAGGTATTAATACAATGTGTACCGAATTGGTCTGACTACAGTACTGGGGGTAAACCTTTGATAAACACAGTCTCACTGTAGTCTGAGGGGGAAACTGCATGAACGTTTTATTAACTTTGACAATGCCGTTGGTTTGGCTTTGAGGATGGGTAATACATTTATTTAGCAAAGGCACATTTTTTTCGTGCGGCATCATTTCAATCCCCTTGCCTTGCTGACTCAGCGTGCATCTTGAATATAAAAAAAATGTCTAAAATGTGCAATTTTTAATTTTTTAGGCAACAACCTTTTCAGTCCGTCAATAAGAAGATAAACTATCCGCTGTTGTTCAATGCTCTTACATTTTTGCCAGACCAGTTAATGAGCCGAAGGATTCTGTTTAAAGGCTTCAGCATTATCCCATAATAAAAAAGAAAGACATAGAACGCACCTTCCAGCCAGAATCATATTAGTAAAGCATTCCAAAAACACTTAAGAGGTTACTGCACCACCAGTACAATTTTACATATGCAAAATTCAGTCGGTCTAGTAGAATATTTGCTCTAGTGAGAGACCTCTGTCCTCAAAGATAATAGCAGGTCACACACCATTTAGCTACTTGAAGCAGAAAACAAACGAGCACAGAAAAGAGAAATCTGGGCAGTCACGGTCGGCATATGACGGGCGGGTGGGGGGAGGGAGTGGAAATGGGGAAATCGCGGTGTGGGGGTTTTGGGTGGAGGCGGGAGGGGTTTAATTAAAAAATAAACTTACCGGCCCGCTCCACCTCAGCTCCAGCCGTCCTGCGTTTTCGAATTCCAGCAGCTTTGCTCTCATCATCAGGACAGGCAGCCTCCCTCCCTCCCCTCCGCCAATCACAATAGGTGAGGTGCATCGGAGCGCGCCCCACCCGGGCTATTTTCTCTATGTATGCTGCATGCAGCAGCATACATAGAGAAAAAGGGCGAGTGAGGAGTCCTGCTCGAGGGCAGGGGGGAGTGGCTTGCCCACTGTTGTGCATACTGACTGTTTGGTCGGTCCCCAGGCCTACCAAACAGCCAGTACTAACAACAGTGGGCAAGCGATTCCCCCCTGCCCTTGAGCAGGACCGCCCACCCCCAACCAGGCACTTTTGCTTTCTCGCCCTGCAAGAAGAAGAAACATAAAATGGAAGTTTTTACCATTTATGTTTCTGCCTTCTCGCGCTGCGAGAAAGCAGTGGGGGATGCCCCCATGGCCCAATGGGGGAGCCGCCACTGATGCCCGGATTTTCATATACTGTCCCTTCGGCCTCCCTTCCCACACAGACCACCACCATCATACAGAAGGATGGGCCTTTTCGGTAGATTCTTCTTGTAAAGGCCACGTCTCTCCCTCTTAGAGTGGGTGCCCACCTGGCGGGGGAGCAGTGTCGCAGGCCTGGGATGGAGAGTGCAACCGATCTTCCAAAGGCAGTACAGCGAGGGTAGGGTGTAGAGGGGAACTGATCTCTTGATGAAAAGGTACTGTTGACTCCTGGGGAGCAGCCCTTCAGCCCTGAATTCAGCTGTCACAGGTACTCATCTGAGCACTCCTTGTAGTTCTCTCTTCAGATCAAGCTCTCTGGCTGCTCACTTTATCTTCTCAAACACTAGTTTGCCCCACGGGAGTGGTGTCTTGCTAGCACCCCATTCAGGTGCAGGTAGGCAGCAGGACTTTTTGTTCTGGTTTGCGGGCGTGCATAAAGGAACACACTCAATCATTACTTGTAAAGCGTGTCTTGTCACCTGAGAGGGAATCCAGGTGGTTCTACTCAACCTTTTACCAAAGTGTCATCATAAATATATGTTTTTAATGTTTTTCTTTGTACCTTCTTGTCTCTCCCCAACCTAAGTCTGTCCCCAAGAGATATACGGAATATCCATGTAATGTATACAGGGCATGGTTTGCACATACGTTAATTGTCCATCCCTGACTGAGTAGAAAAAAATATTTTTGGTCCTGATGAAATGCCCTGATCCTCCTGGACAGTACTAGACATGAAACATGTTTACATTTGACTTACCCTTACTGTAGTTAAAATAGACCATTACATCTATTATATGCTTGATCCAAGTTTGTAACTATGACCAAGGGGCCCAACAATTAAATATCCTTTGGATACCCTTAGTAATTTTTAACATACATTTTTCCATTCTACTCCAATCTATTTACTCAACCCCATACCCCACATTGGCAAAAAAGAAAAGAACTCCAGTAAAGAGCCCCGTTGAGAGGCCCGTTGGCCATTGCAGTGTCGGTCCAACGAGAAGCTGCCCAATGATGAAGCATGACACCCCTAGGTGTGTGTGAGGGCCCTTCCTCCTATAAGAAGCACTCCCCTTGATTCACCACATCAAGAAACCTAGATCCCCATATAGGAACTGCACAATCCTTGTTCTCATAGTCGTAGGGGAGCGTGTGCTAGATCTCCGAAAGAGCCAGAGTCCCGCCACACTTGTTCTAATATTGAGGAGTGCTCATCAACAAAGTGTTCAAGACAGTTAAAAAAATAATATAACCATTGAGTCCTGGCCATCCTTGCAGCTTGAGCTGACTTGCAATAGTCCAAAATGTCACACTTATATTGTGATATGGTTAGTATTTGGTAGTGCTGGCAGGGATAGTGGGTGGTCCCAGCCACCGTAGCCTTGTGAGAAATGCCTCGAGCTATGGAACTTATGTTTTTACTACGCCATGCCTAGCACCCCAACATTTTTTTGTCTTCTGCAGCCACTTCATGAGCTGCAGTGCCAGTTGGATGCGAAGTTCAGCAGCTATGTTCCCAGCACCAAACTAACTGTCAAAGAAAAATTATTGGAATATACTTTATTGCCCCAAAATATCTTGCATAACAACCAACATCTTTTGTCATAGAACGGATATGGCAGAACAGTGCCAACAGGGGGCTTTTATTCTGGAACCGCCAAACTTGACATCTTCTGGGATCTAGAACCCTTAATTTCTGGATAACAGTATAAGGTGGAGTAACTGTATCTCCTTCAATCAAAATAGTCCTTAAACACCCTCCTATCTGTGGAACCAGATGCACTCCTTTGTTACCTTGGGTTCGGTCATCTAATCTTTAGAGATTAGGAAAATTTGAAAGAAGGCACTATACTTTGCATTATATTCCAGTAATTTTTTGTTTGTTATTATTCTTTAATAATACAGTAATCATTTTTAAATATAATACTGTAAGAAAGGTAAAAATGAGAAATTATTTTTGTCCAACGAGATCCACTGACTATAATACATACAGCAATAAGGCAACGCCCTTGTTGCAGAAGACTGTTCCATGCCTCAGCATGCAGGTAAATTGGAAAAAAATGTAAGGAATACACCTAAAACCACAGTTGCAGATATCAGTCTTAACCCAACATGCCTATAATTCTATGTGGTACTGTTAAACTTGGCACCATGGAATGGAATGGAATTGGATTTATAGAGCGCATGGCTGCCCTTGAGCGTCCCAGCGCTAAAACAGTTAATAACAGAGCAAATGAGGAAAAAGGTTTAGGGAACTTTGGGGAAGAGGAAAGTTTTGAGTAATTTTCTGAACTTAAGGTATGAAGGTTCCTTCCGTAGGACCCTGGGCAGGGCATTCCACTTTTTTGCTGCATTCAGCGAAAACCGACGACCTCCAGTGCGGGCCTTCCTTACTCTAGGAGTAACGGCCAGGTTTTCTCCATCAGATCGAAGAGCCCGAGTGGCTTTATAAGGACAGATCAATCCCCTAAGGGCTGGAGGGCCATTACCTTGGAGGGATTTGTAGGCAATACATAGTGACTTGAAGGAAATTCGCTCCTGGATTGGGAGCCAGTGCAAGGCTCTAAGCAAAGGTTTAGCTGAAACCCATCTGGGGGCTCCCATAAGGAGCCTTGCTGCGGCGTTCTGGACCCGCTGTAAGATGTTAATCGTGGCCAGGGGTGCCGCCAGGAGGAGGGCATTGCCATAATCCAGTCTGGCCAAGATTAGTCCCTGAATCAGAAGTTTTCTAGATTCGAAAGGGAGCAGGGGGAGGACCTTCCTTACGGCCCGCAATAATCCAAAGCATCCTCCAGCCACCTTCTGCGCATGGGTCATGAAGGTGAGTTGGGGTTCAAACCACACCCCAAGACTCTTAACTTTCTCCTTTGGGGATGGTAGGTCCCCCATACAGGGAGGCCAATGGTCAGAGGACAGAGATGGAAGTGGGTGACCCATGACCATAATCTCGGTCTTCGCTCCATTGAGTCTAAGTTTGGAGGCAGTCATCCAAGAGAAGATAGCTGATAGGCAACTTAATAGATCAGAAGGGTGTCCCCTTTGTTGTGACAGCGAGACGATGAGTTGAGTATCGTGTGCATAACTAATAGATTTGATCCCGAAGGGGGCTACTGCCTCCTCTAACGGGGCCATATAGACATTGAACAGTGTGGGGCTCAGGGAGGAGCCCTGCGGCACCCCACACTGCAAGGGGACGGGTTTGGACATTGAGCCATTCTCCCAAATCCTAAACGATCTTTTATCGAGGAAGGACTCAAGCCATCTAAGAGCCAACCCTGTGATGCCCAATTTGGCAAGGCGCTGGACCAAGGTTGGGTGGTCGACGGTATCGAATGCAGCGCTTAGATCCAGGAGGATCAGGGCTGCAGATCCCCCTGAATCTAAGATGCATCTTGCTTCTTCAGTAGCAACTAGAAGGGCAGTGTCTGTACTCTGACCCGGGCGAAAGCCAGTTTGGGAGTCGCTCAGGAGACCATTCTTTTCCAAATAGTCTGAGAGCTGCCTATTCACCAGCTTCTCAGCCACTTTGCCCATTCCTGGAAGCAAGGAGATTGGGCGGTAGTTGGCCATGTCCGAGGGGTCTAATCCTGGTTTCTTCAGGAGTGTTTTGATTTTAGCTTGCTTCCAGCTAGGGGGGACTATGCCTGTGGCGAATGAGGTGTTTAAAAGCTCTGTGGCCATAGGTGAAATCGTACTCAAAATTTGTTTGAGGATGTGCATAGGGGCTGGGTCGGATGGGCCTGGGTCTCCCTTCCATTTTTTGCTGTTGCCTCCTGTGTTTTTGCTGATCGAGATGCTTTGGGCACTTTGCTACTGCTGTTCAGTGCCAAAGTGCAAGTGTTCCCTTTTGTAAATTGTTGCATGGATTAGTAATTCCATGATTGGTTATTTGATTTACTTATCAGACGCTAGTACAGCGCACCATGTGTGCCCAGGGCCTGTAGATCAAATTCTGCTGGTGGGCTTGCAGCCCTGGTTGTGCCACCCACAGAAGTAGCTTGTAAAATATGGCTCAGGCCTGCCATTGCAGAGCCTGTGTGCAGATTGGGACTGCATGTCGACTTGGCAAGTGCACCCACTTGCCAGTCCCTAAACATTTCCTTTTCTACATTTTATTCACCTCTAAGGTAGGCCCAAGATACCCCTGCGGGAAGGGTGCATTGTATGTGACAGGTAGGACATTCACTGATTTGTGTAGCATGTCCTGATAGTGAAAGATTGCCAATTTTGTTTTTCACTACTGCAAGGCTATCTGTTCCCATAGGCCAGAATGGGCAGTTTGCTTATAATATCTTATAAACATAAGTGTCCCAGGGAACAAGAGAGGAAAATAACATTTAGTATGCCTGAACTCAGAATGTCAAAGTGCATCTTTTAGTGTGGGTGATTTTAACATTCTGTGTTTGAAAATACCACTTTTAGAAAGTAGGTATTTTCTTGCCTAAACATCCTGTGTGCCTCTGCTAGGTTTGTGTATTGCATGTCTGACTTGTGAGTGACAGTGGCTGGGAGAGGGCAGCATCTCCGGCAGTCTGCTGAGTCAAGACTGGACTGAATTGACCTGGGTTGAATTTAGAGTAGGGGTGGAGATTTCCTTTCACCTGCCTGGGTCAGGTCTGCTTTCAACAATGCTGTCGCCACCTCCTGACAGAGCTGCACCAGTGAGAACAGAACTGGTTTTGGCTGGGTACAGACACTCTCTGCCTTCAGAGAACAAAGGATTTATGTGTATAATATGGGGGACCCAGACCTCATAACTTTAGATCACTACTGGGAAATCAAGGGGAACCTTTGCCAAGGAGAAGAGCCGGAGAAGCTGAGGAAGATTACTGCCCGTGTGCTGTTTGCTGTTTGGGGTTGGCCTGCAGTGGCTACTTGTTTCCAAGGAAAGGGGAAAAGGGACTTTGCTGTTTGCTTTGTGATCTACTTGAGGAAGACGATCTCCAAGGGCATGAAACTGAACCTGCCTCCTGTTCTGAAGTCTCAGGGACACAAAGACTTCACCCGTCTGTCCTGCTGCATCTAGAACTGCTGATTTAGCTGCTACAGAAGGAAATTGAAACACCGACACTGCCGAGCGACGCCGTAATCTGCACCAAGGCTGTGAGCGCTGCTCCGACTTGCGACGTGGGCCCGACGCCTGCTGCTGTGCCGCATTGACTCCAAAGCCGACTTCATCCTCACAGAGCCGATCCTCGACATGCGTGACCCCGAGTCCATCTACATCGTAAGGAACAGTGGTTTCAGCGCCACCGTAACGTCACCTCCCCGATGCAGTAAGGAACCGTTGTCTCGCCTCCCCTGCACTGCAGTAAGGAGCAGAGGCTGCACCTTCCCTGACATTGTAAGGAAACGACGCTGCGCAGCACCTATGAAGCTGCACCTCCCCAACGCCGTAAACTGTCTTTTTTTTCCATAATCTTCCAAGGTACTTTTCTTTGTGGGCTCGACGCCGCGCACCTCGTGGTCGGCGCCGTACTTTGGGATTTCACCGGTCACAACGTCGTTATAACTCGAAGTGAAGTTATTTCTTGCTACAAGCTTGTTTTAAGTGAATAACCTATTTTTAAGGATACTTTGATTACTGTACTGTGTATTTTTGTGGTTTGGTCTTGTTTTAAGTTTAGACTGGTTTGATATCCACTTGTAGTGTTTTCACTGTATTACTGTATGTGTTCACAAATGCTTTACACACTGCCTCTGAGATAAGCCAGTCTGCTGTGCCAAGTTACCAAGGGGGTGAGCAGGGGATATTTTAGGAGTGTATCCCCCTTTCTCTGACTAGAAGCAAGGGTCCCTATTTGGACGAAGGTGCAAACCATTGTCAACTAGATACCCCATTTCTAACAGGTACCATTAACAAATGTCTAATGTTTAAGGGTTTATATAAATATATCGTTTAACATAATGTTAATTCTGCCAATGTTCTCCTATCTACCTATGTATACCAGCTCTCTACCCAAATAAACCGATAACACCCAAAACTGCCTAGAAAGGTTCTGGCAAGTGTCTCCTGGGGTGTCTTTCGCTTCCATATCCTACTTTTATGTGCACACTTTTTTATTATCAATTGCTGTTTTGTGTTTCCACCACTTTTGCTGGGAGGCTATATCATTCCTTGCTTACTCTGGCTATGTATAGCATCGTTATGTTACTCTTCTACCCCCTCCCCCCACCACCGGTGCAGTCGAATGGAAGCCACTGGTTCTCCCACTACAGAAACCGTAACTGTTCTCTCATTCTATATCTGTTTCTTGACATTGATGGAGGGGGTGGGGGAAGGGACTTAGTGTAATACGTCCCCAGGTGTTTAGAATTCTTGTTTTTTTCTCCATTGATAACTTTCCCAGTTTACTTTAATCTTTGCCACTACATAGTTTTTCTATTCTTTGGTGAAATACTCTTCACAGCTTAATGAGATCATTTGTACATTAATTGAACCTACCCAAGATCGAAAATGTATGCAGAATCTTTCTTGATCAGGAGCATTCCTATGCACAAGGGCACTGCACTGGAGAAGAACACTTAAAATTCACTCATTAGTGGGACAGAAGAGGATGAAGCATTTACCACACAGTGAGGGGAAGTATTTCCTAGGTGTAATAAATACCTCCTATAGTATTCACTAAAGAAAGGAATACTATGTGGAATTCAGAAAAAAAAATCTGCCAAAAAAAGCGTTTACTGTGCTTTTCCGCCAGTGCATTTTGTCAGATTTGACCTACCAAAATATCTCAGAAGATTGAAAGAGAACTGGTATTGACCACAAAACACAAAATTCAGATATGCGTGGGAACAGGAATTAACCCCAAATAACTGAGTTTAACACTCAACTCATGATTGAGGCCTTACAATTTTCTGCAAAGTATATGTTATGAAACCACATATTGTTCATACTAAATAAGGACATATTCAACAAAAATATTGAAAAAGTAATTATTTTCACACAAATCTGGCAAGGCAAAATATTTGTAATTGTCGCCAAATTTTCCTTTTAACTATGCAGACGTTGCCAAATAGAACTTTGCATACACTCACATTTATTTAGTTCTTAAAACAGGCCTTCTTTCTATCAAATGATCAAACAGATGCTTCTTGTGTTGTGTACACCATATGGAGTATTTTCGTGCCATTAGATGTCTTCTGTGTGGTTGTGTCAAATTGTTTTCCCTTTATGCTTTTGCAGCATCAGTATAAGTAGTTTGTAATGGATTTCAATCCATCACCTTCTCTCTACCTTTCATTGCTATGCAGCTTACCGGTGACCTCTCATTAGTGCTTTCAAAATCCCACTTTTACATTTACACATGTGACAAACACAATGAAAAGGTTATGCCTCCTTGCTTTAAGAATTTGTCAATATTCTCTTCCATCTGGATTGTTGCTGTTGGAAATTGGGTTACTAGTGGAGGGAGGTGAAACCTCAGCCATGCAGCCACCACAATATCTGTCAACGTGAAGTCACAAGCAAACCTCAAATTACCCTGTGCTTAACCCTTTGGTAGCTTGTAACAAAGCAGTCAGGCTTTACTGAGAGGCAATGTGCAAAGTATGTATGCAAAACTTAAAACAGTAATAACATGAACTCACAACACAAGAAAAATTCCACGCCAATGTAGAAAAATGGTGTGAAATGTAATAAATTATTCGAGACCAAAAAAACAAAAATCCAACCAGTAGGACTGAGATATGCAATTTCAAAGTTTTAAACCCTTCAGCGCTGATGACAAAGCCAGCTCGTCATGGGCGTTACCTGCGCTACACGCATGATGAGCTGGCTTTGTCACGTAACGCGCGATTTTCGAAATTTCAGCGCACAGCGGGAAAACCCGCTAGCGCGGTAGAGGTTAATTAAAAATAGTGCCTAAAAGCACAAAGAGCCAACTGTGGTTATTTGGTCATGTCGAACTGAGACAAAGTTACATTTCAGGCCTACTACAATGGAGCTTTGGCCGGATACAGGGTCCCAGTTAGGACTGCTGAACATAGAACCTTAAATCTTGGTTTGAGGAGCATTGTGAGATCATTCGTTGAGGTTGCGTCGCACAGTAGCCGTTCTGAAGAGCTGCAGGTTTGTGATGCAGAGTCCTGTGTCATGGTCGAGGATGCCATAGACGAGTAGCTTGCAATGGGAAGTCCTACGTTGAATATGCATCGCTTACTGGTGGTTCCAAGGAGACTGTAGGGTTTTGATGTAAGGTCTGGCGTTGAGGACGCATTGCTCTGTGGCGGTGACAATGAGGCTACAAGGAGATGTGTTGAGCTGTGGCCGGTCTGTTTCACAGAACCACAGCTGGGCTGGCAGAATAAATTCAGGCCCACTTGCAAGGCTCCAGAACTGAAATGGCACCACTTGGGGGTAGGACTCACAGCAGACAGGGTCCAGGTGCTGGGTTCAAGATGGTTGGAGCGTTTTCTATCCCTGAGGCTCTGATCAAAAGGCCAGTCAGCAAGCCCTTGGAGGCACTGTGGTGGTCCTCGGTTCAAGATGCAGATCCAGTCCTTTCACCTAGGCAGCAGGCCAGCAGCGCAAAAGAGTAGCAGTACTTCTTGCAGAGCAGCAAAGGAGTCCTTCTTAGCCTTCCTCTGTTACAGAGGTGTACTGAAGACTTAGGTCTGAGGGTCCAATATTTATATCTGGTGCCCACTTTGAAATAGGGGAGGATTCTCGAGGTTTCCACAACCAACGTGATTGGGAGTTTCTGCCCCACGTACCCGGACCCCAGATCGTCTCGGGTCACAATAGACTACTGTCAAACTATCTTTGAGTGTGCCCAGGCAGAGCACATGTGATGCACAAGTGTAGTAGGGGGCAAGATGCCCCCTCATCAAGTTAGAGATGGTCCATCAAGTCATCACCTATGCTTCTTTGTCTAACTGTCTGGGAGCAATATACAAATACCAACTGCCAACTACTCCTAGTCATAGGACCCGGGAAACAGGCTACAGACACCAAATGGTTGGGAGAAAAAAATTCCCTTCTAAAAGTGGCATTTTACAAACTGTGCCAAATAATCCAACATACCCATTAGAGAGAGCTTTTAATTACAATTCTTTAGACAACAAACTCAACCTGTCTACCTCCTCCCAATTGGAAGCCACAATGTATTACACACAATAAGGTAACTCCAATGCTATCCTATGGGAAAGGTAAGTCTTGCAGTAGGGAATAACGAATTTAAGTGTTTTACTACCAGGACATGTCAAACTTAAAAGTACATGTCCTACTTTTTAAATACACTGCACCCTGCCCTATGAGCTGTTCAGGGCCACCCTAGAGGTGACTTATCTATACTAATATTATAAAGAGAGAGCCCAAAACTTTGAGGCGGGTAATCTCAGGACCACAGCACCAATCACAACACCCAATACAGCATTGGAAAGGGCAGTTGCAGCAGAAGGACATAGGCTATACAGATGCCCACCATATACATTTGAAAGGTAAAAGAACCTTACCAGCAAAGTAGTCCCTTGTGGGCGTGGGCGGGGCGCGGCATGACGACAAAAAAAAGCGTTCCTTAAACGTGTGCGTTGTGCTGAGGGCGTGTGCTGGGGGCGTGAACAAGGCCAATGGGCACGGCAATTGCAATTGCGCGGCAGCAAGGGGTGTGGCCAATGGGCGTGATAACCGGCAACAATCACGCGGCACATCCCAAAAAAAAAAGCGTGCCTTGAGGGCGTGTGGAAAACAAACATGTGCGTTGGGCCGGGGGTGTGGCCAAGGCCAATGGGTGCGGCAATTGCACGGGAGCAAGGGGCGTGGCCAATGGGCGCGGCAATTGCCGGGGCTTAGGTGGCGGCAGACGCGACTGATCGTGCCTGCGGGGACAATAACTGCACAGTATCCTGCGCGCTGTCACACACTCAACTCTCTGCATAAACGAATTGACACCAGACGCACAACATCAACCAGGGCTGGAGCCGGGCTCAGGCGGCGGATGACGCGACTAAGCGAGCCTGCTGGGACACTAACCTTTGAACTGACTGCACTTTCCCACACGCGCAGCGTCTCTAGCGTGCGCTGTCACCCACTCAACTCTCTGCATCAACGACTTTACACCACAAGCACAACATCAAACAAAACTGGAGCCGGGCCTCTAGCGGGGGATGACGCGATTCAGCGTGCCTGCGGGGACACGAAATTTACAACTGAATGCACTTTCACACACGCGTACCTACGGAAGTGGAGTACATACACACTAGAGACATCTTCTAATACTTCTTACTCCGAGGTACACACAGTATCTGCACACACATGCCTACATATTGTGACACTTCATGATAAAAATGTTCTCTACCGCGAGATTTTAAAATAAATTTCCCTTGCCTATTACACACATTCTATTTCATACCCGGACAACGTCGGAACGGGCTGCTAGTATGTATTAAAGCGGAAGGTTTGGGCCTTGCCAAAGGTTTATTTTTCAAGGTTGCCAGGCAGTTTAAAACTGCACACACAATGGCAGGCTTGAGACATGGGTAAAGGGCTACTTAAGTGGGTGACACAATCAGTGCTGCAGGCCCACTACTAGCATTTAATTTACAGGCCATGGGTACCTGTAGTACCACTTTGCTAGGGGCTTACTAGTAAAATAAATAGGCCAATTTGGTGTAAGCCAATTCTGCCATGTTTTAAGGAGAGAGCACAAACACTGGTTAGCAGTGGTAAAGTGGACAGAGTCCTAAAGCGAGAAAAAACAAAGTCAGCAAAATAGGAGGGTTAAAGGCAAAGGTTAGGGGAGAACCACACAAAGGATGCTAGGTCTCACAATATTCAAAAATGAAAGACTCTTATTGGGTGATTTGTCCCATATGTTTTTGATTTGTTTGAAATGCTCACCATTGACCTTGCTGCAGAGGAGTTGAAATATTATTTTTTGTTTGTTGGGCTTTAGTAGAAACTAACATGGATCGTTGTTTGACTGTCTACATAATCTTTTGTTTAATTTAGTCTAGAAATAAATGATTATAGAATCTCAATCCACATGTCTAGCAATGAAAAACTGTGCTTTTAGTGGAATGGGTGACAATGGCTGAATGCAGGAGAGCAAAGTGATGTAGTGGGCATATCATGTCAGTGATGGCTGCAAAACTGAGTTAAGGACACACATTTGGAAAGTAAAAATATGTCACTGTATATTGAGAATATATGTGCAAAATTCAAATTAAAAGTGCAGGTCTAGACTAGTGGTATAATTTCTCCAAAATTATAGAGGTAACTAATGTCACTTCAGATAAATTATTCCCCCTCTTGGCTTTCCAGCAAGTGACATTAAATGGCATTTGACAACCGAGTGACATCACTGGAAGTAACAGATCACTACATTTTCTTCAGATTAAATGTTTGTGAAAACTTGAGTCAGCAGCACTTTACCATCTCGTAAAACAATAGGTACAAATAACCAGCTAGTGAAGACATCGAGCAAAATCAAAAGGAGTACATGATTTTAAAAGATTATAAGTCACATTGATTAAACGATAGGGGTGACAAGTCAGTGCACGTCGAATGCAAGAACCAAAATGGAGTCATATTTATAATGCCTGATCAAACCCTAAATGATCAGCGGCGGTCTGTGCAGGTAAGTGCGGTGGGGGGTCTCAACAGACGACAGAATAGGAAATATTTATTTATTTAATTTTCCCGATTCCGTCGTGTGTTGACTTCCCCCCCTACTGCCATGCCCCATTGCACTTATCTGCATGGGCCGCCACTGTAAATGATACCTTCATACTGGGGAAATATGGATTTTCAGTATCAACAATAGAGGACACCTGGACCATTTAGGCAGCAGTGAATAAATCTGCCTTCCTTGGGTACTATTGGCCCTAGTTATTGGGAATGGTCACCAGCTGACCAATCAGAACAAGACTGTGTTAAATTGAATGAGTGATAACATTTGTAGGTGCACATTACCATAAACATGTTCTTTTCGTCTAAGATACAGAACGTTTTGTGCTTCAATTCAAAACTCTAAATCGCCAAACAGCCACCATAATGAACCGGCCAGCCTTCTAGGCGCCCACAGCCTCAGCATTCCACGCATCACTGATGTCTTGATGAGCAATTAGGTATATCTCGCCATCAACCAGTTTGTCCCTCTTAGCTTCTCTGATGTAGGCATGAGTGTGGCCAACTACTGTTTAATTGCTGTTACCAGTGAAGTATTCTTTTACCTCATAATTTATAACTCTAAATAAAATAATTAAACATATATATCTGCCTCAGCCCTCCCGTGCTTCTGTTAAAAAATGTGACTGTGATATGTTTGCTCATGAGCACACCTCACTGGTGACGTGGGTGATGTCAGGCCTGTTGGTATACAAGTGAGTACCGTGTTTTTAATATGACTGGTACAGGTAAGATAAGGCCTCCTGGATGTCATTGTATTAAAATGATAATTTCCCACCGGCATCCATTTTTCTGATTGGACCCTGCCAATGAGGCAGCATCAGATGCCCAGAGGCCAGTGTGTCAGATAACATTTTGTATTGATTAAAGTATACATAAATCAATTTCTTACCAGTGATAGTGGATACACTGGTGATATTTGAAAGGTTTATGTAATATTTGGTGAAACGAATTAATTCGATATATAATTTGTCACAAAAGATTTTTCTTTCATAAGTCTTTTTATTGTATTTTTAGTACAACCAATACAGTGAAATATAAGCAGAAAGTGCATTGCATTGAACACCACACGAGTCTACATCCTTTTTGTATACTTGTTTTATAAGAGGTGTTTAAAACATGCTTCCGATTCAGCCAGTCCCTCGGCCAAGACCCATCACTTTCCTGCGGTGTTTTTACCATTCTGGGATGCTCGACAGACACATTCATTGGCTCATCGACTTCTTTGGGAAAGGACCACTCGAAGGGCAGCTTTGTCTGGCCCAGAATGAACTGTCATTTTTAATCATCCAATGAGCAACATCACCACATGGCTTTCATTTAAAATACAAAGTGACTAGAATAAAGGAAATCAGATCTCTCTTCAATTGAGGATTGAAAGTAACTCCCACATGTTGTGGGCCTTTAGTAACATGAGAGCAACTAGCACAGTGTACTGGTGAGGAGACAGGGCAGAGACATCTTTAGTGCAGCAGGTGCAGTTGTACCAAGGCCCCTTAAATTTTGCAGATTTTTACTACCCAGTTGGGACTTAAAGGTAATATTTTCCTGCATCTAATTAGGGCCACTCTGAGGTCCTTTTGTTGCTAAAGTGAGAGTAGGGATCGTTTGGGAATATTTAACCTCACACATGTGAGTCTTTGGTAACCAGAGAGCAACTAGCACAGTGTTCTGGTGATGAGACTGGACAGAGACATCTTTAGTGCAGCAGGTGCAGTTATACCAGGTCCTCCCCAAATTTGGCAGATTTGTACTACCCAGTTGGGACTTAAAGGTAATATTTTCCTTCATCTAGTTAGGGCCCCTCTGAGGTCCTTTTGTTGCTAAAGTGAGAGTAGGGATAGTTTAGGAATATTTAAGCTACGAAATTGTACCAATAATATACAGCTTTCCCTTTATAGAGCTTATTTGGGGCCCAGTGTCTTTATAATTATTCTTGATCATGAAAATGTACTGATTCTTGGAGAAACGTGATCTCATTTTTGACAGTAACAAATCTGATCTGACTTAAACCTTACTACTAGAGTTGGATCAGTCAGCTCCCAGACTTCCCGGTGACAACCTAGGCACTTTGCATGCTCTTCTGTCATGATTCCCTTCCATGTGAGACCCAAGTGCTGTGACTTGGTAGCGGTGCTGCTCCTAGAAGAGGAGAGAAGGCTGACACTTTGACCTTTCTGTAGGTTAAGAGGCTTTATGCTCTTTTCTCTGTTCCAACTTCTGGACAAGATGGTGAGAGATGTACCATTGGGAGTGAAATATCCAATGCATGGCTTCGCTGTCGCAGCGTTGCTCACCCCTGCCATGAGTAACTCAACTACGGGTACAATCAAATACTGATATCCAGGCTGTGGGAAAGGTTTTGGAACTCAGATTAAGGTAATGTAGTCTTGAGGGGCACACAAGACAGGTCTTCTTAGGACAAGGGAATACTGTCCATGTCACGAACATGATCATTGAGCGGTGGTGGCACCATATTGTTTCTTTTATCGCATGGCTTCTTTATATTGGTCAGTGAGATGCCCATCAGCCTCACTTTGCTAAAGTTCTTCTACCATTTTGCATCTGACCCTGCACTAACATCTCTGAATGAGTCGTTTGTGAACAGGGAATCTATATGTTGAGTGGCAAAACAATTCCATATTAAATGCAAGAGGGTGATTGTTTGGGCAATGTAATATATTTTGGATCACCACTGATAAAGCATGACTCATGAACTTAGGGTTTAGTGTGAAAAAATAAATATTTGGGAGAATGGAGGCAGGCTGAATAAGTTATGTGGCAGTGACCATTTGTTTTAGCAGAGACCTACTGGAGTGTCACCATTTGGCTTGTGGGATGTGGAGAACATGGAGATAGTGGTTTCCTTTTGCTGTGTAGAGTCAAACATCCTAAAGGGCCTGCTGACAGGTCTCTTTCTCTCCAGTATTACTCCCAAAGGCTGATGGTTATCATGTGGCAGGTGGGATTGTTCTAATATTTGAGGAGCTTCAGTTTGAGATACCCCTCTTCACTACCTGCTGTGAAACCCATTACCCGAAGACTGCTTTTGCTCTGCAGAGAAGAGATACCCTAAGAGAGGGTATTGCTTTGCTCTAGTTCCAGGATCTCGAAATAAATGGAGTCCACATTCCCTTGCTGCAACAGGACAATGAAGTGGGACTGAAACTTCTCCACTGGGTTCCAGATTTCTCATTGACCAAAGATGTGGTACTCTGCAGAGTCCCTGAGGAATTCCTGTTTCAGACTGACAGTCTCACAAATGTGAGGGTGCAGTCTCTTAGACAGTCTGAAGGTCATGCGGGAGAAGGCGTGGGACTGCTTTAATACTGGAGCCAATTAGACCTACTGAGAGAAGGGATCAGAAGATACTCATGCAGGAGGAGACTGCTCAGAGTGGTTCAGCTGCTGTGCCTGTGTAGAAGGGACAACTCAGAAGGTCAGACTAGTGCAGCAGCAATGCAGGAACTGACCCAAATGCTATTGTGAGTCTCCCATCTTGTGTCATCACTGAAAAATGACCATCAGTTCACTGATTCCAAGAACGAGAGGGAATGACGAAGTTGGTTCAAGTACTGGAGTGGGACTTCTTGCCTCCTGATCGCTGCTTAGACGATAACCGGCTCGCTTCTCCAACCACAGAGAAGGAACAAGCAAGAGAGCAGAACCTCATTTGTATCCTCCAAAGTCTTTGGCAGGCAGAAAAAGTATTTTGCAGACTCTGCCACTGAGCAAAGGATTGCCAGAGACCAAAGGATCACTCCCACCAGAGAATTAGATCTTCATTTATTTGGGAGGGAGTCTTTTGCTTTGTGCCTGTTCCCCTGCAGGAGCCTGCAGCCAAACCTGCTGACCAGTAGATATCAGCACTGGGCTTCAAATACAACTTCAGAGGAAAGCAGGGCTGTCACATACACACACACTTCAGAATGTGGGCCTTGTTCAAGGGGACCTTGCTTCTGTTACATTCAGATAACTTTAGCATCATAGAACTTGTGCTCTTCAGACTTTGGGACTCTTTTGCCTTTCGGAGAAGCTGTGGTGGAGGCTGCCTGTGACTGGGGCATTGAAAGACTGTATTGTGGCCCAACAACGCAGAGGTTTGCTTACATGGTGAGTCTGCGCCTGTGAGGTTATTCTAAGCCCATTTTTGCCTATTTTCCCTATAGCACCTTTTATGAATCCCTGTGTACAGGGGAATATTTATTTGTGTGTTCATTTATTTACCATAATAAAGTACTTATTTTTCATTAAAACAGTACTACATTTGACAATCATTATTTCATGTTATTTGATAACTGTTTAGCTCTGCAGTGCCATAGTAGGCCAGGCCAAGGGACAGCAGTGGTAAAACTTCTCAAAAGTAATGGCTGTGGCACAGAATTCCCTGCTTGTTCCATAGTTCCCAAACGTGTTCTGGTGCATGCACGCGAGGATCCCTGTTATTCGAGGATTAATATCTGCAAACCAGCCCCAGACTTCCATCGGAAGACTGGGATGATGTGCCTGCATCAGTCCAAAAAAGGTGCAACACAGTGCTTCACTTCATCAACATCCCCTGGAGAAGATCTCTCTTTTTCTTAAATCTGTACACCAGCAAGCAGCTATTAACTTTGAGTGAGGATTCTGCTTAGAACAAGCCTGGCCACCATGCAAGATTTATGTAGAAAAGATCTGTAAAACTGAGAAACCGAGAACCAGCAGAGAGAAGTCTGTGTGTCTTTTGCTTTCGCGCCCTAAGTGGTCCAAGTATGCCCAGACTTTGCCCACGGCTCACTGTGGCACTGGATTCAAGCTAGCCTGGCTGATGAGGGGTGATGCCCCGAAACGGTTCCCAGGATGCTTGTTTCCAGTCCAGGGAGGACCTGTCTTGGCAGTTTGGGCTGGACTGTTTCCATGAGGCACAAGGTCAAGACTGATTTGCATATGGCTTGGTCTAAACTGTCGTGGCATGGTGAGCAAAAGAACGATCGATTTAACCCAGATCTATTGACTGGGGGAGCATGTTTTATTTGCTCTGCATTCCGTCCATCATCTGCGTGTCTTTTGAGGAACGTCATACAGCACACCCAAAGACCTCACCTTGTGCATTGTCTGTCGAAAGATACTTTCTTCCTTCTGCTTTCTGTAGCTCTATAAAGGGTTGCAGAGCCCTTGCAGGCTTGATCTTTAGGACGAAATTCACTGATATTTTCAACCAGGGAAAATAATGCATTTACAGGTAACTTAGCTTACGCAACCCAACCTGCCCACCCTATTTGACTCACTGCATGCTCCGATCCTATTACTTTGTACCTATGTCCATCTGAAAAAATCTCTAAAGTTCATGCAGGACCTGATCAAAGTCAATCAAGAGCTACTATTGACATGGCCTTTGTGGAACTTAATGCAATTCCGAGGGGCAAGTAACAAGGGTGAGAAAATGAAGCCCAGATTTCAAATTAGGTGGTAACGGACAGCCCTCTAATTTCAGAAAGAAGTACTACATTTAGAAGAGACCTCATGAGCAGAATTCAGTACACTATTGGGACAGTACAGAGGAGGGAATTCTGCCTGTGGATTTGCCTCTCGATTTAGAATTTTCTCTGAAAAACCTAAGATTTTCCATTACCTTACAGCCCTAGATCAGGGCTCCAGTCATGGCCCCACCCTCATTGCTCGTTCCCTGCAATTGTATCGAGTTCTCTAAAAGCCCATGCTAAAAGTGGCTCTAATTGACTTACTTTAATAACAAAGGATAAACCCATTTTATTCTACTTAGGATTCATACATTTTCTTTAGTTCCCAGCAAGTACAGCTGCCCTCTTTAAGAACGTGATTTGGACAATACATTCATTTTTTCCATTAACTATATTGCTGTTGAGGTGTTGTATCCTCATACTTCTGTGTGTGCTCCTCAGAGTTAGTCTTGCTTGGTCCACTCAGTCATACAAAAATACTTTTTTAGAAGTCTTTGACATGGATATTGTGGAAACTTAGCTGTAGTGCCTATAATAGTGTTTGAACACTTTTCCTTCTCAGCACCTCGAGTGTCCATTATTTTTGGTGCAGTAATGCACAGCCAGGAAATACCAATATCATAGTGTGCAGTGTAAACCCGGTGTAGTGTTGCTGCTCCATTTTGAGTTCTGCACCACCAGATGGGGAGCAATGCTTGCTTACATATGGCTATCACCCCTCCCCGGGGTATAAGCCAGCAACCACTCTCCAGTCATCTCTTTCCTGGGCTTTTCCTTCAATCTGTCTCCAGGTCTAATCCATCTCTTTGAAGTCAGCCTCAAGGTCTTGATGCCAGGTGTTTCTTGGCCTGCCTTTTCTATGTTTACCTTGAGGGTTCCAGGTGAGGATGTGTCTAGTGGTGTTTGATACGGGCTTTCGGAGAGTGTGATCTATCCAGTGGCTTTTCATGATTTCTTCATGAGCAGGGAGTTGTACTGTTTGCTGCCATAAGTCGTTGTTACTGATTGTGTTTAGCTAGTAGATTTGGAGGATTGTCATCAGACACGTGTCAATGAAGGTCTGGACTTTGTAGGTGGTGATCATTGTTGTCTTCCAAGTTTCTGCTCCATACAGAGGGACTAGTTTTAAGTTGGTGTTAAGAAAGCCTGATGTTGGTTTGCCGCGTTAGGTCCTTGGAGCACCAGACCTTCTTTAGCTGAATGAAGGCAGCCCTTGCTTTGCCTATTGTTGCCTTTACATCAGCATCTTTGTTGTCCTGCTTGTCTATGACACTGCCAGGTAGGTGAAGGCCTCAACCTCTTCTAGTGCATCACTTGCAAGAGTGCATGCAGTTGCACAGGCCCTGTGAGCCTTCAGGAGTTTGTTTTCTCCCCGTGGATGTTGAGGCCAACTTGTGCTGATGTGGCTGCCACTTTGTCATTCGTCTCTTGCATCTGAAGATGGGTAGGGAAGAGTAGGGCCAGGTCGTATGTAAAATCCAGGTCATCAAGCTACAGCCAAGGTGTCCTCTAGATCCTATTTCTTTTCCTTCCTGTGGATGTCTTCATAATCTAGTCTATGGCCAGCAGGAAGATAAAAGATGAGAGCAGACATCCCTGGAGGACTCCAACCCTCACTTCGAAGGCTTCCAAGAGTTGTCCTCCATGGGCTATCTTGCAAGTCATTCCCTTGTAAGAGTTCATGCTGATTTTTATGTTTATCTGGCACACCATAGTGGCTGAAGAGTTTCCATAGGGTCTGCTTGTTTACGCTGCTCAACGCCTTCTCATAGTCCATGAAGTTGACAGGGGGAGTTCCATTCCATCAACTGCTTAATGATGATGCGCGTTGTTGCAACCTGGTCTGTGAAGGAACTATCCTTGCAGAGGCCAGCTTGCTGGTCTCATAACTGAGCGTCCACATGTTCCTTCATTCTGTTATGGATGGCTCTGTTGAACACTTTGCCTGTGGTTGATAGGAAAGGGTAAATACGCAATATTGTGGAATGTTTTTCTCTGTTCCAGACTGCAAAAGTCACAGCGTTTTCCCTCACAAAGTTCACCAGGATTTACATGACAAAATGAGTGCATGGAAAAACAGTTGTGTTACAATACCTGCTGTAGTTTCGATTTTGACATAGATTCTTGTTTGCGCCTGAAAAAAGATTACTGGTTTAATGGGGGAGAACCTCAACCTGCTAGGAGGCTCTCTTACAATGGTATAGTGAGGTAGCTGTTTAAGCAATGTGAAGGACTGCACGATTATCGATTATGGTACCCAAGATGTTTATGGAATAAACCAGATGGAATGTAAGCCGACTGATGATGACAAAGAAAAGATGATGCTAAGTGGAACAAATAGGAGTGAACTGACTGACTCATGGTGGTATATTAGGGTGGAGTGGATTGCTTAAAATTGCATCAGATCTGATGGTGAGCTCACTTGTGGGGTGACATTTATCATCAAAAGGTGGAAAAGGAAGAGGGGGTGGATTGGTTAATCTGCCCAGTGCAGGACAGAAATGGGAATTAAGGCATAAAAGTCAGTTTTAATGGTTAAGATGAAGAAAAGAAAATGTCAGACAGAAATGAACAAATAGAGCAAGCTTTGGAAAAAGTAACACTGTCTCGATGCCCCTCAAAAACCAGCGGACAAAGGATGCGGCGCATGGGTCAGCATCTGACAGTCGCTCAAAGCAGACTGTGACCCAGAGGGTAGTGTCTGCTGTCTTTGAAACATGCCAATTAAAGCTTGACATATGATGCTCAGGAAAGGTAGTGCCATTTCTGGCTGTGGATTTGGGAAGGGGCCTTTTCATCTCACTCATTAGAGACTTTGGGCGACATATCAATGGTCGGGCCATTTTGTACGACGGAGAGCGGACATTTGCGGAAACCGAATATAATAGGGCTAACGTCCTGTAAAATAGGATTCTTCACGAGAGCATTTTCAGATGAGTCATTAGCTGGTTCCAATGGGATTTATTAATATATTTTTCTTTCCAAAGATAGATTGGTATTCATATTTACAGTCCTTGAATTGTGTGGGCTATTGAAGACCAGCCCTTTATGAGGTGTTCTCTGCAATGCCTGGAGCTCATTACTGACTCCTCAAAGGCTTCCGCAGCGCTCCTTTTCAAGTCTTGCTGCTCATTAGGAACCCCTGCAAACCTTCACCAGGCATTCTGTGCAGTGCGCGTACCTCGTTAAAGCTCCCCCTTACTCAAATGCATCATTCTTTCTGGCGAACAGGCAACTCATGGCAGTTATAGGCCTTCAGGAGCTATATCCAGTCGTTCAATTCGTTAAAACTTTAACTAATCCCAACAAATGAATTTAATTAAAGACCATTCCCAGCATTCACTGGGCTTCCTCTGCAGGGAGCGCCCCCTCACCAGCGTCCATTCCAAGCAGGGAGTAAGTTATGTCTGCCTTGTGAATGGTCGTTATGAACATTCTGTGGATGTTTCCTG
Organism: Lissotriton helveticus; assembly: GCF_964261635.1. Lineage (NCBI taxonomy): Eukaryota > Metazoa > Chordata > Amphibia > Caudata > Salamandridae > Lissotriton > Lissotriton helveticus. Next base: position 469,060,585 of record NC_136073.1, on the reverse strand, counting down.
CAGATAGATCAACTCATTAATGATTGTTCTCTGGGTGTCCCCTTCACAGTAATGAACTCATTAATGCCCGTTCTGAACATTCTCTTTGTGTTCACTGCTAAAAACAGGACTCGTTAATGCCCACTCTGAACATTCTGCTAGTGTTCGCTGTTAAGAATGGGACTCGCTAATGCCAGTTCTGAACATTCTCTTTGTGTTCACTGCTAAAAACAGGACTCGTTAATGCCCACTCTGAACATTCTGCTAGTGTTCGCTGTTAAGAATGGGACTCGCTAATGCCAGTTCTGAATATTCTCTTTGTGTTCGCTGTTAAGAATGGGACTCGATAATGCCCATTCTGAACATTTTCTTTGTGTTCGCTGTTAAGAATGGGACTTGTTAATGGCCTTTCTGAACATGCTCTATGTGTTCTCTGTTAAGAATGGGACTCCTTAATGCCAGTTCTGAACATTCTGTACGTGTTCTCTGTTAAGAATGGGACTCGCTAATGCCAGTTCTGAACATTCTGTACGTGTTCTCTGTTAAGAATGGGACTCGCTAATGCCAGTTCTGAACATTCTGTACGTGTTCTCTGTTAAGAATGGGACTCGATAATGACCTTTCTGAACATTCTCTATGTGTTCGCTGTTAAGAATGGGACTTGTTAATGCCAGTTCTGAACATTCTGTATGTGTTCTCTGTTAAGAATGGGACTCGCTAATGCCAGTTCTGAATATTCTCTTTGTGTTCGCTGTTAAGAATGGGACTCGATAATGACCTTTCTGAACATTCTCTATGTGTTCTCTGTTAAGAATGGTACTCGTTAATCCCAGTTATAAATATTCAGTGTTAAGAATGGGACTTGTTAATGGCCTTTCTGAACATGCTCTATGTGTTCTCTGTTAAGAATGGGACTCCTTAATGCCAGTTCTGAACATTCTGTACGTGTTCTCTGTTAAGAATGGGACTCGCTAATGCCAGTTCTGAACATTCTGTACGTGTTCTCTGTTAAGAATGGGACTCGATAATGACCTTTCTGAACATTCTCTATGTGTTCGCTGTTAAGAATGGGACTTGTTAATGCCAGTTCTGAACATTCTGTATGTGTTCTCTGTTAAGAATGGGACTCGCTAATGCCAGTTCTGAATATTCTCTTTGTGTTCGCTGTTAAGAATGGGACTCGATAATGACCTTTCTGAACATTCTCTATGTGTTCTCTGTTAAGAATGGTACTCGTTAATCCCAGTTATAAATATTCAGTGGTAAGAATGGGACTTGTTAATGCCGGTTCTGAACATTCTCTATGTGTTCGCTGTTAAGAATGGGACTCGTTAATGACCGTTCCGAACATTCTCTATGTGTTCGCTGTTCAGAATGGGACTCGATAATGCCCATTCTGAACATTTTCTTTGTGTTCGCTGTTAAGAATGGGACTTGTTAATGGCCTTTCTGAACATTCTCTATGTGTTCTCTGTTAAGAATGGGACTCCTTAATGCCAGTTCTAAATATTCGCTGTTAAGAATGGGACTCGTTAATGACCGTTCTGAACAGCCTCTTTTTGTTCTCTGTTAAGAATGGGATTCGTTAATGCCAGTTCTGAACATTCTCTTTGTGTTTACTGTTAAGAATGGGACTCGTTAATGACCGTTCTGAATATTCTCTTTGTGTTTGCTGTTAAGAATGGGACTCGTTAATGCCCGTTCTGAAAATTCTCTATGTGTTCTCTTTTGAGAATTGGACTTTTTAAGAACCATACAGAAGACACTTTGGGCCAGATGTAGGTAGCCCAATACCGGTTGGTAACTGCTAAAATTACCGCATTTCGGCCGTTACCGACCGGTATTAGGCATCTGAGATGTAGGGGTCATATTTAAGGATTCGGTAACCGATTCCTTAAATTACTGATTCGGTAAATTACCAAATCCTCAATGTAGGGAGCACTCAAGTGAGTGCATTTGTCATTTAAGGATTCGTTACCGAATACCTTTAAAAAGCAATTATTTGCTTTTTTAAAAGTGCCATGTGGCAGACATACATGCCCTTGGGGCATGTATGTGTGCTACATGTGGACCCATGAACTATTCAGGGGTGCAACAGGGTGTCAATGTGACACTCTGCCACCCTTGCAAATGGCCCCCCTATTACCGATTGGGTAAATACTGAATCGTTATTTACCGATTTGGTAAATACCGAATCGGTAAATACCGATTCGGTATTTACCGAAACGGTAATACCGAATATTACCGATTCAGTAAAATGTACCGAATCTTTATCTATATTCCATTTACTGATTCTGAAATACCGAATCGGTAAAATTCAGTATTTTAGAATGGGTAAATGGGAATTACCTACATCTGTCCCTTTGCTCTCTGTTAAGAGTGGGCAGAAAGATGAACTCAATATTGACTGTTCTAAGCATTCACTAGGTGTTCCCCATCAATGATTAGTCCAAACATTTACTATGTGCTCTCTGGGAAGCATGGAGGCCAGGAAAGGTCACTCAAAACCGCCACTCTGTGTCAGTCTGTTATGAATGGAAGTTATAGAGCTTGTCAGACTCTCTGTATCCATCTTTTGCTATGGTACAAGATAATGGTTCTTGAAACATTGGTATTTCCAAGACACCAAAAGAGATGAGGTAGTGATTATTTACAGTTGTAGTGTGCTAAATACTCCCAGACAGAGCTGAAAATTGGGGTTATTCTGCACACCTCAGGGGTTCTTTTTTAATATAATGACTGAATCCAAATTGAATACAAATGTAGGTTTAGTTATCCTTCCTGATTGACATTAGTAATTGTTTGACATGTGTTTCGCTCCCAATAATATGCCATGGAGCATTATCAATAAACAAGAAGATGCCAAAACTAATGAGTGTTCAATATAGGACCTATGCACTAAAGCAAAGAAAAGAAAAGGATCCATAAGGATGTATGACATTACAACGCTTGCTTTTACATCACATGCCTTTACAACGCAAGTATTACGATGCAAGCCTTTACAACGCATATTGCTTCTGGGCGCTGGATAGTGAATAGTTTAATTTACTATTCCAACTCCAGTCCCCGTGGATAGTAGGGAAGGTGTTGGATAGTACATTAAACCTATTCCCTATCCTAGAGCGCCCCCCAGAGCAATGCGTTGTAATGGTTTGCGTTGTAATAGTTGCGTCGTAAAGGCACTGCGATGTAAAAGTTGTGTTGTAAAGATTGTTCACCATCCATAAAGATGGGGTTTCTTAATGTTTGAGGATGAAAGCCCTCACCCACCAAATGGGTGGCATGCTTGATCATCGGGCCCCTACTGATACCCTTCCAAATGTTGAGGGTGAAAGCTACTGCCCAGATATTATATGGGGAGCTACGGGGGATGTACCTTCTAAGATATATTGCTATGCCACACTATGGTCTCCCTAATTGTGTAAAATCCTAACCTGAAGTGTCTAAGTTAGTGTAAAACCTAACAACAACAAAAGCAACGAGCATTTGCAAAGCAATAGGTCTTGCATTACAGAAAGTTTGAGCTATTGGAGTTACAAATAATAATGCAACGCCAGTAGCTCAAACATTTAGTAATGCGAGACCTATTGCATTGTGGTTCTGAAAAAAAAGCTACTTGGCTTTCACGGAGGTCACAATAAACCCACTAGATTTCTAAGTCACAATAAGGAGTCTAAGCGAGGGGCGAGCTAGCACACCAGGCTGTGCAGGGAGGTCATCACCAGTTGGTCTCCTGTGGGGCCAGTCTTCAGTGTCAGGCAGGAGCGGGTATTTGAGCTAGCGGGCAGAACGGTGGGCACATGGCCGTGTTGCCTGGTTGAAAAGAAGGTTCTGCATGCATGCCTGATGATTGGCTGTCCTGGCCCAGAACAAAGTGAAATTTGGACAGCAAACCATGGGCTGGAAATACCAATGCTAAGGGCAGCGGGCGGACGCAGCAGAGGAAATGGCTGCGGAGGGCAGGGCAGGGGAGACGGGGTGACAGTGACAGGGTGAGAGAAGAGGCAGGGCTAACAACAACCAGTAAAACAAGTGAAAGGATGTGGCCTAATATACAGAGCTGTCGACTTTGGGACTATGGAGCCGGGTTTGAAGCTCAGGTTTCGAGCCTCTGTGTCAGCTCTGCCCGTGTCTACAAAAAATATGCCCATTGGAACCAGTTTAACAAAATTATACATGTCATCCTTACAAATGCTAATCGGAACGTAGTAGAGCAATTGTAAAAGCAGCGATGTCGGTAGGTGGTGGGGAGCGAAAGCATTGTGGGAGTGGTGAGGGGGTGGGGTGGACAGCACAGGGATATTAAGAGGGCGGGCAAATAAAGCTGCTCAAGCGCAGTAAACAGAACAATTGAGCAAAGGTAAGCCAACAAAAAAAAAAGTGCTCTCATAGCTCTCTAAGTACACTGACAAGTAACAGCACATGTAAAAGAGGCAGTCCTCATGGGAGGATGCAAAATCCAAAAGGAGAGACTACAAAGCATATTCACCAATTAAAAGCCAGCATCTGTAAAGGACAGCGAGATGAACCTATGAAAAAAGATGGGCATTGTTTTGAAGCCCATAACCTTCGAGACAGGGCATGCATCAAATGTGCTGTGCAGACCAAGCCTAAAAAGTGTCTATGTTCAGAGGGGATGAGAGTGATGATTAAAAAATACCAAAAAAAACCTCCTGGGTGGAATAAACACTTTTATTGAGTCCCCCATTGGTAAAAATTAAAACAAAGTGGGGACTAATTCTACCTACTACTTGAGGCCAACATGTTTTTGGCTCTATGATCCTTTCATAAGGTATATATGACATTCTTCAGGATCAAGAATTCTCTCTCTGCTATTGAACCCAAATCTTTAGGAAAAATATTGAACATAATCCAACTCGCATAAGATGTATGTCCTTGCAATCAGCTCAACAATCTGTAACATTAGATCTGCTAAAAAAGAAGAAACACATAATGAAACTGGGAACATAGGTCTGTATTTCAATTGAGTCTAATGTCACACAGTGCCCACAGTGAAGTGATGCAAACACAGTGGTCATATAGTGTGTGAAGGGACCTCCATGCTCTTTCACCAACCAATATATTGACATCATGCAAATGTTACCGCAATGTTTGCTTTAATTATTTTGTTCCCAACTTTGGAAAATGTAGGTTCTGACCCTAGAAAATAATATACCAAATAGTAGATGATCAATATAGTGCCTCCAAATCATTTGAACTTTAGTGAGCTTTTATTCAGTCACTTCAGAGTACACTACTTGAAGTTCATACCTTTGAACAGATGGTTATGAAAGGTCTGAAAAATGAGCACAACACCACCTGCCCTTTTTTAATCTTGCTCTAAAGGAGATGAATACAGTAAACCGATTAGGGAATGACCCTAAACTACATATAAAACCAGCAGACAAGGGAGTGATGATAGTCTTATTATGATGAAAAGATTATCCAGTAGGATGTTTGAGACAGTTGGGGAACACCGCATATTACCAGCCCTGAAAATTGATCTACAAAAAGATTGAAACAAATGATTAAAAAACTAACAGAAGATGCGTGTGCACAGGTCTGGATTACAAAACATGAAAAGGAGTTCCTTTAAGCAGAAAGCCAACCCTAAACTCTTGTACTTTTATAAGATTCCCAAGATCCATTAGAATAACCCCCACCCCCTCCCGGGAGTCCTATTGTGTCTGGCAAAGGGTCCATTTTGGAAATTTGTTGATGTTTTTCTCCAGCCACTTGTTCTATCTATGCCATCATACTTAACCCCTTGCACTCTGATGACGAGCTGGGCTCGTCATGAGGTAGCCTCCTGCTACGCTGATGACGAGCCCAGCTCGTCACGTAACATGCGGTTTCGCAAAAGTCAGCGTACGAGTGGAATTCCGCCCGCACGCATGCGGTTAAAAGATACAAAGGCAGCACTCAACTTACTCCAAGATTTAACATTAAACCATGAAATGTTGGTAGAGTCGGATCTCTTTATAAGTGTATTCCTCAGAGAGAAACACTTGAAGTTGTGAAGCGTCTTTGGAGGAGGGTGAGGCCCTGGAGATGACACCAGTACACTTTGTCATGTATTGTGCAGAATTGGTATGTACTCATCCCCGCTGCATGTGCACACTTTTTGGTTTTGTTAAGTTTTACACTAGACACCTATGCTCTGCCACACTCTAACCCGCACACTCCCTCGTACCTGCAAAATTATAACAGACAGCCTAGCCTTCTCCTGCATCAAACGCAAAACATGGAACAGCCTCCCTCTACACATCGGGGCCACCTCCTCACTTCTTGAATCCCACAAGAGGCTGAAGACCTGGCTCTTTAACCCCTTCACTGCGGGGTGTTTTCCCCCAGCTGTACGGGGGGGAGGGGGGCCCCGCGCGGGGCCACTGTGCTTGTGATGAGCTCAGCTCGTCATGAGGCACAGTGGAGCTGCACTCATGACGAGCTGAGCTCATCACAGCCACACCCGTTTTTGGAACGTTCAGCACAGCGGGGAAATTATCCCCACGTGCGAACGTTCCAACGGCCGTGACGAGCTCAGCTCGTCATGAGTGCAGCTCCACTGTGCCTCATGACGAGCTGAGCTCGTCACAAGCACTCAAGGGGTTAACTAACCCCCAACAGATGACCTACACACCTGTTCCAGCACCTGGATACCCTTCAGGTGATACGTCGCGATCTAAAAATCAATATTATATAACTTACACTAAGTTAGACACTACAGGTTAGGTTTTGCACAATTAGAGAGACCATAGTTTTACACAATTAGGGAGACCATAAGAGCGGCATAGCAGTACATCTCAGAAGATATATCCCCCTTAGCTCTTAATATAATGTGCAGTTAGTAGCTTACACCATGACTATTTGGGAGGGTGTCCAGAAGGGCCCAATGATGAAGCATGCCATGTATTGGGTGAGTCATGGCTTTCATCCTTAAACACCAGTGCCCTTCTCATTTCTTTGCTTTACTGTGCAGGCCCTACATATAATACATGGTCAGTTTTGGTAAGCTCTTGTTATGAGTAATTAGGAGGTTGAACTGACTTGCTAGATTCCTCCAGGCCCTTAGTGTTAGACAGTATTAATAAACACCAACAAAGAAGGTTGAATGGATGTAATGTTCTTGGCAGTGGAATTATTTGCCTGAGATTGCAAATGGCATTTCTGTATCAATGGCCTCAGATTGAGTCCTTGACTCCGCAAGGGCCTGGTAAAACTTCCGCTATACCAGCTTGAGCGGGCTCGCAAATGAACAGGTTAACTTGAATTTCATGACTGAACTATGGCTCTGGAGTTCACGAGGCAGAAGAACAACCTAATAAATAACATAAAGAAGATTGCATGACAGTTGTGTGATGGGGACTAAGGGTGGCAAATTAACTAAATATGGTTACAGAGAGAGATGAATGATGAAAAAGCACAAAGAAAATATAAGTGATGGGCAAACGGAGCGAGATCACAAAAGAAGGGAGGAAAAGAGAATGTAAAGCAGAGAAGCAGGAGGGAAATACGTTTGTAAGGAATGAAAAAAATGGAAAGGATGAGAAAAAATGGAAATGAGAAAAGAGAATGGAAGAAGAAAAAAAAGGAAACTTTCCTTGGCGGAATAGTTCCTGGGGAACTTCTTTGAAGCAATTGGGATCACATACTTCACTCACTCAGTGGCAGCCCCATAGTTCGAAAGGTTTTGTTTTTTTGACTTGAGCTCAAGTCTTACTGGCATTCAATAAAATGTGGACCAAGTTGCAGTTGGGCGTGCCTGAGTATCTGTGACAATCAACGAGGAGCTGACAAAACCAATGTCAGAGTAACACACTGCACGCCTGCCTTTTGTAGGGCATGTAGGGCATCTGACTGTCTATGAGTCTCACCGGCATGAACTGACTGAACTATTTACAAGTAGTGTGGATAGAGTGACCAATCACAGCATTGAAATCTTCATTCGACACAGACTCTGAACCCTTTGGTTAGCAGCGAGTTGTACACACTTCGAGGGTATCATATACAGGAAGCAATGGCCAGATAACCTTGGCAGAATTGTGTTTATCTTCATCTCCCAATGAGCAGCAAGCAGAACACACCCAACCACCAATGAAGCAAGTTCAAATACATGGAACTTATGAAGAATAAACCCATAGTAGGGATACAGGCACGGTGGCTCAATTTCCTGAACATTGTTATCATAGGACTTTTGGGCTTATAAAATTCCAAGAAGTGCCATCATACAAGCGTTGATCCCATTATTTGTTAAGAACATCAGATTCAGCATGTTGTAAAACAGTGACCTATAACAAGCACAAAAGAGAACTACTCAAATTAACTACTCAATATTTCAAAAAAAGAACTAGGCAAATTAAATACTACATAGTGCAAAAAATAACTACTCAAATTAACTACTCAATATTTCAAAAAAGAACTACTCAAATGAACTACCTAATATTTCAAAAAAGAACTACTCAAATTAACTACTCCATAGTGCAAAAAAGAACTACTCAAATTAACTACTCAATAGTGCAAAAAAGAACTACTCAAATTAACTGCTTCATAGTGCAAAAACAAAAACTACTAAAATAGACAACTCGTTAGTGCAAAAACAAATTACTCAAACTACGGAATATTTCAAAAAGACTACTCATATTAACTGCTCTATTGTGCAAAAAAGAACTACTCAAATTAACTACTTGACAGTGCAAAAAAGTACTACTCAAATTATCTACTCCAGCGTGCAAACGCTCAATGTGCACTTACTTCATGTTGTCTTACTGAAAGGGATTGTAATGCAGTGAAAGGGGGTACAAGGAGCAGTACATGCTCGCCCATGAAGGATGGAAATAAGAGTTCCATTAACATCCAAGATGGCCTCTCAACTCGCACCATCTATACGCGCTCTTCCAACCATTCTTCACAGCTGATATGATCTGGATTCCTCTTTGGTTTTAATCGTCAGTCAGTTTCTTTTCATCAGGGATGTTCATGGGATAATCAATGAGGTGCAGATGGAGCTAGGAGATCCTGGACGCGATTCATTATAGCAGCAGGCGCGCGTTGCAGAACTGCGCGGGGATCTCTTGGGAGATAATGGCATTAGATGGCGGCCGAGGCAAAGCCGCCTGTTCCGGAGAGGAACGAGGTCTGTCTGAAGTATATCTTGCCAGAATTACACAGCTTCCCCAACAGCAATTGACTCTGCAATGTCTTAATCCAGATGTGATTAAGAACATGAGCCTACCTCGTCCCTCTAACTCCGCATTACCCAGTAAGTCATTTTTTATTTCCCAGACACTTTAGTAAGCCGAGAATCCCTCACTCTTGAAAGTTGGATGTTGACTCGCCTAAAGAAATTGATATCTGCAGAGCTGCTGTATTTCATCAAAATCTATGGGAAATGGAAATTGCAATACCTCCTTTGGACCAATATCACACTGGTATCATTAAACAACATTAGACCCAGTGAGGTATTGAGAACATCAGGTATCAATGTGTTACTAAACAGCCACTTATGCACCAAATGCACAAATGACAGCTAATCAAACCTGAAGGCACACTTACTCAGACAAGTTGAGTAGACACAGGGCCACCACACAAGGAAAGAGGTCAGGGCTCTTTTCCCTGAGCGCCCACATTTTGGACCCCCTCTTGTGTTACAATATACATAACGCACCACAACCGCTAGGAGGTGCCACATATTGTGTTGTATCTTACCCAGAGAACATATCTTCTTAATTAAGACCTGCTGCTTGTGAGAGAGAGTGGCCCAACACAAGTTTTTGCAAGCCTAAGTAGACCTATTGTCTAACTCAGAGGGGGTTGGAAAGCAGTATTAAAGGGGTGCAATCAGCAACCTAGTAGTAGCAATTGCTACACCTACCCGCCACTAAATGACGACCAAGCATTTGAGCTTGTACATAAAAAGTAACGTGAACACAACGAACAATGCAGAATCATTAAAGCAGCACACCCTGTGAAAACACACCACAGCTTTTGCATCTGCTGTGCTTGTGGATTTCACAGTTCTTGACTCATCTAATCTACTCATTGCTTGGGACTGGCTTGGTTAGTTTATTCACATTTACTTTGCCATTTCTGTTTTTCATGGCCGCCATCATGCACTGAACACCCATGAACTCCAGTGATCTGTGTGCAGCTGAGAGCGTCCTTATGAGCAGCAACCAGCAGCTACTTTTCTTCCTTACATTCATCTCTACTTTCTGTGATGGAATGTGAGCAGTCTGCCTTCTTCCTGTAGGCCCTATCTCGGGTCTATTGGCATAGGTGGATATTGTATTGCTAAACACGTATCTTAACCACATCCATGCTGGTGATGGAACCACTCCGTCACCAGCCACGGTCGCGCTGTGCTGGTGACAGAGTGGATCCGTCGCGGCCTGGCCGCTGCGCCTGCGCTGAAGTGATTTTGCACCTGCGCGGCGCGTTCTATTGAGCGGGCGAGGCAGTGACGGAACCACTCCGTCACAAGCACAGCGCGCCCGTGGCTCGTGACGGAGTGGTTCCGTTACGAGCATGGTGGCGCTGCGCGGCCCCCCTCCACCCCCAGCGCCGCGGCGGAATTACCGCCACGACCAAGGGGCTAAAGAATGACTGGGATTCACTGGAGAGTCACCATGTACGGTTTCTTTATTGCAAAAATTAAATTAAGGTTCTAAAAATATTCATGCACTGTCAATTAGAAGACCACCACCAGTCTATATCTGCCCAATTTCACTTCTCTCAACATTGGAATTAGCGATCAGATCTCGACTAGGCAAAGGCCGGCTCAACATTGTGAACCGATTGGAGAGGTGAGTTTCCTCGTCATCGGAATGCCTCTACCCACCAAAAATTAATTTACATATTAAAAACATGACATGCTAGGTTCGAAACGCAGAAGCCATTACAAAATGACTGTACTGAGTTTTGGTGGAAGTGAAAAAGCAGATTCTCACAAGTTAGGAATGATGGGAAATGGTGATAGTCAGAAACCGTTTAGTGAGTTAGGCCTAGTAATTCAAAGAGTTCCGAAAGTATAGCCAGGAAGGAAGAATTTAGGGAAATTCGAGCGAAATGATCAGGTTCAAAGATTTATGTGATGATTGATTTGCTGAATGAAGGTGCATGTGTTTAAAAAAAAAAATACAATGGCTTAAAAAAAAGAAGCGCTGCAGCTGTTTTCCTGAAAGAATAATAATTTGGATGATTGTCACCAAAGCAGCTCAATTATTCAAATATTAATAGCTGAAGGAGCTGAAGGAGCACTGCAGATTAACAGCAAAGAGAATTTTACAAGCCCACCCCAGGAGAGTTCGAGGTTGATGCATCATTTTATTGGCCTCTATGCTGCATAGGGTGTCTAGATAGGTCGTGGGCCTCTACTCCTCTCCTTAACCTCTGGAGAATCCTCCATACAGCACCTGCTGCACTCCAGAGAATCAGTCGACGTCACTTGGTGACAGATTGGTACCAACACAAGTGACTCGCTACCAACCCCGCTGAGCTGGTTGTATGTCAATAGAACGCGGTGTTTACACCGTGTTACAATTACAACGCTGGTTTTACAATGCAAGTCGTTACCACGACTTGCGCTAGAGGCGCTGGACTTAGGAATTGTATGATTTACTATTCCAACACCCGCCTACGTACAGTAGGGAAGGTGTTGGAATAGTAAATCTACTATTCCTTAGCCTAGAGCGCCCTCCAGCGCCACGACTTGCGTTGTAAAACCAGCGTTGTAATGGTAGTGCGGTGTAAACTCTGCGTCATAATGGATGTTCCCCGCTGAGCTGGGTGGCCACCAACGATAATGCCTTGCAACTCTTGCTCCACACCAGGACCTCATATTTGTCCCAGTCAGATTAAAAATGCCAGTGCTAGGCACCAGGCCTGTGATGTTGGGATAAGTTATTGGTTCCAGATTTTAAATTCGTACATGTATATTTGGCCAGCCGTCTCAGGTCGGCTAAACACACATGTGAACTTAGTTTTCTTCATCCCGACTGCTTTGATCAGCTGAGCTGAAGAAACACCTCAGACTCCCTGGTCTGAGCGGAGCATCTTTTCAGAATCGTGGATTGCACAGGGAGTCTAATGCCGCCCCAGTGCCTGCTGGGACCAGGAAGGATGAGGCGCAAAGCAGGAGGCGGCTGGCAGCTCCAGGTAAGTGTTTTTTCTAATTGACCCCCCCATGCGTCCTCCCGCGCTCTCTCCACTTGCCCCACCACCTCTTCATTGTGTCGGCTGCCACTGCTTTAGGACCTTGAAGAGATGATATAATTGCCAGTTTATATTGATGGGTGAGGATGTTACTTCAGGCCTCGACTACAGATGTTCCACCAAAATTTCCAGGTATTTGTTGCAATTATCCCAGCACGATTACAGGTCGTTAAACAATAGCTGAAACTTAATCCACAGACAGGGAGAAAGTGGTGAAATAAATACACCTATGTGGATTACAGATATGCGTTATATAGAATAGTAATGACTGCTCTCGTTTCAGAGCAATCTAGCAACCTATAGCTTCTTAGGAGGAGTCACTTACGAAATGAAAATCTTATGTAATTGGATTGTAATTTGTTATACGCCCCCAACATTCTTTAATTATTTGAAACTTCCATACATTTTTTCCCTTTTCATTTTTCCTCTCCTTTGAATCTATTTTTTGTATGTAATTAATTGCTCGTTATTGTTCTTTCTCTACATATTTCTCACCTCATTCTATTGAATGAGTACTTTACAAGCTATAGGCATCTCTTATGTTTTAGACAGTGGCACAAGTGGAACAGTCCCGCCCCTTGCCTGCGGGAACATAGTCCATATAGTCAAAAGTCAAAAGTCAAAATAAACTTTATTTCGATTGCTTTTACAATCATAAAAAGTACATGTTACGAACATTTAGATCAGTTTTATAGAAAAGTGGTTAAGAGTACATTATTTACAGATACATCAAATTTTGTAGACAATTAAATGTAAATTGTGCGTAAAAGGTTTACAATGCAGAAACAGCCAATTGGGATCGAATTTTCAGACAAGCCTTTAAAAAACAGGCTATACTCTTAGCAGCAAATTGGGAGTCTAAGAACTGTAATGCCAAGAGAGCAGGTCTGCATCTTCTCAGTCCCAATTGACGGAGAAGTGGGACCAACCAGTGTTTACGCGGAAACTCATAAAAACTACAAAATAAAATTACATGCAAAGAAGACTGAGGAGTTTTGCCGTCACAGGGGCATGTAAATAGTTCACGTGACCAGTCTGAAACCTCAGGGAACGAAACGAGACGAAAGAAGCAATCAAAACGAAATCTAGTTAAAACATATCTATCAAAATTTGACAAATAGAAAGACAGATACGGTTGAATGCCAAAGGAGGATTGAATCGCCATTAGTTGGCTGTTTGAGTGTTTGCCCATTTCTGAACACATGCGAAGATCTCTTAGATGGGTGACGCATACATTTTTCAGAGTCTTTCTAGGCATGTCGATGAGTAAAGAAGGATTAGTAAAAAAAGCTAAACAATTCAGATCATTCAGAAAATTAAACACATAAAGCAACCAAGGAATCTTTTTCCAATGGGTTAGGGATAGACAATCGGTTATTAATGACCGAGTGAGATGGCATTCTTCTTTGGTCCATATGCGGTGCCAGAGGAGAATCGGTTGGTATCTAATGATATCAGTTAGAAAGTCCAAACCTAGCTCGATGTGACTTCCATAATTTGGAGCACTTCGAGGGAGGGCTAATACATATTTTAGAAAGGCATTTTCGATTACCTGGAGTTCTCCAACAGGAGCATAGCCCCATACACCCGCTCCGTAAGTTGCCACACTCACACATTTGGCTTGATAAATTTTGAGCAACTCAACGGGCGCGGGCTTGCCCAACTTCCTGGAAAAAGATATCAGCGCCATGGTTGTACGCTGGAACTGCATTTTTTTGCTGGTAATAGCAGGTTTCCATGTGTTATGATCGTCAATAAGGATCCCCAAGTAAGGGTATTCCCTAGCATTTTCTAATCTGACGTTATCTATAAAAAGAGATTTGCGTTTCCGGGCTTTCTCACCTATATACATCACAAAAGTCTTAGACTTGTTTACTCTTAACCCAAGCGAAAGCATAAATTGACAGTACTTGTCCAGTTGGAGTTGGAGCTGGTGTAGGGTTCTCGCCAGAATGACGGAATCGTCAGCATATAATAGTGCTGGAATAGGCCGGGTGTTTATGCAGGGGAGATCCTTGTTGTCTTCCAGCATCGCTTGCTCCAAACCGTTTGTATAGATATTAAATAAAAACGGAGCAAGGACGCACCCCTGTCTAACGCCTTTTGCTATGCTGAATGAATCCGATAACTCTCCATTAATGCCATACCTCACACATGCTTTGGCATCCGTGTAGAGTTCACGGAGAAATTTGAGGAGAGGAGGGTCTACGCCCAGGTTGGTCAATATCTCCCACATCTTAGAGTGGATTACGCAATCGAATGCGGAACTTAGGTCCACATAGACCAAATAGAGGTTTCCGCATTTGGCCCTAGCATATTTACCCATTAGGAGTGTCAAATTAAGGGCCTGTTCTACAGTACCCAGTCCCTCCTGAAACCCGAACTGGAGGTCGGTTATGATCTTCTTCTCTTTTGCCCAATCCTGGAGTCGCTCCAGGATTAATCTCCCAGCGACCTTACCCAGTGAGTCCAAGAGGGAGATGGGTCTTTAGCAGGCTGGGTTATCACGTTCACCCTTTTTAAAAATGGGTAAAAGCACAGATGTAGACCAGGATTCGATTAGGCCGGCCTGAGAGGCTGCGGTCATGACTTGTGCGACAATTGGGGACCATAAATCTAAGTCGCTCACGAAGATATCGAGGGGAACTCCGGGCCCGGAGCTTTCCCAGTCTTCGAGGAAGTCAATGCGGCAATAACCTCCGCTAGGTCGAAGTGGAGGTCAATAGGATAAATATTGTCCTTAGTAAAGACCTCCTCATCGGACTGGGAAGTCAAGGATACAGAGGAGGGGGCCCCGAAAATCTGTGAGTAATGTGCCACCCAATTTTCAGCAGATACTGCCAAGTCTAAGTGACGGACAGCTGTAGCGTCCTCCAAGAAGGGAGATTTAACTATTTGCCAGAATAGCGAGCTATCCTTACTTCTTGTGCTCTCGTGCAATTGGGCCCAAAGATTCTTTTTTAATTCCCGTTTTCGGGTTTTTTAGGCCAGTTTGTACTTCCTTCTTAGTGTGGCTATTAAAGCGACGTCCCTGTCTTGGCTATGAAGTGCACTTTTTAACGCAGAGAGAGCTTTGCGGCAATGGGTGTCAAACCACCCCCAGGAGTCCTTATCGTGGACCTTATGTTGGCGAGTGAGCTCCTGCTGGATAGCTTTTAGGATGTTAACAAAACTAGAGAGGATCATATAAGGAGATGAGCTCTCCGCTAAACAGATGGTTATTAGGGGAAGAGTTTTTTGAATAACCTTTTTTGTAACCTCATTAGTATCTATCTTTGACCATTTTACTGTGTAGCCATTTGTTTTATCTATAGCCAAAGATTGCTGTGTTAAGAGGCTGGTCTTGGTGTGGGCTGATGTAGCTGTTTTAAGGATAATGGTAATACTGTTGGAATAATGATCACTTGACGGATCAGTACCAGTTTTAAAATGGATTAAGTGATTCTTTAGGGTTTGTGAACACAAGATGTAATCGATGGTGGTAAAAAGGCCTCTGCCGTGAAAGGTCGATTTAAACTCGACAGGGGGATACACAATTTCATTGGCAAACTCAAGTTCTAAAGAAAAAAGACATTCGTTCAAAGTAGTACCAGTATTAGAATGATTAAAATGCGTAATCGAGGAATCGTTTTCATCTTGGAGCCCACAAATGCCTTTTTTATAGTTGCTACATAGGTGAACATTAAAGTCACCACCCCACACAACATAACATTGAAGCTGTAAGAATTTTGCTTTCTGCTCTTGGAGATATAAGGTGATGTCTGTCAATGACTTTACACACTCAGCTGGGGAGGAGTTATTATACATATTAATGAGATAGTAGATAGAAGTATTATCAAAGGCTAACTTTAGAATTTGGACAGTTGGGGACGCTAAAGATACCTCTATAGTCGTGGGTGACATAATATTAGAAAAATAGATTACTAAGCCGCCCTTAGGTCTTCCGTGAATAGATGGGCTGGCAGGAATGTGGAAAGTTTTGTAACCCTGGATGTGAATAGGGTCAATTGCCCAGGTTTCCTGAAGGCAAACTATTTTGTGCTTAATGATCACGTCAGTCCATGACTGGAGGTGAATCTTGGATTTGAGGCCTGCTACATTCCAGTAAATAATTGGGAGTTCCCATGTAAGGGGTAGGGTGAAATTAGGATACTGTGAATTAGCAGAGGGAGTTGAGGGTAGGGGCAGGGTGTTTGGGAAAGGAGAAGGGGAAGAGAGATGTATTTCATTTGAGGCTGAATTATTAAATAGTTGCCTCTTAGGTGATTCTTCAGAAAGGGATGGGTAATCGTATTTGAGTTCATGATCCAAAAAGGTTTCCAGGTAGGGGAATAGTTCCACCGGAGGGGTAAAAGGCTCTACGAGAGAGCCAGGAGGAGGAGAGCAAATTGCTACTTCCATTAGTGTTCCTCGTGAGGTGGAAGTAGTTTGAACATGGGTAATGATTCTACTTTTGATATTTGTGGAGGGAACTAATGGTCAGTCAACCATATCAAGGCATTCATATCTATTAGTTAAAGGTGGGCCTCTCCAAGTTGTAAAGGGACCGGGGGCTGAGTTGCTAAATCCATAACCTGCCCAGTGGCCCCGGTCTCTGTTCCCGCCCCAGTTCCCCACTCTTGTCCAGCTCCAAGGAGGACCGACATTGTGTCTTGGAGCCGGAGGGTAAAAGTGTGACAGTCTACGAGTGACAATCCCTTCAGTGGATGTATGGTCGCCCCAGGAGCAGATGTGCTCTACTGTATTTGAGTCGGCGAAGTTCACTATGATGCAATTACCCTGGATGTTTTTGGGCGCAGTGCCTAACCAGGGGACTCTGCGCACAGTGGTGACTCTATTGTCCAGGAAGGTTGGTAATGGTCTGTTATTGGACAGCCAGTAGGTTACTTTATTTTTTAGTGACCAGACCGGTTCATCCTGGTTGGGACAGAGTTCCGGAACTCCTGTCATAATTACTACATAGGGGGAAGCTTCAGGGGGAAGATGGATAGGATGGCCCCTCCTCTTTCTATTTCTCGGAGTGGTGTTAAATGCAACTGGGTGTTTTGGGAAGGTGGGGGCCGGAGTAGGTAGGGCGGAAGAAGGTTTTGATTGAGTGGAGGTCTGGGTCTTGGTGTGAATAAGGGGTGGGATCAATGTGGAATTGGATGTATTAGAAGGTACTTGGACCTTGGTTACAACTAACGGTGTCTGTTTTTGTATCTGTTTCTGCGGTGCCTTTTGGATCATTTTGGAGGGATTTAATACAGTCGGACCTGCCTTGGGAGTATTTGCGTTCTGAATGTGGGGCCTCCCTTGAGCCGGATTAGTGTCTTTGTTGGTAGGTTTACTAGTATTTAAAGCTAAAGACAGTTGGGTTAGTTGGATTTCAACCTGATGTAGTGTCTTTTCTATAGGTTCAAGATAATATCTAATTAGATCACTGATTTTACTAAGGAGTACATTGTCGATGCTACAGGGGTTACTAGTTAGATTACCGTTGTTAACCATGCCACCTTCGCTGTCATAGCTACTAGAGCTGTGATTAATGTTATCAACAGTATGGTTTATTAGTCCATATAGAAGTTATGTTACATTAGGTGGTAGGTCAAGATGGCAACACTTGCCAATACTTGTCCTCCCTGTGTAGTTAGGGCTGTCCTAGACTAAGACAGTACACTGTGCAATTTATTCTGTTTTAACTCCTTCAGCATTTGTTTCTCTGTTTCTGGTATTTATGTTATGGCTTATGTCAACATAAAGTACGTGTGATAGCTGTGTTTCCCTGTCACAGCAGGTATCTTCCTGTCCTAGAGTCAGTGTTTTCTTCTTTCTTTGCACATCCATTCTATTCCTAGTGTCAGTCTTCCTGTCTTAGTGCATATGTTTCAACATTTTAGTGTTTGGGTCTCCCAGGCCAAGTGTCCCTGTCTCACTATCCCAGTACCTATGTCTTCTTGTCCCAGAGATGTGGTCCCCAGGACTGGTGCCCAGACCTGTATTTTCCACTGTCCATGCTTCCTCTTCTGTTAAACATGAATACGTGTCTCAGGGTCTGTGTTCCTTTCCTTTTGTCTGGGTCTACTCACCCAGTATCGGCATTTCCATGTCTCTTGGAAATGGTCCTCTGTGCCGGTCACCCCCAAACATTTTGCCGTCCGTCTCCTATGCTTTGTTAAATTCAGTTTTGTTGGTTGTAGGACTCTGTGCACTTTACCACTGCTAACCAGTGCTAAAGTGCTTGCGCTCCTTAAAATACAGTAATATTGACTAGTACCCAATTGGCAATTTTAATATGCTTATACATTTCTAATAAAGTGCTCTACATACACCCAGCTCATGTAAATTAAATGCCACTAGTGGGCCTGCAACACTGATTGTGCCACCCACTTAAGTAGCCCATTAAACATTAATCAGACCTGCCATTGCAGAGCCTGTATTTGCAATTTAAACTGTCATGAAAACATAGAAAGTTAAACCTCTTGCAAGGCCAAAACCTTCCTTTTTAATACATATAAGCCCCCCTTAAAGTAGGCCCTGACAGCTCAGAGAGCAGGGTGCAATGTATTTAAAAAGCACGACATGTACTTTTAAGTTTTGCATGTTCTGGATAGTGAAAAACTCTTAAATTCGTTTTTCAGTATTGCAAGGCATTTATCTCTATAACGATAACATTGACATTAGCTTATTCCATTTTAAAAGCGCACTTTTCAACTTGGAAGATATAACTGCTTTATGTTCGGTGTCACTAGACTCCTAATTTAAAATCCTAACTTATGGTGAAGACGGATTTTAAATTAAATTCTAAAAATGCCACTTTTGGGAAGCTGGCAATTTCTTGCCCTAGCCATTTGGTGCCTGCAGCCTGTCTCTGGTCACATTACTGAGTGTATGGCATTTGGGCTCTGTGTATGCCATCTAGACAGCCGCACACAATGGGAGCTTTGGTGTGACTGAGTGGGCTATTACTGACAGGATAGAAGGAAGGAGCTGTACCTAGCCTCACGTACACCAAAATAGAATGTGTCCTGTTCCCACACAAAGGGCTGCATACCCCTTGTAGTAACTCTGGAGCCAGGGCTGGCAAGGCAGGGCAACTATGCTCTGCAAAGGCCTGTCTCTAGAAGTTACTCCCCATTTCAAAGGTTCAACTGTGTAGAAAAGAAGAACCTCGGACACCACCACTTCAGTACCTGTGGATGCTCTGCCAGGAAGAAGGAATGCTATGCTGCTGAAGGACTGCTCCTCTACTGGACTGCTGCTCTGGAAGAACTGCAGTCCTGCTGTGCTGACCTGCTGCCTGCTCCTCTCATGCCTGGGTGAGAAGGACTGGACCTGCATTTCTTGAACCCAGAATCCAGACTGAGTCCAAGAGGTAGTTGGCTGGCATGCTGGTCTGATAAAAGCCTTTCAACAGCCTTGCACTTGCACCTGGACTCTGCCACCTGAGAGCCTACCCTGTTTCTAAGTGTCACCCCAGTCCTGGACCCTTTGAAGTGGGCCTAAGGTGCTTACCGGCGGAACCAACATCTCATATGCTGAGCAGCGGATCCACTAGCAAAACTGATGCATCTCCTCGGCGGAGTAGTGCATCCTCTGGACAAACAGACACATCGCCCCTGCTGTGTGGAGCGGACCCGACGCCGAAGGCCCTCGCAGGCTTTGCCTCCATATCATGATTCTATGCCAACCACTAACCCTGGGTGGAAAATAACACTACGCTTGCAGAGTGTGCGTTGTTTGCACAACTACGCGCTACGCGAAACGCACATAGCACAGTGCAAAACACGTAGTGTAGCGGGCATTTTTGGCTCACTCGCAGTCCCAACGTCAAGTTGGCGACCGCGAGCGAGCAAAATCAACATCCCGGTGAGACTCTTTCCTTGTTCGCAATCGGCAACATCAAGTTGCTGATCGTGAGCGTGGAATATAAACCTCCAGGCGAGATTCTCGTAGCGCAACTACGTGAACTACGCCCAGGGTTACCAACCACAGCACTGAGATGGCACTAATTTCCACCATGGATGACGTCAGAACACTCCTCGACTATGTACTCCTCCACCTCTCCATGGCATTCAACACAGTCTCCTACACCACCCTCTTCAACAGACTCTACAACATAGGCATACAGCAAGACGCCCTCAATTGGATTACCTCCTTCCTTACAGGACATACACAGAGCATCTGACTGCCTCCCTTCACCTCCACACCCAAAGACATTATATGCAGCATGCCACAAGGATCATCCCTCAGCCCCACCCTGTTCAACATCTACTAGACCCCTCTCACAGACATAGTCAGATCCCACAGACTCAACATAATCTCCTACGCAGATGAAACTCAATTGATCCTCTCACTCACCAAGGACCCTTGCAAAGCCAAAACCAACTTCTGCAAGGCCATGACCAATGTAGCTATATGGATGAGAGACAACTGCCTCCAACTCAACTCTGACAAAGCTGAGGTATTGATCTTTGTGAAGAACACCTCTGCATGGGACCATAGCTGGTGGCCTGCAGAACTCAGACTCACCCACACACCGACTGGCCATGCACACAACCTCAGCATCATCCTCAACAGCCAACTAACCATGAAATGACAAATCAGTGCAGTTGCCTCCTCCTGCTTCCACACACTACTCATTCTCCACAGAATCTTCAGATGGTACTCCCAACCAACACCAGAAAGACTGACGCTCAGGCCCTCGTCACCACCCACCTCAACTATGGCAATGACCTCTACGCCAGCATCTACACCCAGTTCCTCACAAGACTCCAGGCCATACAGACCGCTGCAGCCAGACTTACCCTGGACCTCCTCAAACGAACTCACATCGCCCCCACCTGAGAGACCTCCACTGGCATCCTTTTCAGAAAAGATGGCAGTTCAAGATTCACAAGCATGCCTAAAACGCCCTCCATGACCTAGGACCTGCTTACCTCAACCATCGACCGTACTGCCACCAACCCACTAGTCACCTGTGCTCTTTTTCACTTGCCCTCACTCACACACCCTCATCCATCACAGCTGCAGCAGTAGCATCACTGCAAAGACGAGGAATGACCTTCCCCCCCAACTCCGTACAGCCCCCTCACTGGCAGACTTCAGAAAGAGACTCAAGACCTTACTCTTTGACGGACACAGAGCACCCAGATACCCCTAGGGGTGACAGTGTTGCACTTTACAAATACTGTTTGACTGATGCATTGCCTACGGTCCAGGTCCTCACATTTCTCATCAACGGCAGCTTGATAATAATGCCGTCCTCTGCTTTCCAACCTCGCAGCTCCTCAGAACTGATGTATCGCTTGCTGCCCACCACATCCCATACTGCAGACTTAGCATCACAAGCCCCGTTGATGGAATCTTTTACGTCAATGCAACAGGACCCCGCACCTCTGCCTGGCTACAGCTCTGAACCTAGGCATCACTTCGGCTGCGTGGCACTTCTTTGACCTGGATCACCGCAGTGCTCCACAACCAGGATTTAAGGTAGTGTATTCAGCAGGCCTAACTGGGTCTCTGTAGCCGGCCTGTGCTCCATCTTGGTCAGCCAGAACTTGTGACTCTGTCCCTGTCTGGCAGGACCAGATATCCCTTGTAGGCATTTTGTGCTTTTTGGTGCTATTTCAGGTTAAAACATTAAAATTCAGTATCTCTGGTTTCACTGATTGGATTTTGTTTTGGTCTGGTTTTATTTATTAAAATCTACTCTATTTTCCTAAACCTGGTGTGGGATCATTTTGTATGGTGTTTACACTATTTTACTGTTAGAACAAATGCTTTACACATGGCTTTCAAGTTAAGACTGACTGCTCTGTGCCAAGCTACCAGTGGGTGAGCACAGTTGGGGTTTCCTGGTGCCTTACGCTGACTAGGACTGTGGTTGCTGCTTGACCAGGGCTCACACCCCAGTTAACCAATAACCCGATTTCAAACAATGCCCTACTGTTTCATGTTGTTACATTATTTGAATCACCCTCCTCCAGTCCCTGTGCCCTCCTGACCCAATATCTGTGTAACCCTGTCCCTATCTCAGATCACCCTACCCCAATGAAAATGTGTTCTTGCTCAAATATTTAAGTCTTCTAGTCTTAGTGTCTGTATTTCTCTGCCCCAACATTCGTGTCTTCCCGTCATTGTGTGTTCTTTCTCTCTCAAGGTTTATTTTACCTAAATCATTGCATGTGTCGTCCAGTCACAGTTTTGATGTGTTCAAGTGTCTGTTTCTCCTAGTTCCTTTGTCTGTTTCTCCCTTTCCCAGTGTATGTGCTTTCCAATCTGCCTGTTGTGTAATTCCCACCATTGTGTGTCCCACTGTCTCCAATGTCTGAGCCATCTTTCCATTTTTTTCTTATTGGTGTAGTTCCACCAATATTTTTCAAGTGTATTTTTTTTATGTACAACTTTCAATTGCCATGTGTTTATAAACCACTGTTTCCCAGCCTGTGTGTTGCCACTGCCCACTGCACATGCTTTCATCAATGTGCCACATCTGTTGGCCACCAGACGTTCACCCAACCCAAGGTACAACCAGTCCCCAATATACAAGGCCTTGGGTCAGGTGTGGTAGGGTTTAGCTGCAGGACTTGGCTTGCAGCTAAACCTGATCCCTAACCTCATGAAGGGCCAATCCTTTGCACAACCTTTGTCTAGGTGCAGAAACATTTGGTAATAGGGCATGCTTTATGTAGAGGCGCCATCTCGAAAGCACTGTACAGCTGCCCATCTACCAAAACAAAGCTGGGAGGAGGTTCTCCGGATCATACACGTCCACCTGCTCTGCCACAGGACCGTGCATCTTTAGGGTCAAGTGGGGTCCTGCAGACTGTAGTCTGTTAACAATGTATTCATAGACTTGTAGCATTTTGAACTGTCCAGGATGATACCCACATTGTGTAGTCTGTTAACTGTCAGTTCTAAGTCGGCCAAATTACCACACACCCTCTGCTTCAGCCATTGGTCCACAGATCAAGTGATGAAAATGTAGATTTTAATTTTTTAAAAAAAATGTTGGTACTGGTCCCTGTGAGACCCCACCCCACAGTTGCTATTGTATCACTCTTTTTTCCCACGCCCGACTGATTCTCGCGGTTGTGTGGACTGTAAAGCAAGGAGGCGGAGATTGATTGTAACAGTCCAGAAGCTTTTATTGCTCAGTAAGCTGGACCCAGGCCATGTTGCACTTTAAAATCCCATTGTCTCCGCCCTGATGCGCATCCAAGTCCTTCGAGCCATCCAGCTACGCTTCTTCACAACAGCGGACACTAAGAGAAAAAACACACAATGAATACAAAGGGCTTTCCAGGAGGTTCCCAACCTCCAATCTCACACCAGGAGTTATGGCAGGGGTGAGGTAATCACTCTTTGCTGAGCGCGGCGGGATCTCCAAAGGGCTTGGGACCGCGGCCAACCAAGCTTGATTGCTTGATGATTAACCCACCTCCCTCAACATGAAATGCATTTACAGGACGGCTTGTAAATGGTCTTTCTGCATCCAAAACAAGCTGATGGAAATGTTGGATACTGTACAGTCGTGTGTCCATGTGGCTCCAGTCAGTACAAACCTCTCTGACTGCTGTTATGGAGAGATATCACCCTCCTGTTTCAACAAATTAGATTTCTTGAGAACATAATTCTAAACATTTAATAACGTTTGAAACCTGTCCATTAAGCAATGCACGGGGAATATCAATAAGATTTCTCCACTGGGCTTGAAAAAGAATACAAATAATTTAATATGAATCAAATCCAGTGATTTTTTTTAGGGTGGCACAGGGAAGGGGCAGCTTACTGAGTCTGAATCTGCAAATGTGGCCCCATTGGTGAGGCAGTGTGTCACTTTACCTCGGTTAGTTAAACTGCTTGACAGGCTCCAATCAACCCCTTTAATGTGCAAAAATGTTTTTTTTAAAAAAACCTGTATTAAGGGTTTCTGCAATAAAAGATTTACGTCTTTGACCTAATTCCTAACATAAATTAGACAGATAACAAAAACTTTAAATTTCCAACATAATCATTGTAAACTCCTAAAAAACAACACAGCAATTACAATTTCAGAAGGTCTTGTGAACCATGTTGTACGTACATGATACACGTACTAGGAATGCCTAATTCATGGCTTTAGGTCATTCAGATCTCAAAGTTTCAAATCTTTAACTATTTTACCAATGCATATTGCACCTAAGACCCTCATGCAGGATCTGTTCAATGCAGGGTAAACTAGTTGACTGTTTAGGTCGTCACTAGCAGGGGGTGTCAGATTGTTCATACAAACACGGATGTGACCCTGCTTTCAGGGGATGGTTGTAGAAAACTGTCACCTAACACAGGGCAGAAAAGATTCATGCATGACCCTTTCTATCTGTTCCTGTAACTCTGATCAG
The DNA here is from genome assembly GCF_964261635.1 of Lissotriton helveticus. Classification (NCBI taxonomy): domain Eukaryota; kingdom Metazoa; phylum Chordata; class Amphibia; order Caudata; family Salamandridae; genus Lissotriton; species Lissotriton helveticus. Next base: position 469,036,031 of record NC_136073.1, on the reverse strand, counting down.
GTGCTTCTATGCATGATGGCAGCTGTGTGCAGTGCTTCTGAGACTTCATAAATATGGAAACCCCAAACCAATTTGCTTCAGATGAAATGACCCCTTCATGTGTCCTCCCACTTAGTCCCCTTGCCAGTTGCCCTTTATCATACCACCTCCATACCCATTCTCCTTGAGATCAATTCCCCCTTTCTCCACCCCAGACCAGGCCCGGACTGGCCGTTGCGGGCACCGGGCAATCCCCTGGTGCGCCGCAAGGTTGGGGGCCGTTTTTGTTACAGGGCCATTTTTGCAGCGTTGCTGCAAAAATGGCCCTGTAATAAAATCGTCCGAAAACAGGCCCTGGCAAAGAGCGCGGTCGCACCCCCAAATCCCCCCCCCCCCCCTCGGTGGGAGGGCCAGCCGAGCACTTTGCCAGGGCCGGTTTTGGTTCCCAGTCAAGCCCTGCCCCAGACCAGTCCACCAATGTAAATGCACTTTGTGAATGTACAGTGCTCTGTTGTTTTGGACCTAGGTTTGGACTCTATAAATCTACAAACTTTCATAAATACAGTTTACTTGCATCCATTCCATGCCTCGATCAATGCAAGTACCACTGTGCATCTCGATCAATGCAAATACCACTGTGCATCTCGATCAATGCAAATACCACTGTGCATCTCGATCAATGCACATACCACAGTGCATCTCGATCAATGCAAATACCATTGTGCATCTCGATCAATGCACATACCACTGTGTATCTTAATCAATGCAAATACCACTGTGCATCTCGATCAATACAAATACCACTGTGCATCTCGATCAATGCACATACCACTGTGTATCCTGATCAATGCAAATACCACTGTGCATCTCGATCAATGCAAATACCATTGTGCATCTTGATCAATGCAAGAGCTGCTTCTCATGGGCGATGGTTGTTATGAGTGGTTTTACTATGAGGCTGACATTTTCCTGCTCCTCGTATGGTTCGAAACTCAACCTTTTAAGTGACAATCTACTCCTGCTTCCCCAATTCTTTCAATTAAAAAAAATGTATGTAAGAAATTGGGTTATTAGTTGATATGGGCGAGAACCCCATTCAAATATTGAACACAATGCTTGCCAGGGTGAATCACAAAAGCCACCAAATAAGCCAGTGCTTAACCCCTCTGGTAACTTAGCAAAAAAACAATCAGGCTTAATTTAGCGGCACTGTTAAAGGATGTATGCAGCCCTCAAACAGTAATAAAGTGAAAACACAGCACAAGAAAAATCCAAAAGCAATTTAGAAAAATAAAGTAACATTTAATACATAAAATTACACCAAAACATCAATATCCACTCAGTAGAACTGGAGTTATGAATTTTTAAAGTTTCAGGTGAAAATAGGGCCAGAAAGCACAAGGTGCAACTCAAGGTAATCTGTTGCACTAGACTGTGTCAAAGTCACAAGTCCACGACTACTGCACTGGAGCATGGATTGGATACAGGGACAAGGTTAATCTCAGTAAGAAATGTACCTTCTCACAGTCCAAGTCCACGAGAGGAGCTTCAGCCGGAGCTTTGCATTGGCAGGAGCCAGTAGCAGATTTTTGTCAGTGTGAAGAGCAGGTCATCGTTGGAGCCTTGCGTTGGAGAGAGATGCAGGCGGTCACTGTTGCCACGAAGAGTAGGTCCCCATTTGAGCTTCACGTTGGTAGGAGACGTGGCGGTTGTTGCTGAAGCGAAGAGTTCAGTCACGGTTTCCAATGCTCAAAACCTCGGAATTTTCACCTGTAGCTCAGTCTTTGCAGTTTGGAAGTAGAAGTACTTTCTAATGCCAGCCAAGGGTCCACAACCAAGTGAGGTACCTGTTAGGAATCAGGATTCACTCCAGCAGAGGCCAGAAGCCGATCTCAGGCAGGTGCAGTTGGTACGGGTCAGCAGAGAAATTGCAGGGAAGCACTCTGGAAGCTTGTTATGTCCCTGTAGCATACACAGGTCAGCCAACTGACCACTGGAGTCACTTATGGGGAATCTGGGTTCAAGGCAATCAGGCCCAGTTTTCCATCTTCAGACAGCGGGCAATCCTCTGTCTGTGAGTTGCACAGGTGCAGGTGTGTGCTGATGAGAGGTTCTGAGGGTGACACTTTTATACCCATTGCCAGTTTGTGAGTGAGGGTTCAATTACAATTCAAATGAGTGGAAGAAGTATTTCTCTATGTGCTTCCAAACTGTATTTATGGCTTAAGTGTAAAATGGTAACCACGTGTTAGTTAATTGGAGATAGTGAGATAGAGATTGCTATAGTGAAAAACAACTGTAGTTGTTCACTGTGAGGACATGTAAAACTTAAATACATATGTCCAATGTTTAAAATACCATGCATCCTGCCATATAAGCTTATATGGTCTATCTCAAGGGTGACTCATAAGGATTAAAAAGGAGAGTTTAGGCCTGGAAAAAGGTTTATCTTGTCAGGTCGAAATGGTAGTTTAACACTGCACTACAGGCTGCAGTGGCAGGTCTGAGGCATGTTTTACAGTACCACGTGAGTGGGTGACACAAGGAGTGCTGCAGCCCACTGGTAGCATTTAATTTACAGGCCTGGGTACATGTAATACTATATACCTGGGACTTATAAGTGAGCTAAATGTGCCAATTAGGTGTAGACCAGTTTTAGCATGTTTGAGGGAGCGAGCCGAAGCACTTTACCACTGATTAGCAGGGGTGAAAGTGCAGAGAGTCCTAATGCCAACAAAAATGGTTTCAGCCACAACAGGAATGTGAAGGCAAAAAGGCCAAATGTGTGAAGGGTAACAATTATGAAAAATATGTATTTGTTTGGCGCCTCTTCAGAACTTAATAGGTACTCAGTATTTAGCATACCATAGCACAATTTATTACCTCCATACTTGTTTCTACATTATCTGTTAAAAGGATATGTCTGCTGCTATCAACTGTTTTTTCGGGAGGTTGGTGGTTATACATCTATTTTCTGACTTTTTTTCATTCTCCTGTTTCTTACCCATTGCCTCTGTTCAGTTCAATATATAGCTTCCATTTTCAGCCCTGCACAAAATCTAAATTAATTCTATCAGAAGAGAAGATTAATATGAAGGGTAGGTATAATCTAAATTCTGTGGTTTGCCTTGACATGGAACTGATTGTTGACCTTAGAAAGATCTTCAGCAATGTTTTGTTCTCTGTCATCTTACTTCTAACAGGGGGATTAGTACCACTCGCTGCAACTAAATGTATTTGATAGATTTGTTATGGCATCTGCTAAAAAGTTACAATAGAGGTTACTGTACAATTCCCAGAACTTTCAATGCTATGCAGGTATAACTGGACTGGAAGTGTAAGTGCAAATTGGTGTTTATTCAAAACGTCAATGGGGCCTTTTCACAAGGGCTTTTTCGAGCACCCACATTTAGTTCCTCTGTGGCATTCTTTGTATGCTTGCACACTTTTGTAAATTTGACCAAAACATGTAAAAAGTGAATATTCATATACGGTTAGTACAAATAGAAAGGACTGAGCCCTCTGGGCACTTTCAATAATAGGGTGTGAATGTTTTGGGGTGAATTGACGAAGACACCTAAGAATAGGTAAAAGAGCACTACTGGAGTCTAGCCCTACTGGTTAAAGCCAACAAAGCAGGCCCCACAGAGTGCGCTCTGGAATAGAGCCCAATTCCACCTACTTGTGCAATCTTCTCTCCTTGGTCTATCACTCTACCACCACCAGTTTGGGTCTCCCCACTCATGTCACTCATGTTGGACTTGTATGTTGCATCAGAGGTCCAAACAAGCATTTGCAATGCAATAGGTCTCATATTTACGCGGGTTTAAGCTATTGGCATTGTAAATGACAAACTGGCAGATGTTATGTTTTGCGAGTCCTTAATAGCGAATTTTAAGGAATCGCTATTAAAGACTCGCAAAATGGGATGCATGTAGGAATCGCAATGTTATTAGAGATTCCTAAAAATTCCTAATCGCTAATAAGGAATGGCTTTCCCATTCATTCCTATGGGCCTTAGGCCCATAGGAATGAATGGGAAAGCCATTCCTTATTAGCGATTAGCTATTACCGAATCGCTAATGTTCCGCTATTTCAAGGGTGCCAGGGTGTCCAAAGGACACCCTGTTGCACCCCTGAAATGGACCTGTGCACAAATGTTACACACACACATGCCCTAATGGCATGTGTGTGCGCAACATGTAACTTTGAAAAATGCACAAAAGTGCATTTTTCAAAGTTTTAGCAAATTACCACGAAGTTCAACTTCATGGTAATTTGCTCCCCCTATTAGCGAATTCGCTATGTTTTTGGGTTTCATGCATTGCATTTAAGGAATCTCATTTTGGGATTCCTTAAATGCAAGAGCAATTTAAGGAATCGCTATTTAGAGATTCCTTAAATTGCGATTTGTGCATTTGGGATGATGCATCCCAAATGCAAAAATACCGGGAGCAAACGGCCAGACTCTGAGAATCTGCCCGTTTGCTCCCGGTATTTTCTTTGATGCATCTGCCTGAATGTGTTTTATTTATGTTTTAAAAACCAAAACATAAATAAAAGGCATTGTCAGTTACAATGCCAATAGCTCAAACTCGTGTAAATGGAAGACCTATTGCATTGCAAATGGTAGGCATCAAGTTCAACGGCAGGGCGGACAGCCGGCGGGTGGGGGGATGGGGAGGGCGAAGGCACGGACAATGGGAATTAAGGGCGTGGGGGTAAACAAGGCACGATAACGGGAGGGTGGGTAAACAAGGCACTCTCAGCCTACTCAAAGTATGAAACACACTAATTAACAAAAAGCAAAAACGTTGAAAGATGCCAAACAAACCAACGCATCGTTCCCCTCGGAAAGTTATTGAGTATATAATGCTAACATGCCTAGAAATCACATTAGTTGTATGCATTTTCTTCACATGGGCAAAGACGGATGCACATGGTTAAGAATTAAACTACATATAACAGGAGGTGAACCAGGTGCCCCTGGTTCTCGTGAGAAAATGGTCAAAAGGACCTTGAATAAAAGATACACAGCAAAAGATTCTCTGGTGAGCTAGCAGGATTCTTACTTTCTCTCGAATGAGTGCTTGGACTCTCGCAGACAAGAATACCTGCACATCTCGGTTTTTACGTTGGAGTAAATTATAAATATGTTTTTTAGAAGAACATAGGTGAAATAAAAGTGGCAGTCTAATAGACGAAAACTAAGTGTACATTTACCCCATATCCTTCAAATAAGAGCCCATTACTCTCCACTCATTTGAAAACAGAGTTTTTTAGGCAGCAAGTTGTGCTTCAGACCATCCCTGACCATCATTGCCCCACAGTAGCGTGTTTTGTCTGCTTAACATCTGCAAGACCAACACTCTGGTCATCAGGTAATACATTTTGCCACTCTGTGAATATAGTACATTACTTGATGAAGTCCCATCTCAGAGACATGTCACTGAGCAATCTTGCCCTAGTGTCCATGCCCGTAAATGGCCTTGCCACTCTCCCTATTTGCAGCATTACTGCTCTATACCCATTTCACCTGCCTATGGTCCTTGGCAGCTTATCGTGTATCAGCTCCAGCTCTTTCTGTGCATCTGAGCCTTCCAAGACACTCTTACTAGTTGCCCCACTGCAACAGAACTCTCAACCAACGAGTTTTAGTCTGCTCCCAAGTCCCACCCCATCATCCATGAAGGTTCTCTTAACATGCAAGCATCAACGAGGATGAATGGGCAGACCCATGAAACCACAGCCTAGAAATGATCAAATCCATTAAATCGTGGCCAAGTAATGCCCAGACCCATGAAACCACGGCCAATGAATGCCCATACCCATTAAACCACAGCCAAGCCACTTTGAAGATTTTGATGACTAAGCCCATATAAGCTAACCCATTACCCATAAAGTTTAAGTCTCGGCTGTGAACTTCACTCCGCTCGTCGAGTTTGCAGAGATTTCTGCACTCCATGTAACGCAGAGCCTGTGGAGTTCCAAAAAACTCCGCTCTGTGTGCAGAGCGGAGTTTTTTCCCTCACTCACGTTTGTCAACATCAAGTTGCGCCCGCTTGCGCCGTGCATGGTGCCCTTCACGATGATCGCACAGTGCAGACAAGCACCTGGCACTGAAAATCACCACGAACAGCATTTATCCAACGCACTCTGCAACTTGCGGAGCTCCATGTAGCGTCACGGATTTCTTTTTTGCACTTTGCGGAGTTCCGCATAGCCTAACTCTGCGAACTCCGCCCAGGCTTAATAAAGGTCTACCCACCAATCTGTAATGTATCTTTTCTTACCTAATCTGATATTTTGTTCTCATGTACCTCTGTGCAAACTGCGAGAGATAAGGAATATACAGGATTCATGGGGTTTCTTTTACCTATAGCTTGTTTTAAAGTGGCTGGCTTGAAGCAGACCTTTCTTTGATATTTAGGGATGGCTGAAATACCTCATGATTGGAAAATACACCATTTTACATCATAGTGCCAGTCCTGTTAATGCTCTACACTACAGCAACAGGATCCATAATGAAAGGTTCGCTCTTCTGGAGTCTCTACAATGCTTAAATCTGGATTGTTTATAAATGTGTTTATCTGGTCTACACTCCCTCTACAATCGATGAATAGGCCATTACTGTGAAGATTCAGAGGCCTTGGTCCATAGCTAAAACTGAGGTCATCATCCTACCATAAAGTTAATTTCCTTCAGGATGTAAGAAACCTCAATGAAAATTGAGGAAACACTTTGATGTGATTAAAATAGCTTATGCCATCCACCTTGGCAAATCTGAGTGGCATTTTCTATGTTAAGCAGGGCACCCTGCCACTGGTGATGTGCTTGCAGATGTTATTTCAGGTTTAATATAAATATACTGTGGGAAAGTATGCCTCCCCTGGCATTAGCTTTGCACAAGGCGGGGTGGAGTGGCATATCGAATCATCAAGGCCCAAAAAATTAATTCTGGAGGCTGATAAAAACTCTCCAACTTCAATATCACCCAACATATAATCTCCCTCTTCAAAGCACTTCATCTTTGCTGCTCTTGTATATCGTTACAGCTGCCTCATTGATTGGGGAATGTAGTCCTGAATCCATCTAATGGGGCATTGACAAATAACTGGTTCCTGGTTCGGATCACTGACAAAATATCGGAACCAAAAACATTGAATTGGACAGAATATCGGAACCAAAAATATCATGTGGACAGAATATTGTGTCAAAAATATTGAGAACCAAAATATCGAGAAGGTAAGAGCAAATTGGTAAGTACAGATTTACTATTCATAACTCCAAATCTAAGTACCTTGAAGATATATATATATTGTCAAGGTACATCTATGTGGAGATATATATAGTAAAACTTTACTTACCTATAGAAACTTACCTTCACGATATTTTTGTCTTCGATATTCCTGACAAGATATTTTGTCCCACGCTGTTTTTGGTTCTGATATTTTTTGTAAACACCGGAACCAGAAGTGCATGATGAGGCGTAAGGCGCGTGCATGCAGACGTCTAGGGTGGAGAGGTACAAATTACGCTGTACGAGCAAGGCTTCTCCACAGCTGAAAGACCTTTATGGAAATAATCAGAGGCTAACACTAGTATTTGGTAGCTGTGGCCAATGTTACACTCTACTGTCTTTAGCGGCTGGGAGCATTTAAGAGTATCGACTGGATATCCATAAACTGAAGAGATACAAGGGATGCCCTTGTGTCATTTTGAACACAACACACCCTTACTGTAGCACATGAACCATTCCTAAATGTCGCTTTAATAAGCCCCTGATTCTTGTTGTGTGAGTGTAACCACTTCACAACAGAGCCTGTTCTAGCAAGGGAGAGCCTTGACGTTTTAAAGCTCTCCTATGGATTTACTATAAATCCATCTTTCTAGCTTCAAATCAACCTTCTGGTTGCGTGTTTGTTCCAGTAAATTCTTGAAATAAATAATATGTCTTCAACGTAGCAATTTGACTTTTCTACACACTGCTAATAAGGGGTTAGATTGTTGCCCAATTGAACGGTACTTAGGGGCATATTATCAAGGACCGGTGTTAAAATTATCGCCGTTTCATCAGCAGGAAACTGCCGATAAAACGGCGATAATGGGCTTGATAATTCGCCCTTGTTGATTCCCATAGAAGCCCATGTTAACATCAGAACATGGGCTTCTATAGGAATTAACAAGGGCGTATTATCAAGCCCATTATCGCCGTTTTATCTGCAGTTTCCTGACGATAAAACGGTGATAATTTTAACACCGGTCCTTGATAATATGCCCCCAAGTTTGATGACTTTTGAAGGATGAAGGCCTTAGCCTTCCTTGCTGCACTTCGAACACATGATCGGCCTATCACCTTGTACCTGAGTGGCAAGAATTGAATCACTGTGGGTGGCATCCCGATAAAAAAAACAGAAATTACAAAATAATGCATGGTCTCAAGGGGCTTTTTAGCACTAAATAAACACCTTTCTCTTCAAATTTTGCTTAACCCCTCCCATGCTCGTGACGGAACCGCTCCGTCACGAGCCTCGGGTGGGCTGTGCTGGTGACGGAGCGGTTCTGTCACGGCCCGCTCGGCGCGCCTGTGCGGCGCGTTCTATTGAGCGGGCGGGGCCGTGACGGAACCGCTCCGTCACAAGCACAGCCCACCCGAGGCTCGTGACGGAGCGGTTCCATCACGAGCATGTGAGCGCCGCGCGGCCCCCTACTCCCCTCTAGCGCTGCGGCGGAATTGCCGCCGCAACAAAGGGGTTAAAACATGTGACTTGCTATTATGACCTAACCCATCTTTCTTTTTTAAAGGACTGAATTTATTCAGCTCTAACATATAGCGCCAAGCCCTTTCATAAATAGTGTACCATTCTCCATTTTACATGTTGTCACGTTTTCAACCCAAAACGTAATTTAAATTTTTTTTAACTAATGATTCACATTAACTGCTCATATCCTTTGCTTCCGGTCCATCCATCCATCATTCTTCCCTTTCCCTTCCATGTCACCTCGCCATCCCTTCCTTCTCATTCTTACCACTTTCCGTCTCCCCTTCCAAGCTTCCTTCCTCTTTAGACTGCCACTTCCCTATACATTTTTTCCTTCTCTCCCATTTCCTTTTCCCTGTAGCTCTCACCATCTCTGCTGGCATTTCCTCCTTTCCCCTCTCCTTATTTTGAACCTCTAACTTCGCTCCTTTATTATCCCTTTATCTCTTGCCTTGCACCTCACTAGCACGCCATATTAAAGCAAATGCGTGTGCCACATGAGGTTTGTATTTCAAGTTGAGCAACTCCGAATTAAAATAATAACTTTCACTTAATGATAGTAGAATGAATGGACCACTGGGTAAAATAAAGGTGAGAATGTGGAAGTTTTCCGGGGTGCAAAAGAGCTCGCCTTCTTGCTATAACTAACCTACAGTCCCTTTCTCTTTCTTAATGTGTGATATATTTTAAATTCTTGGCAGAAGTGGCCAAGAAGCAATCTTGGTTATTCACTGCAATGTCTTACCATCACTGCCAAATGGTCACTTGCCCTTTCCTTCCTTGTCATCGCTCATTTTTAGTTCTTGGCTGTAGACAGCCTAAGCTGCTTTTAGACAGACATGATTTCTTACAAAAAATATGCTTAGAGTGGACTTTGGATCATTCCTTTGCTTATAACTGGGTGGCTTTGTTTTCTATTTCAGCTGTTTCTACATTGTTCAATGGCTTTCCTCCTTCCTCATTAAGTTAGTATTGATCTAGCATTTTTTATTTTGTTCTACGGTTAAAATAAACTAAAATATATAACATTAATCTGCATAAATATTTAACAAACTTATTTTACAAATGTTCTAAAAAGTTTAATAAACATTGAAAAATTTCTGTATAGTTTACCATAGGGAGAATCCGGTGTGGAGAACTCTGCCTAGGTGTGAAAAGTTAGTAGTAGTAACTTAACACTATTAACTTAATTTTCAATTAAATATTAATCAAGTTAAATATATAAAATTAAATTACAATTATGTTTCAAAGATTTATTTTAAGAAATCCCATCTAAATTAAAAGGTTTTCATTACTTTTGTATTAAAAATTGCTAAAAGTTATGCATGGAAACAATTTAAATACATGTAATTAATTAAAAAAATAAAGTTACGTTTAGTTTTAAATAAAAGAAAGGGTATTAAAATATTTTATCATAAAATAATATTCATTTTTATGTATATTTTTAATATTACATTTATATATTTTTAAGAAATTGAAATAATTTATTTTCACATTATTTGCTATGCAGTTATATTTTAAGTCACTGCGTCCATTATTTTCAATGGGAAGTTGTTGCAAGACCAGTTGCTGGCCATGCATACTGCAGGACTTATACCAAGTTCCTTTTGGCTGTAGTAACTTTACACACATAAAATTGCCTTTGCCTATCACATGCACTGCTTGCATCTGCAGGTAAGCAAAAACTGCAGTCTTTCAATGGAACCTCCTATGCATTAGGTAACCATCTCATCTCGTGTTTTTAGAGTCACTGTCTCCACCCCTAAACCTTTCACCTACAAATCATTGATTTCCAGTGCCGGCTGATACATATTGACTGTGGTAAGTCAGGTGGCTTAGTGCATGAGAGCAGCGTGGAGATTTAGCATGAGCTTTGATGCTACCCTCAGGACAGGGAGTCTGTGCTGTTACTCCAACCCGGCTGTACAATACAGCTAGGTGGGAGAAATCTAACTGCGCATGTCTTTTTGATAGGCCTAAGACGGATGGCCAAACAGATATGCACAGTTAGTAATGCACATCACTCTGCCCCCTCCCATGGCCCGGCCCTGACCATCCCCACACACGCTGGCTCGGCCAGCAGCCAATATTTTTTTATTATTTTGGCTGCTGAGCCAGTGGGGTGATGCTCCTCCGCCATTGTGGAGGAGCTGCCACTCTTGATTTCAGGTGAACATCAAATCAGTTCTGTGGAAGCAATGTGAGACTGCAATATTCAGAATACATAAGGCTTTCACACAAAAGCATGGAACTGGAAACTGTGCCCACAATGGCCTGGATGTGGCTGGTCCATAAACCTCACAGCGCTTCTCACCTTGGCAAGGCATCACATCACCCAGACACGTCTTCATTGATAAAAACACACAGGACCCGATATTCACCAGCGACGCCATATCCTACAGGTGGAACCAAATTACATTTGACATCTTCAGTCAAATCTGAAGCCTTAGCTGACAGCACTTTGCATGCTGGAACTTCTAGGCCCGATCTATATTGGATAGGCCAAGACCGGTAGTCTGCTAACGGTTTGGGTTGTTAAAAAAAAAAACATTACTGATGATTTGTGCCATATGTCGGGCCCCCTTGCACAGGATGCTGTACTTGCAGCACTATCCTGATGTACAACTTGTTGCACAACACAGTGGAAAAGTGTATAACAAGTGAGAATAAATTACTTCTTAGATACAAGCTGGATGTATGGTCAAATCTCACAACCAGTGGCTGTCACGGGAAAGAAAATCACGAGACTTAGTATATTATGGACAACTGAGAGGATCAGACTGAGAACCCCAGTGGGGGAGCTAAGAGGCTTGATTAAAAAAACTTGCAATCACAAACCCCAAAAGGAAACCACAAGGGAAAGTGAAGGTGGTGGTTAGAAACCAGCAATACCAAAAAATACTGGATAACCCCTTCCTGTGGTGAACATAGATAGGGTTGATGGTACTACAGCAACTTTGAATTTCTATCTTCATGAGGGTGTAGGGGGTCTTGTGAGGTCATTGTTCACTGAAAGGATTCTAGCCAAAATTCATTTTTAGATGTTAATTGGATATCAATAGCAATATATGGGGGGCTCAAGTTGTCTTGATGAGATCCTAGGAGGGGGTGACCACCTTAAAATAGACATCATAAATGGCCGAAGAGGTATTGAGGAGGGTTCAAAAAATGAGTAAGATTCGACTAAGAACTGGGTAGTATCAGCTGTACCTCCAAAGCAGTACTATGCATCTTGCAGGCATTCACCGACTCTTCGACTTTGCTAGAAGGGAATACTGGGTGGCTGGCATTTCAAAAGGGATGCCAACACAACTAGTCCCCAAATTAAATAATACATGTGAGGACAGCTCCTCTTCCACAGGAAAGGATGCGTGAAGCAACCCTTTGTAGTACAATCAAGGGGTTGAAGAATTTTTACATGTAGTTCCACTTATAAGTATACTAGCAGCCCGTCCCGACGTTGTCCGGGAGCAATTAGGCTTCAGGGCCCCCGCCCGGCCCGACGTTGTCCGTGTGTCCCCCGGAGCCTTCCTCCATATATTGCAGTATTATACCTCTATGTTTACTTTGTACGCTTTTGTAACCTGCACATGTCACTTTTTCCTCCTGTAATGCAGTATTATACCTCTGTTTACTTTGTACGCTTTTGTAACCTGCACACGTCACTTTTTCCTCCTGTAATGCACCGTTTGGCTCACTTTTGTAATGCATCGTTTGCTTGCTTACTTTGTACGCTTTTGTAACCTGCACACGTCACTTTTTCCTCCTGTAATGCACCGTTTGGCTCACTTTTGTAATGCACGGTTTGCTTCCTCTTGTATTTTGTTGGCTCACGATTGTCATTTTTGCTTCATTTAATGTAACGTTTGCTTTTGTATTTTGCCGCCGCTCACCGCTCCTAAATAAATAAATAAATAATCTACCTGATCCGCCGCTCACCACTCCTGCCCGCCTGTCCGCCGCTCCTCACCGCCTGTCCGCCACTCCTCACCGCCTGTCCGCCGCTCCTCACCGCCTGTCCACCGCTCCTCACCGAATGTCTGCGCTCCTCCCCGCGCTCATGTCCACCGGTCCTCTTCGTGCTCCTGTACGCCGCTCCTCCCTGCGCTCCTAACGTCAGCACGCACGTCGCGGCTGGTGCTTCTTCCAAGGGACTACTTTTTTTGGGTACATTTTTGAAATTACGTATATTTTTTACGGTTATATAGCCTATGTCCATCTGCACACCCTGACGATTACAACGATGTATCGGGTGTGTGGATTGGCGCTGTGGTTCCCGAGTTTACCCGCCTCAAAGGTTCAAAGTTCTTCCTTTATAATAGTAGTATAGATACACCTTCTGTACAGAGGCAACATAGACTACTCTTCTTGACGCCTTTAAGCATTAACCAATCAGGCTCAACAAGATACTCCATGATTGGCCAATGACTCACTACTAAGCTGAATCGGAGAGCCTTAGTGGTACTAGATATTTTTAGTCAGAATATCGTAAAAGTATCATCTGTTATAAATATTGTGTCCTATGTATCATTTACAAAATATCACCTCACCTAATATTAACTTCAAGAGGTAATATTTTTTAGATGGTTTATAGGGCATAATATTTATGCCTGATGATAGCCTGAGAACTGTATTATGGTACTACTCGGCACGACATTACTACTTTTCTCTGGGTCGTCGGGCAATCAATACATTGAGCAGTATCTGTTGTTTAACACTGGTGTCTTAGGGACTCAAATTCCCTTTTCCCAGTGGCGTACGTAGGCAGTCCCAGCATTTGCAACCCTTCGGTGGCCAAAAGAGTGGGGAGGGGGGTTGCTGGTGAACGATTCCTGCTTTTGCTGCGGTGCCCCCACGTAAGAGCCGGGGGTGGGGGGAGGCCGCTGCCCCCAAAACTTGTGATGCCAGGGGTGGACCCCCTTGCTACACCATTGCCTTTTCCTCCAGTTGGATAATTTCTGAACATGTAAAGTAGAACAGTTAAAACAAAGGTAAATACAAAAATCAGAATATGGTTAATATTATATATTGGCATATTCTAAAAGTGAGACATTTCCAAATATAATTCTAGCTCTTAGGACATAAGGTCATCGACATAAAATTAACATGAGGTTGTATGCCAAAGTTGTCTTATGAGGAAAGGATTAGTGTGTTCTCAACAGACTTTGGAAGTTCTCAGATTTACTACAAAGTAGGTCAGTCAGTCAACGGTGTGAAGATGCCTAAAGGAATACAACCATGTCGCAAGAGTGCCCAAACTCTAACCCAGTGTTTTGGCACCCTAGTTTGCAAGGCTGGACATCGAGGCGAGTTTAAGCCTATGCTGCATGGTTGCCACCAAAGCAATCCAAAAATCAGGAAGCCCAAAGTCACACCAGCCAAAGTGGAATAGGGATTCCATTCAAGTCCAAAAAAGATATTTAATGGTACTACAAGTAATTTGGTTGTCAAAGGTATGTCCCTTTTCTAGAGAAATTGCAAAAACTACCAGTTAGGGTATTAATTGGTCTAAAGTCATCACTAAGGGGTGGAGAGTTGGTATTGAGGTATCATCACACCAAAGGCACCACATGTTACAAAACCTCAGGGGTCTATCTCTCACAACTTGTCAATTACGGTCAAGATTTTCAGATGAAATGAACACCCATGAGACTGGGGGCCTCCACTGGGCCAACATGCTTCACTAGTAGGAACTAGTAACTGGAATTTAGGGCCAGGAGTCAATCACAACTTTAAACTCTGGAGTGGTAATATCATGAGCGATTGTTCAATCATTTCCGTAAACTGGGTCACAGGCTACAACCAATGGAATATTACCTCGCAGAGAAGGGGTAAATGGAAAAAACTCTGTGTCCCTCTATAGCTGGAAACAGAAGTGGTACAAGCTTCCCAGAAGAGAAGCTTATTACTAGAAAGGTTGGGATGAAGGCCTGGCATGCTCACAGTTCTTGAATGGGTTGCTGTAGGTCTCCGGGGTCCAGTCTCTCAGCAGCTTCTCCGGTTTAATATGGCAAGCTGAGGTGCAACATCCCCATAGCTTCTGGGTAACTCACTCATTTGAAGCATCCGCCACACTTGCTTTACTTTGTTTGGCCTAACGTTGTTCCTTGATCAGGCGTCAGTGTCTGCTCTTTATCTAGGACGCTCCCACTTCTCCAGGTCAAAGTACTGTGTCTTTTTCCAGAGTACCTTAAAGGGGGACTGCAACCAAGCCGATGTCCAGGCCTGGCAAGAAAATAATCTTTAATAGGCTGATTGATCTATCTCCAGTTCTTGCAAGGAAATGAATTGCGAAGGCCTTAAAGTCAGTAGTGGTTCCAGTCATTGCAATGACGATACGTGATGTGAAATACTGGGCAGAGTTAAAAGAATGAGGTGCTGCTCCCTGAGAAGAATAGGGGTCTGAGAACTGGAGACGTTGTAGAAAGCTGGAATGAAAACCTACAGGAATTTGAAGAAAGGGCCTTGGACCACCAAGGACTAGAGACACCAAACCCAATTATGATCAATGGCATGGCCGCAAATAGACAATAAAAAGGCATTGGTGGTGAATTTGCATGTGTCCATGAGGTACTAACTGCAGATAATGGCTGCCATAGATCACAGAGAGGTGAACATACTGCTCTGTCATACCACCCTTTGCTGCTTTTTCATTTTCTTTATTACTTTGATTTCTATGAATGAAATTTGGGTGTTGCGATGACCTATATTGATTGTTGTAAGGACAAACTATGTTTTCTCCCTCACATCACAATGGATGACTTCTTTTACAGACGATATGCCTATAACAAACAGTTGCATGTTAAAATATTGATTTCAGAACCCAATCACAATATATGAAGGAAACATAGGGGGAATCTCAGGTAGGCGGTTTCTGCAGTTAGAAATGAGGGAACACTGGGTGCACCCCCGAACAGTAAATCCTATGCCTGTCGAATATCATAAATAAATGTAAACTTTCCAGAGGGCTCATACATGTTTTATGCCATTGAAGTAAAAAAGGCAAGACAGGCCAAAAGAGTAGGAGGTTGTGTAGCTTTTCTAAGCCATGTAATGAGTTCCAGCCTCACATACCTGTAGTATGGTCCAGGTGGTTGCACTGTTTGTGTCATTGTGGAATCACCAGGGCTGTACAGCTCCAGTAATGCCACCGCAGCAGATGGTTGTCTCTGAAACAGCACTTCCTTGAACAAACTAGCCTGGGAGGGGTGTGTCTCTGACACGGCTTGCACCCACTGAAGGCCCGCCCGCCCCTGGCTGATCTGTCAGCACTAGGAAAAGCTAGATTAGGAAGTGCAAGCTGACGTTATGTCTACAGTTAGCAGTGATAGCAATGCCATTGGTGATGTGTGGTGTGCAGTCTACAGCGGTGGTGGTACCATCCCGAGACTCTGCTGGCATCCCTAAGCAGTTAACAGGCGACCCGATCAGGTTATAAAGCATGCTCTTGTACCTCAAGTTTTCATTTCCACACTGGTAAATTTTTTGTAAAATGATATACTTATCCCAGATTTGGAGTCTGGTTCTATATGACTGAAACCCTAAAAAAAGCATTGACAAAGCCAATCAATCTGGCCCTTCACATAGCTACAGTACCTCAAATAATTACTATATGTCCTTCTTGAGTCAGAAGAAACAGTGTGAAGTCTTTAGCAAGATGTATGCCTCCAAAACTTAAGTATATGTCCCTCTTAAGTCAGAAGGAACTGCTTCACATGTCTGTTAAAAAGCTGCAATAACTCATGTTGTTACTAAATGACCCTCCCGAATAAGATGCAACTGCTTCAAAAATACTTCACAAAGTTGAGGAGGTGTGGTTTCAACATAAACATGTGCATATCTACTTTTTTGCAACTCTAATCATTTGCGCTATGCCAATGCTGATATATGTTGATGAATAAACATTGATCTTTCAATAAATGTCTTGTTTACCATAGAATACTTGTGAAAATAACCTAGTATGTATAGGTACAAGCTGTCACTGGTTACGTCAAGTGGCTTCAACCATATCATTGGGAAGCGGCTTTTTGATGGCACTATATTTATGTCCAAGTAAAATGCCTACTGGCTTATGGTATGGGAGGAAGAAACCTAATGCAAGCCAATAGATAAAGACATTTAGTGAAGGGTGTGGGTGGAGAGATACACTTATATGTATAGATACACACACATATACACACACAAACACATATGTATATATGTAGATATATATATATGTATATATGTATATATATATATATATATATTCACTGAAAAAACCATAGGTTATAGACCATATATAGTTAGGAATTAGCATTTACAAAACCTTGAAAATTCACTGAAAAAACCATAGGTTATAGACCATATATAGTTAGGAATTAGCATTTAAAAAACCTTATTTTACTCACACAAAACCATTGAAATTCCATATATAGTTAGTTGCACTAACTATATATCGCGCACCCGCAATCCACTGCTGATGATGTCACATATTACATCATTCATGACATGGTCAGTGACATCACTGATGACATCACTGATGACATCTCAAATGACATCACTGATGACATCACTGATGACAACATCCAGTGACTATGTTTCTGTAAAGTTAAAATATGTCTTACATATTGAAGAATGAGTGGATGTATAAGTGTCTGAATGAAGGTTTTAGTAGGTGCGTGATTGACTGTATGAGTGAGTGATTAAATGCGTCTTACTGAATGCACGGGTTAGTGACTAAACTGTCTGAAAGTGTGCATCAGTATGTCTGTTGTTGTGCAAGCTGC
This sequence comes from Lissotriton helveticus, assembly GCF_964261635.1. Lineage (NCBI taxonomy): Eukaryota > Metazoa > Chordata > Amphibia > Caudata > Salamandridae > Lissotriton > Lissotriton helveticus. The sequence goes on along the minus strand of NC_136073.1, from coordinate 469,018,525 downwards.
TGCATGTGTTGATCAGTAGCTATATAAGTAGCTATATGGGTTATTGATTGGTTGCACAAGTATTTGTATGGGAGACTGAGTGTGTGTATGGCTGGCTGGGAGGTGTGTGACTCTGTGCAGATCAATGTGTACTTGTATCAGTGATTCTATAAGAGAGTAACTATGTGTTAGTATATGTTTCAAAAATGTAAGGTGTTCTGTGTTTAACTGTATAGATGAGAAAATGGAAGTGTGATTGATTCTTTTCAGGACTGACTAGGTGTGTGAGTAACTCCATGGATGAGTGGCAGAGTGTGAGTGTCTGTATAGGTGTATGAGTGCATATGATAGTGTTGTAAAGATGAGTGATTGTATGTATGAATGATTGTATGAGTGAATGTGTGTGTAGACATAGGAATCAGTGAGTGCGTATGTAGTAACTAGTATTGGTGTGTCAATGGTTTCAAAAATGATACTCTCTATTTAACACTGGGTGTAACGGAGGTTATATTACAGTGTGAGGAGATGCATTGTATTATCACATGAATGATATCATCAGTGATGTGATCATTGATGTCAAGTGAGATGTCATCAGTGATGTCATTTGAGATGTCATCAGTGATGTCATCAGTGATGTCATTTGAGATGTCATCAGTGATGTCATCAGTGATGTCACTGACCATGTCATGAATGATGTAATATGTGACATCATCAGCAGTGGATTGCGGGTGCGCGATATATAGTTAGTGCAACTAACTATATATGGAATTTCAATGGTTTTGTGTGAGTAAAATAAGGTTTTTTAAATGCTAATTCCTAACTATATATGGTCTATAACCTATGGTTTTTTCAGTGAATTTTCAAGGTTTTGTAAATGCTAATTCCTAACTATATATGGTCTATAACCTATGGTTTTTTCAGTGAATTTCATTGGTTTTTTAACAGCTAATATCTGTAGCTGTAAAATGTATTCTTCTTTAAATCCAAAAATATATTTTATATGTTTATTAATAACTTTTTTTTTTTATATTTTTTTTTCTTCGTTCCCGCTTCGCGAATCGGGAAGCTTCCCGTTAGCTGACCTTGATGCCGCGAAATAGACCGCGAGCCGGTAAACGTTTCTTTACCGCAACTGCCGCGTTAGAAAACAACATCGTGACGCCTCCCGTCCGCATGACGTTTCGCGTTGTCGCGTGATACGTCATATGACGTGCTACGTTAGCGAACTCGTACGCTTACCGAGTCGCAAAGCACAGGTTTCTGGAAGCAAACCGGGAGGCCCTGCAAAGCGCGTAACATACACACAGCAGGTCATGTGACTTGGTAATAACACTTTTCATTGGTTCATTTCACTTTCGGTTTCCTAATGATGTAAGACTAGGTCATATGATCTAAAATGAACACTTTTCATTGGTTGAGAACTATTTTTTTTCCCAAATGGTGAAAATCCCTCCTTCTTTCCTCACTCTGACTTTCATCATTGTGAGAGAAAGACCCTTTGTTACCAGTGAGCAATGGCTTCTTTACTAGCTTCAGCTGGTGCTTCCCCACCACCTCCACCACATCCAAGGAAGAGTGGACCACCTGCTAAAGTTATAATTCAGCAAGAAGACGAAGAAGAGGAACAGGACGACCTAGATAATCTCCCTATTATGGCCAGAAGATCTGTTGTACCGGAAGTAACGGGACCAGAGGGCAGGGAGATGGTGCCAAATATACAAACGAGATTTCGTGAAGTAAAACAAGTCTGCCTACATTGCAGTGGATTCATTTGCTACGCAGAAAGTAGCATCACTCTGATCAACAGAGCTATTGACAATCATGCTCATGTTTGTCCGAAACTCCCCAAACAATAAATTCTTTTTTTTTGTTTTCTTGCTCCTGTTGAGCCCTTTACAATGAATCGTTTTCGTTGCCCCCTCCGAAAAAAAAACAAAAAAATTATAAAACTGTTCAGAAAAATTAAAAAAAAGTAAAAAAATGTTCAGAAAAATAATAAAAAAAATATAAAACAACAAAAACAATTTAAAAAAAAGTTCTTTTCAGAACTACCTCCCCGTTATTAAAAAATTGGTACAATATTTGCAACTGTGCCAACCTCTATTTCTCTTAGTTCGCTTCCCAGTTCGCTCCCCGGTACGCGAACCGGAAGCGAACCCAAAAATTTTTTTTTAAAAAAAGAACAGTAAGTATAAGGGAAGGAAACAGACACTTATGTTAAAAGAAAGACAGCTATAAGGGAGTAAACTAGAGATACTATTACCCGTAATCCACTGCTGATGATGTCACATATTACATCATTCATGACATGCTCAGTGACATCATCAGCAGAGGATTGCGGGTAACAGTATCCCTAGTTTATTCCCTATAGCTGTGTTTCTTTTAACATAACTGTCTGTTTCCTTCCCTTATACTTACTGTTCTTTTTAAAAAAAAATTTTTTAGATCAGTCAGAAACAGTGAAAGTAATGAAATATAAAAGACTACGTAGAATATGAGGACTGTATGCAACAACTTTGACACTTACAGAAGCCTCACCTTCTCCATGCCTCCTACACAGTTCTACATGTACATCATAAATGCAAACAGAACAGAATTAATTATACATGTTAAATGGTTTATTTTTGCTGTTCTCAGAATGTATCAAATTTCACTAAAACAGTGACTTGAAGGTATTCATCATATAACAGCGGGGAAAAAAAAACACAATCAAAATGATTGTGTTTAAAAAACCCATACAACAGTAGAAATCAGAATTCAGAACTCCTTAAAGTTAACTTACTTTCCATGACGGCCAAGGATGTCCTATGAACAGCTTACACTCTGTTGTGCTGTTATTACTTTCAACCCGCCACTTTCTGAAAGAAAACCTCCATCGTTTTCAAAAACATGTTACATACAATAAATGACTTCTTGCTCTCTACCACAAGATTCCACAAGGCCAAATCTTGTCAGAGCCATGTATAACTCTTGGATTTCTTGTTAGCCAATCCCGTCTTTTCGCATTTCCACAACTTTCAGAATTAAAATGTTGAAGATCATTTACACAATCCTGGACTAGTAATATCTTCCCCTTCTTCCTCAATCATGTTCTACATTTCCTATCACACTGATACTGCTTACTATGAAGCAGACTTACACTACCTTTATGACTAGTACAATTATTTAATTCTCTACATCACTTTTAATCACAAAGCAATGTAAAACAGTAGACAGCATTGCAGACTTACATTCCCTCTACTCCATGTTTTGATTGGCTGCTTCAATTAGCTTATAAAAAGAAACAGTTTTTCTGAACTCATTCAAAGTGCACGTATTTCTCCATAAAGTCCAGTGTTATGGTAAGAAGTTATGTCTCTGTACTACACTTATCCTCAAGGCCAAATCGTGTAGGAGCCATGAGAACTTCTTGAAATTCCTCAGAGCACATCCCGAGATTCTTTCCCTAAAATTTTGGTTTTAAAAACACCAGGTAAGAGTTTTTAAGGTCAAACGGCAATTGTTTTGTGAAAATTAAAACAGAATCATTGCAGAATGACCAGCCTTTTCTACACTTTAAATAAGCTGTATAATGTCCTGATGTTATTGAAGGACCATCATGATATATAATTGCTACAGTTACAAAAGTCCTTCCTGATATTGACAACTGTGAAGCCACAAAATTTTTAATTAAAGTTGTCAATTTTGTTCCATCAGGCCTACATCGTTGGAACATTAAAATGACATACTGGCCATATGTTCGTATAAATAATGTGGACATCATTTCAGATTTACATTGGCTACACTCCATGTTGTGATCAGCTGCTTTTACTAGCTTATTAAAAGAGACTGATTTACTGTCTGGCAAAGTTAAATATATAAATCTTTCTGAGTCTACACTAGTAGTACTTGATACCCTACAGTTCTCGCAGTCATGCTGCCATTGATAAGAAAGCCCAAACAGGTGATCTACATCTACACCTTCATCATGCAATACATCAAGCATGTACATTAAAAACTCCTGACAATCTTGCTGACTATTTTGAGAGAATTGTGTTTGGCCTGAACATCTGTCTAACAGATTTCGAATTTCAGACACACTTTCTATGTTTGTTCTATCAGTGCTACATTTCTCTAACACAGAATTTAACAAACTGCAAAATCTTTGATCAGAATTGACCACAATCTCTTCTTTTACATTTTCTAGAGAAAACAAAACATTAACTACTACATTAGCATAGCAGTTGACACCAGAACTGTTTTCAAATTGAAAACCAACAACATCTTCAACAGAATCCTTTTTGTTTCTGCTTGTAATTTCAGGTTCATCGACTTTTCGTCTTTTTGCTACAACCTCCCCAGTATTGGTCACATTTCTTCGTTTCCGGCCTACCACACGTTTCTCAAACAAAGGATACTGAGGCAAATGTGGCGCATACTCTCTTCTCAACCTATTGTATTCCTTAACACAATCTAGATCCGCACAAATGTTTGTGACATCACACTCAATCAAGTACAATCCCGATAAAGTCCTAACTCGTGACAATGCCACATATGCCATACCCTCCTTGAACACAGAACTGCCAATATTCACCAATGCACAGTCTACACTTAAACCTTGCGATTTATGAATTGTCACCGCATATGCCAAGCAAACAGGAAACTGCTTACGACGAACATATAAGTCTTTTACAAGCAAAAATCTAGCAGAACAACGAGCAATTAGCTGTACTTCCTCAATGCCATCAAATTTAATTTTTAAAAATTCAATTCCATCTCTATTTCTGTATTTCACAAAATCAACAACATTACCCATTGATCCATTTACCAGACCTCTTTCAACATGTAAATTCCTTCTTAAAATTATACGGCAGTTCAAGCACACATTCAGAGTCTTTTCAAAACCCGCAGTTTTAGATATACTCTTCTCTAATGAATCCAATTTTGTTTTCAGATTCTCAGACAAAATAATTGTTGATCCCATATGCTCTACTCTGTCAATAGCTTCCAATTTCACAATCTCTTGCTTTTCTAAATGCAACATTTTGTTGTTGAATTTGGCACATTCTGCAAGAGTTGGCATCAAACATATTCCAGATTTTTTCTCAGTAACTTTCTGAAAAATATTCTCAGGCACAACATCTTCGTCTGGATATAAATTTGTCAGTAATCGTGCATGTAAAGCTTCTTTCCCATGCTCGGTCACTTTTCCAATTCTAACATCTTGTAGAATAGTCTTGTAAACTTCATCCTTTGCCTGACGCATATTTTCATGCAGTTCAGCATAATTGAAGTTTAACCATATATTGACGTTGCCAATACTCCCTAAGCACTTCCTGGTATCTTCATGCGTGAGCATTTTGAACACAGGTTGCCCTTTCACTGGTGTCAGCTGCAGAAGATCTCCGAAAACAATGATGTGTTTGCCACCAAATAACACATCATACTCTGTTTTGAGAACTTCTTGCATTCTCAAATGCACAAAGGCAAGCATGACATTGGAAACCATGCTTACTTCGTCAATGATAAGAAGTTTCATTTTCCTCAAGACTCTTGAAACTTCAAAACAAGCATCTCCAGATAGCTTGTGATATTCTAATTTGTTGTCATGCTCCACTGGCAGCATCAGTAAACGATGTAAAGTAATCCCTTTAATGTTATGTGCTGCCAGTCCAGTTGGAGCGGTGACAACACAAGACAGCGATGACTCTGTCCTTTCCTGCAAATAACATGAAATTGCTTTAATAAGGAAACTTTTTCCAGTTCCCGCTTCTCCACTCACGTACAGTCGGACAGGCTTCAACGACGTACATGAGCACTCTTTCTTGTCATGACTTAATCCATGATCAATTTGCATGGTAAGTTCGTCATATATTTTCCTCTGCTCAACGTTGAGTTGTCTTTCCAACTCTTCTAAGTTAACCGCATCCTCCTGAGCATGTGCCATGGCTCTTTCCACTTCATTCATAGCAGTGGCAGCTTCATTTTCGATAAGAGGTCCTCCTAGTGGATCCTGACTCAATGAAGCAGAACTCTGACTGTCCTGAGAACTGTCTCTGGCAATCTCGGCTGCAATCGTTGCTTCCTGCTCAATTTCCACATTCAACATTTCTACATATTTGGGAAAAGCAGGACATTCTATGGTCTCCTTGGCAGCATTGAATGAGTCTTCGTAACAAAGGAAATCTCCAAGCAGTTCCTCTTCTGCACGCCAAGGCTTAAAAAGTTGCAAAAGTGCTAAATAGAAAAACTCCTTTTTTTCAGGAGATTCGCCACTCAATTTTCGATGGTTTATCAAGTGGCATTTTCTTTGCTTGACCAGACATCCCTCACTTCCTATTACAGCATACACTCCTTTCTCAGTATCTTCTTTGATGTTCCTCTTGAATATGTAATTTTGCAGAACCTCATACAGACAAACATTCTCGAGGTGACTGCTTCGATTTGGATAATATGTATCCAACATGTTGCTCTTCAAAATGTCGGTACTGTTTGGCTCCTTTTCCGCCAAATACTCAATTTCCCGCACAGGTTTCAGAACTCGATTACGCGTTGCAGCAAGACCAACACTCGCCCAAACGATACTCCTGGACTTGGCATAGAGACTTGCTGAAGACAACCGGTCAGAACATTCGTAAGCTCCGATTTCTCGATGCGACAACATCTTCAGACTGAAACTGTACAACTTCTTGCTGAGGCTCTTTTCATGGGAAATGTCCTCCCACATATCCTTCAATTCTGTCTTCTCTTTTTTGGTGATGTAAGATGTCACATACCGAGCCACAGCCATACAGTTATCAGCCACAAACTGTATATCCATGTTAGCATTCCACATGGACAAAATCACCGGGTTGTAGTCGTTAATGTACTTAGACTCTTCGTTCCTCTTCAAATTGTATGTGTTTTTAGGTGATTTCTTCATCACATTATGTCGCAGCGAAGACATCAAACTGTTCACTCTTCCTTTAGAAATCACCGGTCGTGGAAAGCCGAAACGACATTTGGTGTAGAACTTGTCTTTGTTCCGGAATTTACGACGACAGTACTTTCCACATCGATGGCTTTGGAAACGTAGAACTTTTTCTCGTAGGCTTTTTTTCTCCTTTGCGTTTGGAACAGCACACGTAGTATACTGTTCTATGAAACTCATCACTGAGTCTTCTGCATCCGTTCCAAATTTAGGTGCATCCTTGATCCACAGCAACATATGTATATGAGGAGCACCTCTTGCTTGGTACTCCTTCCTCCAGAAGAAATCCAACACCTCTCCAAGAGGTGGATTCTTCTTATTCATGATGAAAGACATCATACCTTCAAATCTATGATTGAAGTACCTACATACATTGACTGGATCCAAAGAGCACAGTTCTCCGGGTGTCTTGAATTCGATGTTTTCTACGTTAGCATTTGCCTCTCGTAGAAATTCAAGTAAGTCTTCCCAGCCATACTCAGCACAGCTCAAAGTGAGGAACCATGTGGGAGTTCCTAAGTTCCTTAGCATACATTTTAAATCACCATGACGACGGTACCAGTACTCATTAGTACCACGCTGACACGCCATGAGATTAATCAGGTGAGAATCCAAAATACTGTCTTGGACATTGACTTTATCCATAAAGTCACTTGCCGAGATGTTTTGCATGTGTATACCACTTTTCAAGATGTGGTTCACTGCATATGACAGTCCAGACAGATCGCTTTCAAACAGGAGATGAAACAAATAAGGAATGCATTGTCGAAACCTAGGATCTCCTGCATACAATCGCAAAGTCCGGTATTCAGAAGCAGGAATTTGATGAGGTCGCTCATCATATCTTCCTCCCAGACCTGTTGGAAAAAGCTGTGGGAAACACCGAGCTTCCAAACTTTCCTCCCAAACACTAATGGGACTCCCTTTCGCTTGTTTCATTTGAAACAACTCAATAGCATTCCCCATGACTTCCTTGGAATGCAAAGGATGAACACTATAATGTTCATATATTTCTTCACTAGTACAGGGTTCTACTTTCTCAATTTGACCAGCACACAAATCGTTATCCTCTTCCTCACTTACTTCCTCTTCTGCAACATATACATTTTTATAGTACTTATTATATTTTTTTCAAATACAATGTTGCCCTTTTGACTTTCCTAACATCTACTAAATCTTGCCATATTTTCTTATTCTTTGTCGGAACCCCATTAACTAAGATAACAAGAGGTTCCTCTTCCACTTTTTCTACTCCAATTGTGTTAATGTTTTTCTTCAAATCTAGAGGCAAATAAACAACTCTTCCCTTTAATCCTCTCTGTAAATCTGATGGAGGCAATTTCCCTGTCTTTGGCTCCATTCTTACAATAGCCTGAAAGGGATGGATACTTTGAATCAAAATAGATTCATAAGTATTTAAATCCTTCAATTCAGAAGGAATCTCAACCAATTCCAGATTATTATGAACTGCTCTAGCAGGCATCTGGTTTTGATTTAATTTGTTACAACAATAAGTACACACACGTTGATCCAATCCCAAATCAAAACAATTTTCTACCATCAAGTATGTTGTAAAATCCTTCCATTCACTATTATTTTCCCTTTCACTTTTTCCATATAAATCCACTAACTTAGTCTGATTCTTATAATAAGTGCGTCGACAACACACACAAGTGAAATTTGGCCTCTCACTTGATTTCACCTCAAACGTCGCAATTTCCCTCTGGAAATTATCTGTACTGGAAACCTGTACACTATCTTCCACATTACTCTCTTCTTCTTGGTCAATTTCAACATTCTCCTCTTTACTTCCAAAGTAACAAAACTCAATTTCTTCACATATATTCTTCACATCTATTTCAGAACCATGCAAAAGAGCAGCGCATAATTGTTTAAGCATAATTGCTGGACTCTTAGCATAATACAACATTCTAACTAATTTCCTCACTTTATTATGATGCACTGCTAGCATCCTGAAATGATGAAAAACACTCTGGCATACTCTCCTGGAAAGACAAGCCAGTGAATGACCATGCAAACCTATCACTTCTCTCACTCTGCAAGGATCTAATTCTTGCAACAACTTCATTTTCTGCTTCAAACTGTTCTTACTAAATGACCGTATAAAATCACAAAGCAAATTGATGGAATCCTGTCGTACACTGCAAATACTACTACACTTCCAGGTGTACACAGGACCCTTAGGACGTCTCCCTAAAACCTCATTACCTAACACCTCTTCTATCTCTGTTGTCACAAGTTTTTCTTTTTCAACTGGACAACCATCTTTCACTTCATAAGCTCGACCACTGGTGTCAACTGCATGCACCAAATCATTATCCTGGAAATAACTCTCCTCATTAAAAAATGCCTCAGAGCTTGAACTATGCATCCATTCTCCAGAAAAAACTTCACAAAAATTACTACGATTAACTATTCTCTTCCATCTACTATTTCTTTTGAAATCATAAATTACCTTGTTTAGCTTCCGAATTCTATTGATTGTCAAAATAAATAACTTACGTTTAATTTCAAATGCCTGATCAATAACTTTCTCAACAATTTTTTTTCTCTTATAAAAAACCACTTTCTGCTGACCTTTCTTAATATTTTTTAACAAATTCCCAATTATCCTATTGCGGAACATTCGTTTACGAATATCCCTAAACTCTTGTTTCCTTCTACTTTCATGCATAGAGTTATCTCTTACTCTAGCAGTAACATTTCTCATTGGCCTTTCCTTACCATTTGAATTCTGTCTCCTTTTCTGGACTGAAACATTTTCTGTAGTAATATTTTTTTTACTACACATAATTCTTATGACTGTTTTTCGACTCTTACCCGGTGCTTTCTTGGTGACTTGACAAATCTTTTTGTTAGAGGACTGCTGCATTCTTCCATGGTCCTGCTGTCTTTGACGTTTTGCAGCCTTTCTTACTCTTTCTTTGCTAGGCATCCTAAAATCTTGAAATAATCTGCAGTTGAATCTGTGGTAAAATATAATAAAAAATGTTATTAACCACTATTACCCAACAGTAAATTAATAACAGTCATCAAAAACTTAACACACTACTTAAGTATATAATATACTGAAGCCTATCTCCAATTTTTCACTGAACAGGACTCATCTCTTCTTAACCTTGGATAAACCTCACCTACTCTGTGTCCCCTGCACATAATTAAATGTAAAGGGGCAGATTTATATTAACTAGCACATCCCCAGGGATGCACCAGTTAACGTGCACCGCTGCTCTGCCACCCACGGTGTGCCGCATTTACAATCAGATAGGACAAAGCTACATCAAAACCCTGCGCCTGCTTGAAGCAGGCATAGATCTTGACGCAGGTAGGCTGAAAGCTAAAGCAACAACTAAGTATCGTGTGCAGAAGTTACAAAAAAGGAAAAATGGCGTTTAAACCAGTAATGAGCCCATGCTAACGTAACACAGTGTAAAAATATCCAGGATCTACATCAGTTTGGGGTTCACGAACCTGGCAGGTACAAGGCACTGAGGCTTTCCACCGTGCATGTCTCATCCCAAATCATATGTTGTTTGTGAATGAAACAATTTCCCAGACCAAATGCTTTGGATTGGCTACTTCTAAAAAATTAAACACCCCTACTATCCCGGAGTTAGAGGAATATGATGGTTGGAGTAATTTTACTCGTTGTCCATTAAAGATTTACAGGCCCTACTCCGTAATTCTTCCTTTAACATTTCCAGTATAAATCCAAAAGGTTCACTGCTTTGGCAACGTGCCTTATCCACGGTTTAATAACGCTGCCTTTTGCTTTATATAAGTTTTCAAATTGTATGAAATATATACCAATAGGTCGTTATTAACCTTTAGGTAGTGGTTTTCTTCATGAGGTCTGGTCGCTTCCATACACATACAGATTTTCAAAGATGATCAAGACCTTTATCTGAATGGAGAGGAATGCACTGAGACGCCAGATCATTCACTAATGTGTAGGCACATACAGTTACACGGTTCATGCAACAAACACCGACCAAATATGGCTTGCGTGTTGCAAGGCACGCCAGTTCCTGCTATCATCCCCACGTTCAAGTTCTTGGAAAATGGTAGTTATTTGATGCTCAATAATGAAGATTGTTCTGGGTTAATTAAAAGTATTCATTTTATCGTAATAGTAAATGAACGGGTTATTTGCTGCAGAAATGTTCTATTTCCTCCCACACATGAACATAGGGAGTTTTCAATCTGGCCACAAATACCAACCTTGGGAGCACATTTCAACAGCATGGCAAGAATAAGAGCTCTTTTGTCTCAGAGAGAGGTGGCCTTGAGTTCGGCCCGTGAAACTTTCGTGCTTCACATAGCGAACACCCATACAGAGGTGCAGACCCTTTTAAATACAGATTCGACTTTGCATTTCAGCAAGATTACCCATTCATTTCCATGCAGCAGGAGGCCCATAGGAATGAAGGTGCAATTTGCGATTAGCAATTACCTCATCGCAAATTACGAATTTTTCCGACGGTGCAGGGGTGTCTCAAGAACACCCTGCTGCACCCCTGAAAAAAAAATTTGGGGTCATATGGCGCACATAAATTTTGAAAACATTCCTTTACCTCAAAAACGATTTTCAACTCATAATTTGAAAACACTGCACATGGGGAAATGACTTAAAATGTCCTTAAGACACATAAAAGCATTTTTTGATTGCCTTTGCAGCATGTTTCAGTCACCTTTAACATGCCTATGTAACGGAAACATTCAAAATCTAAATTTGCCATGCACAGGTGGGAGCATATTTACAAGCAATTTGCTCCACAGACAAACTTCTTACATTGAAATGGGAAAAATAACATCAGAGACTCTCAATTACCTTATAAAGAAGCAGACACCATTATGTCCTTCTCATCAATATTAAAACCATTGCTTTTTCTCAAAAACGATTTACAAGTCATAATTTGAAAACACTCCACAGCTCCTATGCACATAAAAGCCCTGTCAGTACTAATACTTCACATTTTCTCCAATTACAATTTCTCAAAGAAACAAAATCTATTTGTGAAACACTTGAGACAAAGCAACATTTGAAAAACACAACTTTCTTCATAATTTTCTCCTTAAAGCACACTATTTTCTATCTAAATTAAAGAAATTTTTTCTCACCTTAGCAAATACTTTGAGTTTCAAAACAGTCTCAGAAACACACCAATTTGTCTTCAGCAGAGCAAAAGGTATGCACTCCAGAGTCTGCAGCTATCAAAAGCACAGAAATGCTGTAATTCCTCACACAGATCTCTCATGTCACCCAATCAAAACTCTTCCCTCACTTTTTTTCAAAGCAAAACCCTTCCCCCCTCTGCCCCCTCTCTGCTTTTTCTGCATAGCAACCACCTCTTGCAAGACCTCTCACACAACAATGTTGCAATTGAACTCTGAACTCTCAGTGCACCTGCATATCCAAAGCATTCTTTCATTTAATGATTTTTTCTTCGCCACTCAAAATATATCTTTCAACGAACTCATCCATGCACACTAACTTTCTGTTTTCAGCAATCAAAATCCACCAATCACTCTTACTGCTTCATTAACACAGAAACTCCTCAGTTTTTTTCATTTTACACTCTCATTTTTTCAACTGCCATTTCATTGCCACACTTCATCTGACTGCAGGAGAACCTTCTCTCGCCATGTTTTCTGTCTGGATTGTTGGACATAGCTACATCTATTGGGCTCAAAGGTACGCTGAAAACAGGAATTTACCTAACCTCAATTTACAAGATGTGGAAATTAAGTGGTTTGGCCACAGAGGATTAAAATGTCACCAATTGATACCATTGGTGAAAACCTTTATGCATTTGCCAAAACCTGACCTGTTAATTGTGCACTGTGGAGGTAATGATTTGGGCACTTTGACTGGGGTAGGTCTGGAAATGCTTTTAAAGGACACATTTGAGCAATTGATGGCACTTTTTCCTCAGACTGCCTTGGTATATTCAAATATATGCCAAAGACAGAAATGGAGGTGGTCGAACCAATTTTGTCCACAAATTGAGAAATCGAGGAAGCATGTAAACAAATCTGTTTCAGCTTACATGAGAGACCATGGAATGGGCTCCCTGTACAACAATAACTTGCGTTACTACATGCAAGATATCTACAGAGCAGATGGAGTTCACTTCTCAGATGAGGGCAACAGAGTTTTCACTCTGAATTTAAGACTGTGCATTGGTACCTACTTATAAGTACCTAAATGTACCATAAACCCAAAAGCTCTTCTCAGAGCTACCCTACATCTGATCACTCACAATTATTATTTTACTCTAACTTTTTTCACTAATTTTCAAGAAAGTACGCTCCCCAGACCGCTTCCCGGTTCGCGAACCGGGCGCACTCCACGCAAAAAAACTAAAAAAACGGTATATTTTTTTTTTGCCCTGCGAGACCCTTTCAAAGCCTCCACATCAAACCTAGGGGGTCAGGGAGGATCTACTATGCCCCCTTATGGTCATTTGCCCCTTCGCTTTGGCCTCCTCTTGTCTCTCGATCCTACCGAGAGACAAGATGGCGGCCGCTACGGACTGTTTGGAATGTTTACAGACGCCGAAAAACCAATCAGCTTCGCAAACCTCCGTAACGCGAAAAGTACGAGAAGCGGAGCGCTGTTACAGATATATATCTTTTTTTGAACGTTAATTTCTCAAAATCCACTAGAGCACATATATTGAGACCTAGCAAAGGCACATCGGGCTACCAGTCCCTACAATTTTGCCAAGTTTCGTGCAAATCCATTCAGCCGTTCGATTATTATTATTATTATCTTTTTTTGCCCCGCGGGGCCCTTTTAAAACCTCCACATCAAATGTAGGGGGTCACCGACGATCTACTATTCCCCCTTATGGTCATTTGCCCCTTCGCTTTGGCCTCCTCTTGTCTCTTGATCCTACCGAGAGACAAGATGGCGGCCGCTACGGACTGTTTGGAATGTTTACAGACGCCGGAGAGCCAATCAGCTTCGCTTCGCAAAGCTCCGTAACGCGAAAAGTACGCGAAGCGGTGCGCTGTTACAGATATATATCTTTTTTTGAACGTTAATTTCTCAAAATCCACTGGAGCACATATATTGAGATCTAGCAAAGGCACATCGGGCTACCAGTCCCTACAATTTTGCCAACTTTCGTGCAAATCCATTCAGCTGTTCGATTATTATTATTTTTATTTTTTTTTGCCCCGCGGGGCCCTTTTAAAACCTCCACATCAAACCTAGGGGGTGAGCGACAATGTACTATGCCCCCTTATGGTCATTTGCCCCTTCGCTTCGGCCTCCTCTTGTCTCTCGATCCTACCGAGAGACAAGATGGCGGCCGCTACGGACTGTTTGGAATGTTGACAGACGCCGGAGAACCAATCAGCTTCGCTTCACAAAGCTCCGTTGCGCGAAAAGTCCGCGAACCAGAGCGCTGCCCGGTCCGCTGTTACAGATATATATCTTTTTTTAAACGTTAATTTCTCAAAATCCACTGGAGCACATATATTGAGACCTACAAAAGGCACATCGGGCTACCAGTCCCTACAATTTTGCCAAGTTTCGTGCAAATCCATTCAGCCGTTCGGGCTAAAAGTGAGGCCAACCGCCCTATGGAAAACTCAATGTTAAAAACACGTTTTGGGACCCCCCTTTTTTCTCGGCCCCCCCTTGACGAACCCCCCCAAAATTTTCAGGGGCTGCTCAGAAACAAAATGTGCCATTTTCCTGAAAATGTCAGCCAATTCCGTCCACAAACGCCAAAGTTATTAGACATAGAATTTTCAAAAAACCCATAGAGAAAAAATCCTAACTATATATACCTACTGGCGACCGCCAGTAGGTAATATATATATATATATATATATATATATATATATATATATATAAAATTAAGTAAGTCATTACTAGAGTCAGAAGGTAAATCTTCACATTTATTTCCCAGAGCTGCAGTTCTTCAGGGCACTATTAGAGCTTACTCTTGAGTCAGATGGAAAAGCGTTGAAATTGTTTCCTGAAGCTGCGGTTCCATTAGTCATCACTAGGTGTCCCTCTCAATTCAAATGCAACAGCATTGATTGTCTTTAAAGAAGTTGCAGTTCCACAAATTGTGAATAGAGGTCCCTCCCAGTCAAATGCAAAAGCATTGAAATTCTTACATGAAGCTGCAGTTCCACTAGTTCTTACTAGGTGTCCCTCTCAAGTCAAATGCAAAAATCAGTGAAATTCTTACATGAAGCTGCAGTTCCATTAGTCATCATTAGGTGTCTCTCTTGAGTTAAATGTGAAAGCATTGAAACGCATAGATAAAGCTGTAGTTTCACTTGTTGTTAATAGAGGTCCTGTTCAAGTCAGATGCAACTGCTTCAAAATACCTACACCAAGCTGAAGGGGTGTGCCTTTAATATATAACTTTGCATACACACGTTTGCTATTTTAATCATTTGTGCTTGTTTTCCATGGGTTTAAATATTTGCCAAAGTTGGGTCATAATAATAAGCATATATATACATATCTTCATCTAGTTGTTTATTTTTAGGCGGGTGTTCTCATATGCATAAACTAGGGGATCTTTCCTTGGAGTGGCTCCCACTGAGTCAAGAGGAGGAAAAGTGCTTTCTTTATTCAGTCAGCAGCTCCCAACAATAAAATACGGGAAGATAACTTCTTTTGAAGAGCAGCAGTTCCCCAAATAGTCACTACCCGTCTCTCTCAAATTAGATACAAGTGTTTGAAATGTCAGTAAACTTACCTGAGGGTGGTGTACCTTCAACCTAGAAATCTGTGTATATACTGTAGCTACTGTAATTACTTATAATCATTTTTGGTGGGATAAATAAAAATACCAGAGCTGCTTTACAGTGAAGAGTTATGGAAATATTTGATGAAACCTTATTATACATAGGGATTATCAGTCAAGTTCAAGTGCAAGATACATTTTTGGGGAACAATTTTTTAGGTGTATGTGTACATGTGCAAGTGCAATTCAGTCATTTGGAGTGTTGGTTGGAAGCTCCTATATAGGTATGTATTTTTGTATGACTTTTTGGAAAGCGTGAGGCTGGCAAAACAGTTATAACTGTCTTTAGTCCAGACCAAACAAGCAAAAAAGAAAATTAAAAAAGCACTAAGAAAATAATATATTTTTAACTTTAGCAGTTCTTTCATTTTCTAAAGTACCTTAAATAGAGTAGAGACCCCAATTCGGAACCAAGTCAAAACTTTTTCATTGTTTAACGTCACCCGTTACTTTTCTGGTTGACCGGGAAGCTATTTTTGAGGGATGTACGTTGTTACAACGCATGCTTTTACCAAGCATGCAGTTACAACGCAAGTTTTACAACGCAAGCCATTACAACGCATTGCTTTGGGGGGTGCTGGATAGTGAATAGTTTAATTTACTATTCCAACTCCAGTCCCCGTGGATAGTAGGGAAGGTGTTGGGTAGTAAATTAAAACTATTCCCTATCCTAGAGAGCCCCCCAGTGCAATGCGTTGTAATACTTTTCGTTGTAAAACCTGCGTTGTAAAGGCACTGCGTGGTAAAAGTTGTATGGTAAAGGATGTTTCCCATTTTTCAGGCTTTAGCTTATGGAATGCAGATGTAGTAGTCTTGGGTAGAATGTCTTTATGTTAATTCATTCTAAAGCTCATTTGTGTCCATTTTCAATAAACAGGCCTTTATTAGCATCGATAGCTACCTCCCACCCACATGTGGTTGGCAAGTGTTGCTCCTGGCGGCCTTGATAAGATGATAAAAAAAACTCAGTGGCCTATAAACCTGCTTCTGAGATCTGTGTGCAACCTGCAGGTCACAAGTTTTAATGAGAGTTGGTCTACTCAGGTCTTATATATATTGATGAAACTTAACTTGGGAAATAGGACCACTTCACAGGACTTTCAGTGCCACAGGGAATATCAGCATTAGGAGCATTGTGATGCAAGATGGAGGCACTGTAGAATATGTAATTGTTCAGGAGTTCTGAGAAGATCACACGTGCATTTTAATTAGGAAAATATAAAAGTTTTGGTGACTGCAGAACCCCAGGACGGTTTCCAAGCAAGGGCTCATATACCAGACTGCAGGGCTTTAAGTGGAAGGAACAAAGTATGGGCAGGGTCTGTAAAAGAGCCTAGGGACCAATAATGGGAATGCTTTCCAAGTGGTCTATATTATTAAGGATGTGGCTTATGACATTTAATATAACACCCTGCGCTTCCCATAGCATACCATCCAACTAGTGTATTGGTCCTTCCCTGTAAGTTTTCAGTTATAGCATCCCAAAATGTTCATGCAGTAGCAAATATGCACCTAAAACAAGTCAAAACGTTTGGCTTTGCTAATGCTTGTTAGCAGTATCGGCTAGCTGAATAACAGCACTGATTTCATTGTGAATAATTAGAATTCAGTTAAATTCTGAATGAAACATTACTAAGATCTGTAGAAGAGGTTGTAGTCTTCTGAGTGGCTCAACCACTTCTGTTCTTCCCTTCAAACCACTTTTGTCTGCAGTCTCTCTGTTAGTCACTTATGTCCTTTACCTCCTCACAGCTTTCTGAAATCCTCCAACTGATTATCACATCTCATTTCCTTTCTCTTCAGCACTGTTTTCATTCTCTCTTTCATGTCCTTTTCTTCCACTTCACCATATCCAATACAAACAGCGGTGGTCCGTGTAGGTAAGCGGGTCAAGGGCGGGGCGGGCAGGGGGGAAGTCAACAGACAACAGAATAAGGAAAATTAAATAATCATTTCAAAACAAATAATTAAATCCTATTCCGTTGTCTGTTGACTTTCCCCCGCCCCGCCCCACTGCGCCCACCTGCACTGACCACAGCTAAATACAAACCGAGCACCCACCTACCTATAAACACTAGATTTTTCTTTTTCTTTTGTCCCAATGGTATTTCAAGACTTGTGTACCTTCTTCACACACTTTTTACCACTGCTCTGCATGTTCTGCAGATAGGCCAGAATTGGACTAGTATGTATTCTGAACACCTTTATGACCCACTGACAGGCATTGTGAGGAACCCGCACCCACTTGAAGTTCAACTTCAGAGCTCTCAAATATGACCAATTATAAACACCAACAGTTTACATTACGCACCGTACCAGAGTAATATCTGGTAGGTAAAAATACTACAGAAACAATATCTTGGGAAAAGCCAGGATTCTTCGGGAATGCAAGTGTAAGTAAAACGTGAAATGTTAACAGAAACTACATCGTAGACTTAGATTACCTCAACCGTTTTTACAGTGATTGTTCATAAGTCTATCAGTGTTTTGCCTGTTGAGTTAAGGGCATCAATAAAGGGCCTGGCAGGGAGCCCTGTTGATGCCAATTTCAATTACTGGCATGTCTGAGATCAGAATTACTTAATTCTCCATGTCAAAAGAACTGAACCCATAATGAAAGTTGAGTGAAACAAACTCTTCTGCTCTCACCCTCTGCAAATTCTGGCTCAATGTGCTTGTTAATGATGAGGTGTCTGTCACCTCTCGGCTTTTAGGTGACTTTAGAGGACTAGATAGAAATAAGTAGGTGACATACTGGACAACGGCGTCACTTCGTGGTCAGGCTTTGCATGCTGAATGTATCTCATAGTTGACAGTTCCTACAGTATTTGCATTTATACATGCTGAAAACCAAGGAATAACTTTGACAAAGTATTATGTATCTAAAATGCGAGACACGTGTCGGTCTGTTTGAATAATACAATAGAACTTAAGAAGTCTATGCATGTATAAAAGAAATACATTGATCTAAAGTTTAAACACAATACGTCATCTAACCAAGGTTTGCCTTAAATTGATCATATGATGTGAAAAACGTATTTATTCCTAAATATGAACAGATGATCCCACAACGTTCGGGAGTAGATGTAGGTGAGGGCGTGTTAGGAACTGAAAGCCTATAGGATTGACTACCTCTACCTGAAACAGCACTAATAGACCAAAATGCAAAACCTTGTTCCCAATGAAATTTTCAGCAAAATGCCACTCACCCACTCAGTCATCCTCTATTAAATGGGTCGACATTGGTGGTGTGCGAAATTAAAATTTTATTTGGTATATAATACACGTAATTGAGCTTATGGGTCATTTATGTTATGTTATGTTATGGATATTTGTAGAACGCATGGCTACCCGAAGGATTCCCAGTGCTAGCCGAGAGAGAGGCAGGTCACACAGCTTAATAGGAGGGGTTTTGAAAAAAACAAGTTTTCAGAAGTTTATGGAAGGGAAGGAGATTTGGTTCCGATCGTAGGTGGAGCGTGTTCCAGAGCTTGGCGGAAGTAAAACGGAAGGAATGACCACCACTTCTCATCCTGTTGATTTTAGAGACCGCAGCTAGGTAGAGACTGGATGAACGAAAGAGTATATTAGGGTGATAAGGGGAGACGATGGCTTGGAGGATGGAGGGCCTTTCTTCCAGAAAGAATTGTGGGCAATACATAGAGACTTGAATTTAATTCTGTCCGCAACCGGGAGCCAGTGCAGTGTTTTCAGAGCAGGCCTTGCGGAGTGGCTGTTGGGGATTATAAAAAACAGCATCCAAGCTGCACAATTCTGGATGACTTGCAGTTTATTTGTGTTAGCCCTAGAGCTCCTAAATACAGAGCATTTCCATAGTCAAGGCGATAGAGGATTAAAGCCTGGACCCTGAGTCTTCTTCCTGAAAAAGGGAGGAGCAGAAGAACTTTAAGGAGCATCCGCAGGATGCCATAGCAGGATGCTGCCAGTTTACTTGCCTGATGATCAAAACTGAGTGACTGATCTAGCCACATGCCTAGACTTTTGATCTGATATTTGGGTGTGGTTGGGGAGCCAAGAGGGCTTGGTCAAGCTAGGCCGATGCCAGAAATGGGTGAGTTGCCCAGCATCATGAGCTCTGCTTTATCTCCATTTAGTTTGAGGAAGGAGAATTCCATCCATTTGGCAACTCTCTCCAGGCCGGGACCTAGACTGGACGAGGGGGCCAGTAGTTTAGGACCACCACTAACTGGGTGTCCTCGGCATACATAACAATGTCTATCCCGAAGGGGAGGGCAATCTGTGCCAGTGGGCTCAAGTAGACATTGAATAACGTCTGGCTCAGGGATGAGCCCTGAGGGACGGTGAAGCCAAGTGGGATTTGATCTGACAAGTTTTGCCTTTCAAAAGCTTGAAGGCTCCTATCATTGAGAAAGGACTGTAACCAGGTGATGACACTACCTGATAGACCAACATTACTCAATCTGTGGATCAAGATGTTGTGATTAACAGTGTCAAACGCGGCACTGAGTTACAAGAGGATGATGGCCGTCGATCCTCCTCTGTCTAGGATCATTTTGGCCTTTTCAATCACTGCGAGTAGTGGGATTTCAGTCCCGTGTTGGGGCGAAATCTAGTTCGTGTCGGGTGGAGTATGTTATTAGATTCAAGAAAAGCAGAGATACCTGTAATAATGTGCTTTTCTAGCATTTTGCTGATCCCGGGAGAAGGGATATAGGACGATAATTTCGAAGTGTATCAGGGTCAAGACTGGGTTTCTTCAATAGTGCCCTCACTATGGCGTATTTCCAGGGTGGGGGTATTAGTCCGGTTGAAATAGAGGAGTTTGTCAGCTTCAGCAACACTGGGAAGATTGTATCCCCAGCCTTACTAAAAAATTGGAGAGGTGCTGGGTCATTGGGAGAGCAAGATTTTACTGAGGCACATATATTCACTAGCTTGTCCATGTCTATCAAGGGGATTTCCCTGAGAAAGTGCTCACCGGACATGGAGTGCTCCATAAGCCGCTGATTGATGGATGGGCCGGGGGGGAGGAATTGTAGATATCCTTGATCTTATTGGAGAAGAACTCTGCAAATTCATCACAGCGAGCTTTTGAGCTGTCCAGTGGAACATCCCTGACTGTTAGTTTTAGGAGGTGCTTGGTGATCTTAAAAATTTCACGTGGGACGTTTGAGGCAGAGTTGATTCTTTCCTCATAGTATCACGCTTGTGCCTCCTCCACTTTAAATTGGTACATTTTAATAGAATCCCTGTAGATCTGTTTGCTTGTTGTATCGTAATTTCTTTGACAGATTTGTTTGTACTCATGCAGTGCCCAAAGCCTCATGAGATGTTTCCAATCAGAATTAATGGCCAGAAAAATTGGTCTGTTTCTCCCACACCTGGAAAAACCTACCAGCCCCGAATCAGGCGGAGCAAAGTTCCATGCAGTAATTTTGCTTCACCCGACTTGGAATCTAGGACATAGGTATAAATATTTCACACAACTATAGTCATGATGACCATATAGGGAGTGCTTTATTGCAGCCAAGAAATGGATAGCCAAACAGCCAATCTAAAGCGAAAATAGAATAATGCTTCGGTTAATTCAACCACACACACAAAACACTACAAAGATCTTTCAAGATCAAACCACTTGTAATGTCACATTAACCAACTCCAACCATTTTGAAAGTAAACATCAAACAGACTCTGGTCTCTACTAAACTCAAAGGACCAAAGTCCAACAAAATATAGGCAAACTAGACTGGTATATTCCCAGATTCGAATGAAAGGATCCCAAATTGTGAAATTGCCACGATGCCACAACAATGTCAGTGAGCACTGTACAAGGGCATATAACCTAGAATAACACATTCTGGCCTCCTCGTATCATTTATACCAAACATCCATTGAATGCAACAGCAATATAGTTTATGTGTGAGCGGGCGCAATGACGTTAGTGAGTCATGCTTATTACGCACTAAATAGCTAAATAAAAAGCGATTTGGCATTTCAGGAAAAAAATCCGCTTTGATTTTTACCTTTATCAAAAGCTATAATTTTGAGCTCAAGGTTGGTTGCTGTAAATACAGCGGAAGATGAAATTGCTCAACCTTCCATGTAATCACGGGTAACTGAGACCTATCATCTCTATTCAGGAGTGCATTAAAACTTTGGAAAATGACATTTCACACGTCTGTTTGTCAGACGTTGACACTGACAGGGAAGAGAAAAGCTCCAGTCTGTAATTGTGGGGGATCTTCTGCCTTGAACAGAAAAAACAAATCTCGACAGACAGCTGAGTGCCACCCACCACTGCACACCAAAGGAGCGTGAATGACACATCGGACATGCAGTGGCGGCTGGCGCATGTAAGCTAGGTCGGATTGGTAAGGTGGGCACTCCTGCAATGGCCGTGGGCCCCGTATCTGAGTTCCAGCTGTGGGCTGCTTTTATAGGCAGCCTGGGGGGCCGATTTGGGCGGTGTCTGTGTTGTTCGGATGCCGGCAGCGGCCCAGTGGGTCCCTGAGCGGCCTTTCTGGAGGCAGATGGGCCTCCGTTACCTCCGTTTTACCAACAGGACAGAGGTGTCACTCCCTGTCTCTTGCTGGAGACTGAGCAGAAGTGGCCTCGCTTGCTTTCAGGTGTGTTTCACCAGCGTGAACTAATCCGTGCATTTTTAAAATCTAAGTAAACTCAAGAAAACATGCCTCTGTCAGAGACCCTCCCCCCCCTTCTTTTTGTAAAACTTCCCCCGAAGCAGTGTTTTGCGGAAAGGCAATATGTAAATGTGGCCCACTTTTTTTTAGCCTGTCCAAGCTGATTTTTAAACCCAATCCAACCCTGCAAGTAAGAGCTGTGGGGCAGTTGGGGGGCTTGGCAGGGTGGGGTGCGAGGGAAGTCAACAGACGACGGGATCGGTATAATTAAATAAATAAATACATACATAAAACCACTTACCTTGCACTCACCACATCGCCGAGTGACAATGCGGCGAGCACAAAGTAAGTGGTTTTATTTTTTTTAATTTGACCTATCCCGTCGTCTGTCTACTCCTCCCGCCCCTGCCCGCCTCACCGCTCTTACCTGTGCCAGCCACCACTGAGGACATGGAAGGATCTTAGCCGCAGAGGATGGTCACTGTCACAAAGTCCATCAGGTGATGGCGAAAAGGCAGCACTAACAGAAGGGTGCCTAGATGAGGACTAGGACCTAAAAGCAGTGATGTTAGTGGGACCAGTAACAGCCCGGAATTGAGTCAAGAGAGTGAGGGCAGCAGGTAAGGTCCTTTCGACGAGAAAATGGCCGCATTTGTTTTAAAGCATCATTATCAAAATAAAGCGACACGTTTCATAGTCCCGTCTCACTCAAGATAAACTCCAACACTTTCAGGACCGGTTCATTTAGTGGGAGCATTTTTTCTCCGCAGCAGCAAATAAGTCCGATAGGTATTAGGAAAGTGCATTCTGTCCCTGCAGAGATGCCTTCGGGTCTGGCTGGGCTGCGGGTCCCTTCACCCATTCAGCAGTAAATGTGGTACCCTATACCCCCTTAATGGGGAGCACCCTCTACCACCATTCCAGCTCTTGGACATACAGAGCTGGAGCAAAAGAGTGGGACTGCTTTAGTGGGTTTCAATGAAGGGCCATCACTCCCAAGAATCTGGAACTCTCCCAAATGCCACTTTTCTGACATTTTCTTTTGTTAGAAAATGACATTGTCATACAAAAAAGTAAAGCAAAAATATTCTTACAATGCCTCGGTAAATCATGGCACGATTGTTCTGCACGAAAGAGGAATAAATAACGGTAATAGTATTCCCTACACCTACGTCCCCCACCACACTATAAGCGTGGTGAGGAAGTAAGGTAAAGTGTTGTGAGCAGTGGTTGAAGTGCATTAAAAAAAAGTATGGAAACTATGATGCTGTCTGCGTGCGGGGGTGAGTGAGCATGAGGGTGGGATCAAAGGCGTGGCTAGCAAAACTAAATATTCTGTAACTTTTTGGGATATTTTACCTTCAGGTAACTACACATAAAACAAAGTACAGGTTAAATGAAAAATACATGCAAGTTAAGTTATCCAGTGGGAAATGCACCAAGGCACATTATGAAACCTCTATTAGTTAATGCACTGCAGAGGTCTGTGTCTGTAACTAGAGAGCCACAGAATAGAATCCTGCTGGGTGCCGTGGTGAATAGTGACTTGTGTATGTTTAGTGCTACGAGGTCCCAGTCCATGACAGAAAGCACTGGAATATGTAAGTCATTATTTTAAACTTGCATTACAGACTGTATAAGAAAGGCTGATACAAAATGTGCAAACTGGTTTAAGATAAAGTGCTTCCAAAATATAGATTTTAGTAATTCCCAGCCTGTACATAATTCTTTTTTTTTTGGTAACTGTCCATTAAAAGCACTTCAGGGCTCAGCTGGTAACTCCCTTGCAATAAAACTGTCATCAGGAAGCTTCAAGTGATTACATTAATTCAAGCCAATGCTGGTTTCCAGGCACTCTTTAAATTGACAGATTAACGAATTGTGCAGATTTTCATTTCTTTCAGGGAAGCAGGCACCGTGGCAAGAAGGGGTTTAGCTCTCTGCCCCTCCCTCAGTTTCACAGCACAGGAGACTCCCTGCCTTATACTTCTGATGCATTTCAACACTCGAATTAACCTTCCTGGTTGATTGTGTTTTCTCAAAAAGTAGGGGAACTGTTTTACTTAACACCTTCGGTGCTCATGAGGAGCTCAGCTCATCATGAGGCACAGTGATGCTGTGCTCATGACGAGCTGAGCTCGTCATGACCGTTGCGATGCTCCCACGCGGGGAATATTCCCAAGCTGTGCTGAGCGTTCTGAAGAAATGGGCGTGGTCATGACAAGCTCAGCTCGTCATGAGCTCAGCGCCACCATGCAGCGTGATGAGCCGAGCTCATCACAAGCACCGCGCACAGTCCCCCTTCCCCCGCACGCGGGGGAATTAGCCCAGCGGTGAAGGGGCTAGATTGGAAAAGCATGGGCATGCAGTGCCCCTCCAATGCTGTCCACTTCGACCGCTGGTTGTGAGCGCAGAGTTAAAATCCTCTAAGGCACTGCAAACTTCTCACACTGTGGGCCAAGCCCCCAAGTGAGCCCAGGGCATGTGATGTGGTAGGACTAGAAGGTGGGGGAGGGGCTCTTTCTGACCCTCAATAAATCCCCTGCTTGCACACAATGACCGGGTTCTGTCCTAGCTACAGATGAGTAGAATCATGACACAGTTGAGTGTCTCCTCGAGTCTGTCACTCCTCTGAATGCAGTGCACTCACCCCTGTTGCGGGTCACCTTTTGAGTGCACACTAGTGGTTGCCTGCCGAACCGCCAAGGAATGTCCCTCTTAAACTGTCACTTTGCAAGTCATTTTTTAAACACAATTTTATTGAGTTTTTACAATTCTGGATGCATATGAGATACATAGTTTGGCAAAAGTAGTGAAAAAAATTTCTTGAAATGGTAGTCCTTCGATAAAATAATACAACTAAACTGTAAACGTAAATACGAATACTTATTAATAACATTGAATAGTACAGTGGTCTAGGCAATTAAAAAAAGTTTGGATCACTCGTATAAATAAACAGACAGATGTTATAAAACTCGTATTAATGCAGTTAGCTATATACTACTATATTACAACTGAAACCGCAAGTCATGTACGCTATTTGGACCTCTCCGGCCTGCTTTCCTGAAGAGCCGTTGGTCCATCTGATAAAAGATTGCAACTTAGTCAAAGTGATGCGGAAAAGTGATTTGCTCAAGAGCACCTAGGTTGCTACATTTGTGATGAGCTGGGCACAAAGAGATGAAGCTGTGAATTCAACTTAGAGTTATAGATTTAATGTTGGTCTGCTCTGGTGTAATAATTGAGTGAAGTGAGTGAACGACTGAGGGACCGAGTGAGTGATGCAGCCTGCCCATCAATCAATCATTGTGCAAGAATTCTTGTGCAGCACCATGTGGCTTGCTTTGCTTCAAGGAGCTTGGCATACTTTGGCAGTAAAAATGGTTTAAAAAAAAAGGAATCTAAAAACATTGGGTTGAGTTGATGGTGTTATTAAAATTAAGGTGCAGATGCTTGGAACACACAGCTCAATGCATCGCACGAAGAGGGACACGTTAGAAGGCAACATCATGCCTAAGTTTCCCCCTGCCAAGGGGAAGCAAACTCTCCTTTGAAGCCACAAGGGTGAGGAAGACATGTCCATCTCCTTATTACACTACTTCTGGGGTGGTGTGAGGGAAGGTGTCCTAAACCCTGAGCATGCAGTGCTGTTCCTCCTTTTGGATGACAGCATCGGCGCAACTTGGCGGAGCCGTGTTCGAATACGCGGGAGCCGTTTGAAATCAGGTTCATCTGTGGGGCTTTTGACTGAGCTGAGATTATTGGTAGAGCTCCTGTCACTGGGGTCCTCAGACTAGTGCTGCCAACAATCCTGAGCTTATAAGATGCTCCACACTGTCAGCATTAATGCATTCTGCACAGTTGTGGAGAAGTGTGGCTCAATGGTTAGAGCGGCAGACCCTGATGCAGAGGTCTAGCCCGGGACCAGGGTTCAATTCCCTGCCTCGGTGGGTCTTGGGCTCAAAAATTCCACGGACCTGATCATTCTCGCCTCGGTGCCTATTCCAATCATGGAGTCCCACTCTGCAGCTCTGGGCAATAGCTTGCTTAATCTCCACAACGGCCCCCACAACGCTAAGGATGCCAGGCCTCCACCTTGGGGGTGCCCAGGAGTGGACACCTCACAGGGAAAGCCAGGATGGGTTCCACAGCGGTATTCGTACAAGCCCCTTGAGACCCTTGCGGGTGAGTAGTGCGCTATACAAGTATCAATTTACAATTTAGTCCCTGCATCCCCTCCACCACTGGCCTTGGAGGTCAGCCAGTCCGGTCTGTATTGAACCTCCCGCCCACTCCCCCACAACAGGGAACTGGCCCTTTTAGGTTGAGCCTGAGTATGCCATTGAAGCCACTCCCACTCTCCCGCCATATTTGTCTGACTTCTGATTCGTACATAGGCTGGTTAGTCCCTCCTTAGTACCGTGTTGTCGTCACTTGTAACCTCCCATGAGGACTGGCCCTTTTACTTCGGTTGTTACACGCTACGCTTCATAAGTTGGTGAGCACTATTTACTTTAATGCTCTTCCCCATTCCACCTTTTGCATCGGAGCCCTCGCCCGCTTAGTTTTCAATTGTAATTTATTTTATTCAAGTTATAGCGTGGTCCGCTTTATATCTGCCGCGCTTATTTAGTTAGTTAATATACGGCGCAGTCCGCATTCAATTTAGCGGACGTGCCTATTTACTTATTTAATTTCAAGCGCTGGCCGCTTTCACTTTAGCGGCCGCACTACAAAGTTTGTCAATATACTTTAAAAAAAATAAACTTTAGGTGAGAGCACCATACGAGCTTTCACTATAATAGAGGCCACACCTCTTTGTTTAGACGCTGCTCACGGTAACCTGAACAAGCGGGCAGCATCTAAAAAAAGGGGTCCATTATAGTGGTCTCGCATTTGCAAGAGTTTGAGCTCTTGGCATTAAAAACAACAATGCTCCTTTTCAAAACACATAAGTAAAAGGCATTGTCATTTTCAATGCCAATAGCTTAAACGTTCGCAAATGCCAGACCTATTGCATTAAAAATGCTTGTTTGTATTTGTCCTAGAACCCGGGCTACAACAACGTCCGAGGCTTTGGAAATGCATATTTGCTCACAGGTGGTTTTGTGAGGAAATAAACGTATTTACTTTCTTTTATTTATTTATTCATATTTATAGCACAGACTGCATAACTGAAGGGTTTTTAGACACTAGTGTGAGAGAAATAGGGGAGTGGCCCGGTGTTTGGAGGCTAGAGTAGAAATGTTTTCAGTTCTTTTCTCTGCATGCCAGGAGGTTGTTGAGATGCTTAGGAGTTGAGGCAGGTTGTTAAAATCTTCAGCTACCTGGACATTGGACTAAAAGTCCTTTAATTGTTGAGGGAACTCAAGTTTGCATAGGATAAACTCACAGGACAAAAGGCTGAATGCTACAACTGGAAGCAAGGATGTCTGCAGCCAACTATGCTGGGTACAGGGCTGGACTGTTCCCATGAGGCACAGGGTCAGATTAATTTGCATATGGCCATGTCTGAACTGGGGTGGCGGAGTGAGCTAAAGAACGGTGATGGATTAAACCCAGATCAGTTGACTGAGGGTGAGTGTTTGTATTGTGAACGCTCCGTCCACCACCACCTTTGGTTTTTCTTTGGGTACATTATTTGACATAAATATGGCTTCCATTGTGATGAAGGCTGCATATGTGGCCTTACCACCGCCGATACTGTTCTTGCTAAGGTCTCATATTTTCGGGCCCTCACAAAATCTACCTACTGAAACCATAAAATCAGAGATCTGCCTACAGAGCAAAATATGGAAATGCTACAGGTGCAGTGGTTGTACAAAATACAAATTTACCCTGAGCAAAAACCTCATCTACTGGTAAATAAATCAGTTTGTATCTCCATGCTGTACGGTTGATCCCATGTCTCGTTCACCACTACCAACACAAGTTAAGGTGTCCTGTGTTGCCACCATGGGGTACTACTAGTACCTTGAGTCAGTAACTAGGTGGGTCACTCTCAAGTTTGTTTTGTTTCTAAAATTTTAGAAAGCTTCCAAGTTTCACCCTTCAAGTAGGTGACCAAGTTTCCTGGTTTTCATTTGACTTACCCATGCAATGTCTTTGTATAGCAGTAGGACCCACACAAGAAAATCATGAATGCAGAGTAGGATAATTGCTACCTGGATACTTGCAACATAATTCTATGTTGAAAAATGTAGGCAGAATCTTTCTTTGCACCTCCAAATGTTGTAAAACATGGCATCATGGAGGAAAACAGCACTAAGAGGCTCCTTTTGAGCTATGTCAGTGGCATATTATTCGAACAGGTCAGTGTTAAGTCCCTTACCTCCATGCCAAGGAGAGGGTTACCTGCCCTAAGTAGCGATCCCAATATACCTGTAGGAATCAGGGTGTTGCGAGTGCATCCGCTGATACCGCAGATGCACTTTCAGCACGACTGAATGTAAAGTGGGCCACCATGCTCATGGGGATTACTTGGCATTCTGTTGTTCTGTCTCATAAACAATCCCCCAGTGCAGAAATTTGTTGCGGACACAGAAAAAAAAAATCAATATCCCTGATTTATATGGAGTTTCCTCTCAGCCCCACATCTTTCAATTTTCTGTCCCAAGTTTGCCTGGCCTAGCGGTCAACGGCGGGAAAAATCGATGGCCGAATCCTCTCCTGAAATATGGGGGGCATCCACCACTGTGACCTGGTGGCCCTCGGCTGAAAAAGCCGCCTCGTCAAGGGTTTTTAATGGTGGAGCCAGCTGAAGCTCTGCCATTGGAAAACTCTCTCTTCAGGAGGAGGAGCAGATTTAGTAGGGCAGGCGTCCTGTCGAATTACAATGTACCCCTCTTGCGCCAAGCTCTAACTGATCACTTAATGCTTCATTTGAAGGCTATCACTGTAGAACCACTGTGCAGCCTTATTCAGGCAGTGTGCAAAAGTTGTTGCTAATGAAAATGTTCAAATGATTGGTTTGTGAAGTTTTCCAAACACTTATGCACACCTAAATTAAAATGTTTCATGCATATTTAATCAAACTGCTACATTTTCATGCTGTGCCCCTATTTTGTACGTGGCCCTTTTTGAATGTAACAAAAGAATATTGGGAGATTGTAGAGTAAAATATCGTTAGACCTTCTGCTGGCCGTTTACCTACAATTTCTTTTGAGACCAACGTGCCATTATATTTATTGAATTTTGTATAGCTTATCTATTCCAAAATCTAAAGAAGTTTTTGTATACAAAGGCAAAACAGGGAATAGTAAAATTGATGTGATTGTTTTTTCTTTTCAAATCTGTTTATTAAAAGATTGCAGTCTAAATCAGAATCTGAAGGCATTTGACAAATTGCAACATAACATACAGCAGGCTACATAAGTGTAATTGATGTGATTTTTTAACCCCCGCCTATGAAAAATCCTTACCTGAAAGCAGAGCCGGGAACCCTGGGGTGGGGGGGGGGGGGGGGTGCCGCCGAGCTCTTTGCCAGGGACAGTTTTCGGCTGATTTTGTTACAGGGCCGATTTTGCAGGGGCCCAAAACCAGCCCTTCCCGTGCGGCGCACCGGGGGATTGCCCGGTGCCCGCTATGGCCAGTCCGGCCCTGCCTGAAAGGCGGGAAGGACTCTCATAAGGCCAACGTGTTACAGGCCTGAAGTGTAAGCTTGAATGCGCCACTGTCACATATTTATTTTACAAGGTACAAACAGCTCATGTTTACAATAAATGACATCAGTGCTTTAATGAGACGTTTGGTACCATTGTAAATGTCACCAATACATAAACATGCTGTACGTCCTCAAGAATAAAGCATCAGACACTTTAAAATTACAAACAAGTGTATCATAAAATTGTTGATTTAACTACCGAAATAAAACAGACCTACTGGGTAAAATACCAAACTTAAAGTTACCAAGGGCAGCCATGTTGCAGATCATCACAACATGTGCAGACTGTAGGCTTTTTCTATCAATCCAGTGACATCCACCGTTGATTACGACCCTTTGTCCCCTTTTCTATCAATCCAATGATCATCATTGATTACGACACTTTGTCCCCTTATGGCCCAAATCCTGCAACGTCAGTGGACAAGAATATATGATGTTTCAACGCAAAGAATTACAATACATGATTTTACATCGCTGTTTTTACAACGCAACAACCATTACATCGCATGATTTTACAAAGCATACCATTACAACGCATTTTTTTAAACTACCATTACAACGCATAATACTGTTAGTGCAACAGTAGGGTAAGTGTTGGATAGAGTAGGGGTAAAAATTACTATTCCCAACTACCCCAAAACCTATACACACCGTAAAACTTAAAAATCTCCATTACTAATCTTATAATGCGTTGTGATGGCATGGGTTGTGATGGCATGCATTGTAATGGCTTGCGTTGTAATGACATGCATTGTAATGGCATGCGATCTAATGGTTTGCGATGTAAAGGTAATTGCATTGTAAAAGTTGCATTGTAAAGGCATTGCGATGTAATGCCTGCGTTGCAATGGACGTTTCCCATAGACACTTCTAAACTTTTTAAAATGTCACAACCCTTTTCCCATTCTAAGGGTTCAAAAGAAATGCAAGCAGCAAAAGTACTTTGCATTCGATACCTCACCTTGGTAGAGCAGCACTGGCCTCTCCCAAACTTTTTTAGTAACCCATGATCTCAGGCACCATATGAAAACAGGCCAGAACTACATCTCTAGTCCTCTGCCCTGAGCTTCTCGGTGCCACTTTGAAACGTTCTCTAAGGCAACACAACTAGAGCCCACTGGTGAAATTATTTTCCCAGCTCTTAGCCACAGGCCCTGTTGAGATTATTTAAAGTCAAACTTGGGTCCTCTACTTGGCTGCTAAGTACAAAGAAATAGGCGGGTTGTGGGCCTGGAGTGGAGAAACGACATTTAATGCAATTACATGCAATCATCAGTGCTTAATTTGAGCCGGTGGGTGCTGTTACGGTCCACTAGCACTTAGCTTTGAGGACCAGCACTTATTTCTCCATGTCAGATATATGCCAAGAGCAAGAGAGAGAAACATACCAACAGGAAAGAAGAAAGAGGAGGAAAACGGCAAAACGGTCACAAAGACAGAAAGTAGGAACCTAAAAGGGTGAGTTCAAAGGGCAGGTAGTGTCTGGTGATGGTTTAAAGAGGCATGAGGTGGATTTAAGACTATTAGTCTTGGTATTCAGCGTGGAGAAATTGAATTGCAGTGTTTGCAAACTTTTGAGCAGAGCTTTGGGCACTGGCATGCTCTTTTACAAATTAAGCAATGGCAACCACCGACAACACATTGTGAGCTTTTCAATGTTTTCTCTCTTCTTTTTTCATTTTACATGGGACCTATGCACTGAGAAACCAATTAGTGATCTCTCAGTGCACAGAGTGAAAATGCCATAGTGCAGTCAAAAGAAATAGGCGGGGACCATTCCCAAAATGTCTGTTATGTGCACACACCATATTTCTCCCATCAATCCTGCTAAATAATTTTTTTGCAAGATTTAGAGGCTATCATTTCAAGATAGCCACAGTGGCCATAAGCAGCGCGCGCACACTCACACACACACATGTACAGCAGCCATGTTTAAATGTATGAATAAGCATTCCAGTATGGCTGTTGCACATGCACTGCACCCATCTGTGAAACAATCCCTAGCAAATGTCTGCATTTCAGAATGACATCTACTAGCTTTGCCAATGTTTGTTATACTGTCCTTAATAGAAAATGGTGGGGTTGCCCTAGTCCATTTAATCACTCATCATATCATTCTGGAGATCCTTCACCTTGTGCTGCTAATCACAAAATAGACAAGCCCTTACTGTACTACAGAAAATACTCATACACACTTGAACTTTATGTGACAAGGACTCCAAAGAACATATGTGTGATTCACTAATAAGAAAATGGTTGAGCTCCATCCACATAGGAGGCATTATTTAGATTACCAGGCATTATTTAGATTACCAGTGGTGTTACCTGTAGCAGCTGAAAATGGCTGTCAAGAGGTAAGGCACTCAAAATGTAGTATTTTGATTGTGTTCTCCAAATGCCTCCTCTAGGTAGGCTGGTCCACGGCCCTTTTATGACAGACTGTGGTACTAAAAGGCAGTGAGTAAGCAACTGGGCTGCAGAAAGTCCTTAATGGACAAAAACTGTACAGGGTCACTCAGAACTGTAAGTCACCATCCCAACCATTCATCAGGAGTGTGGTTCAGGGCCGTCTTAACAGCATTATAGGCCCCCGGGAAAAGCAGTGTGCTGGGCCCTGCCTACATAACCAGTCACAGGAATAAAAATGTTTAATGGAAAATTCATGTTAAATTCTGGTCTGCATGGGACCCTTATGCTCGTGAGGCCCCCGGGCAACTGCCCAGCATCAGCCGCGGCTGGCAGTGGGATCGCTTTATCGCATTTTGGTATGCCTTGTACTCAACGAAATTTGTTTTATTTATTTAAATGTTTACTTACCTGTAAAACTCTGTAATCCATACATTACTACCCCCACCCTGCCCCTACCCCTCCGCACGTCACCGCCCTGCATTTACTCCCACTGCCGGCCGCGGCAGCCCAGCATGCCCATGCATTAAGACGGCACTGGTGTGGTTGGTATTCAAGCAGGAGGTTTGCTGGTCATTGGATCACGGCTCATCCACCATGCTTCCACCACAGTGGATTTTCTTGCCGATTACTTTACTGCATCCCGCTGTTATTGTTCGAGATCCACGTGTCCAATGACACATCTCTAAGTAAGTAATCTTTATTGCATGATTAATTAAAACCTTTGCAATCAGTTAAAACGTATGTATAAAAAGCAAACCAGCATCATTTATAATACTAGAATTAGTTAAATGCATTAAAAAAATTGCAGAGACTCCAAAAAATTGCAAGAAAATAAAAGCTGATATACAATACGGCCAGTAAGGTGCATAGAAAGACATGAAAGGTACAATGTTTTTCAAGTGTTAATTACTGAGAATTCCGTTGCAATGCCAATTCCTTTAAAATTAGTGTTGAGTATTTTGGTCTGAATAACATTAAAGTCTGTGAGCGAGCAACAAAAAGTTCATTGTTGACAGATACAATATGCAGTTCGTCGTGTCCTTTACTCGCCCAGTTCTTTGCACCTCTTGTCAGGTGATGTCCAATGACACAGCTCTAAAGACTTCCACCAACACCAACCAAGATGGTAACATTACCTGACGAATCAAGCCCATATACAGTATTGTACATGGTTTCTTTATTGTACAGATCAATGCTGTGAACACCTGTTTAACATTTTTTTTTTTAGAATTTTATAGAGCCAGAAAACAAACCAAAAAGTCAAAGATGCGAAACGAATAAAAGGGTTGCATTCAAGGTACAATTATGTTACGTTCTTGAATACTGAAACATAAAATCTCGGGACCAAAATCTAAACAAATGGCAGTGATGAGAAAGACCACGAGAGTGATCGAAGTAAAGTTTGTAATCACAATAAAAAAAATGCTTCCCCTATAAAAAGATACACCTTAGTTAATTAAGGTTTTGTAGATGCCTTTATATTTATACTAGCAGGCCGTCCCGACGCTGTCCGGGGCAGAAATAGAATGTGTGGCATATCACTTACAATCCGCTCCCTGTGACATACGTGATTTATAATGAAAGTGTGAGCAACTGTGCCTCTGAAAGCTTTTTCATTGTAGTAATTGAAAAAAAGTAAACCGAGAGGTTAGCAGCATTAGGTAAGTATCACAAAATGTAAGATTATTTCGGAGCGTTATTTATCATTGAGCTTACACGTCATTATGTACCTGTTTATTTAAGTTGGTGCTTGAGCCCCCACCTGAGCACCGGAGCTGTATGCAAAACTTTGTGATCCCCGCTGTTAGGCTGAGTGGCTTGAGCCCCCGCGTGATCACCGTAGCAATGCCGCGGCCCGTGAAGCCTTGCCCATTGGTGTTTGGCCACGCCCCTCTGACAACGTCCAGGAGGCGCACCCCGGGAATGCGGCGCCCATTCAGGTTTTGCCATGCACCTCTGACAACGGCCAGGCCCACAGCGGAGTAATGCGAAGGTTTTTATTTACAATGCCTTTTTCGCTTTTACCAGTAATGACGGGGAATGGCGCGCCCCGTGCCCCGTGAATGCCGCGCCTATTGGTGTTTGCTGTTTGTCCACTCTCACAACGCCCACGCCCACAAGGGAGTCCTGTGAAGGTTTGTTTGCCGCGCTCATCGCTGACAGCACAACGCCCACGCCCACAAGGGACTACTTTACCCCTAAGGTTGTTTCACCTTTGTAATGTATATGGTGGCCATTTGTATAGCCTATGTCCATCTGCTGCAACTGTCCTTTCCAATGCTGTATTGGGTGTTGTGATTGGTGCTGTGGTTCCTGAGATTACCCGCCTCAAAGGTTTGGGCTCTCTCTTTATTATATTAGTACTAGCAGCCCATCCTGACCTTGTCCGGGAGCAATCAGGCTTCCCGGACCCCCGCCAGCCCCGACATTGTGCTGCAGCAGCCCGGCCCCCCCGCCCGCCCCGACATTGTCAAGCAGCCCGCCCCCCCCGTCCCGTCACGCCTGACCCCCGCCTGCCCGGAGCCTTACCTCAGCCGCCGCTCCTCCCCCGCGCTCCTAATGTCCGCCGCTCCTCCTCGCGTTCCTGGACACCGCTCCTCCCCGTGCTCCTGACGTTAGCACGCAGGTCGCGGCCGGTGCTACTTCAAAAGGGACTACTTTTAATGTTAAGTTTTTTAAATAACGCATATTTTTATACTTTATGTAGCCTATGTCCATCTGCACACCCTGACAATTACAATGATGTATCAGGTGTGTGGATTGGCACTGTGGTTCCCGAGTTTACCCGCCTCAAAGGTGCAAAGTTCTTCCTTTATAATAGTAGTATAGATAGATAGTGTTCAATTAAGATTTTTGCTCAACAACAAATCATTCATGCAGTCAACAATGCATTCATGAAATTAGGGGAGAG
This sequence comes from Lissotriton helveticus, assembly GCF_964261635.1. Taxonomy (NCBI): domain Eukaryota; kingdom Metazoa; phylum Chordata; class Amphibia; order Caudata; family Salamandridae; genus Lissotriton; species Lissotriton helveticus. The sequence goes on along the minus strand of NC_136073.1, from coordinate 468,983,190 downwards.
GATGTAGCCTCAGGGCTAAAGCGGTCGACCTCGAAGCTGGAGAACTGGGTTCAAGTCTCCACAGGGATGCTCAGCATGCTGTGATTCTGGCCAAATCACATAATCTCCCCGCGCCTAACAAAAACGAATGTGTCCATCTGTAACAAAACTGGTGCTCATGTAAAGCGCTCTGATACCTGATATCTTCGGGTCTAGTTTGCACTATATAAAAGTCTTTAAAATAAACACCAATGAGCAGATATTAATTTTCTGTTTTATGTAAAAATGTAGTAGGGTCTTTCAAATTCTGCTCTTTGTGATCTGGTGAGATTTTAATATTCTGCTGGTCACATGTATTCTATACACAGGGGTTGTATTGTGTGTAGGCGCAAGTGAAAATTTTGTTATACAGGCATAATCTCACATAATTTCCAGCATTTTATGTTATACTCTTTCTGTAAAACTCCAAAATTTCGCCATTGGTTCCCGCCTTGTAATTTCGAGCCTGTTCGTGCACAAATCCCAGGGCTGGATCACTGGACCAACACAAACAAACAGAACGCAAGCAGTTGTTGTTCATGTCACTTGTGTTTTTGTGCATTTTTTTCTGTACAATGCATCTTTGCATCCAAAATAGGTAAGAGGATGCAGTTCGTGCAAAAAATATAACGTTTTAAACCAGATTTGCATTTCCCATAATTCATCCATAATGTCACAAAAGGTAGCTACAATAATTTCACACACCCTTATAATGTATTCAAGATAGAGTGTGAGCTTATTAGTTAGTGCCAAAAGCTGAGATAGATACATCAAGGCACTCTCTCTAGATAGAGGGCCCAAGAAAGTCCCACAGAATAGCTGTTTCATAAATGCAGCAGAGCAGCAATCATTTGTTTTACTGCTGTTTATATCCCAGAAGGGAAATGCATAGGAGCAGGCAGGAGCAAAGTGTTCCTCTTAAATAGTAAAGAGCAGTCAACACTCTCCACCCCTTTTAATTACAAACAAGGGGGTAATGTATGCAATTAGAAGAGAATAATGTGCATCAACCTCTAATGAACTGATGTGGGAGGCAAGCTGTTATGTCGTGCTAGAAGAAACAACGAAAAGGCAGAGCTAGAAGACATGAACCTATTCAATGACGAGAAGAGGCAGAAAGTAAAGGTTTGCATAATAATAGATCTAGCTCCCACTGGCAGTATGAGGGAGGATATTTGTGAAAAAGAGCACTAAAGGCTCTTTTATATGAAAAGAAAAGATCTCATTGGGCATGTCTTAGTATACAGATCAAGCTGGTGGCCTGGTAGATTGCTGCAGAGAGAGGCGGCAGAATGGAATAATGTTGTGTTTGTATGTGTGCTTCAGTTTGTGTGCTTCCGTGTCAATATTTTAGATTAATGGCCTGTCTCACAATGCAACCGACATCCGCATAGTGATATATAAAGGAATTATCAAATATGGCTCCCTAGTTTGTGGTCCAAGTTTAGCAAACACGTGTGCTCCTGAAGATCTTGTCCCAATATAACACAATGGATTTAGGCCCAGATCTCTGTGCTGGGGTGAATGTATGAGATTGTTCAGCATTCTGTCCATCAATTGTTCTTTTTGCATTCGTCACCCCGAGTGGGACGGGTATGCCCAGACATAGGTCCCGTGCTCTTCATTCCACTAGAGTCAAGCTAGCCTTGTTGATGGGGGGTGAAACTCCGAAACCGGTACTAGGATGCATGTTTCCAGGCCAGGGAGGACCGGGCTTGGCAGTTCGGGCTGGACTGTTCCCATGGGGAAAGGGTCAAGATTGATTAGCAAATGGCTGGGTCTAAACTGGAATGGGCATAGGGAGCAAACATTTTTTTTTAACAACAAATTGTATTGGGTTATTCTGAAATAGGAGGGGCAATAGCCCTACAAAGACCTGTAGGAGAGAAAGGATGTGGTTCACTCTAATAACCACATTTCTACCATTTAACGACACCTGCCAAACATGTAGGTGAAACAATAAGAACAATAAGCAGACAGTTCTCAATCTCCATACTAGTACATACGGCGTAGCGACATCAATTTCCACACAAAACAGGGCAGCATTGCTCTAGCAAGATGCTGTTGAGAGTAATTAGTAACAAAGATCAGGGGGTGCCATTCAGGGGCCCGTATCCAGCAGAGGGGGATGGTAGATTCCCCAATACATCGCCCATCGGGTCCAGATCTTACGGTGTTTTGCAGCACATCCCCAGGCATCGAAAACAGCTATCTCTGCCCCAATACAATAGTCTAACTCGGTCTTCTATTTACCCAGGGTCGGGTAAGATAACGCCTTCCACAATTGCGCTATGTCCCTCTTGGCAATTGTAAGAGCCAGAAACAGTAAGGGCTGCTTGTACCGATTCCCCCCCAATATCGTCAGTGCTATGTAACAGGAAGAATCGTGGTGAGTGGGAGCTCCCACAACAGCACCTCATTCAGGCAGGACCTAATCCTGCGCCAAAAGGGTTGCAACGCAGTGCAGCTCCAAACCGTGTGTAGAAATGACCCCTCCTCCCGGTCACACCTCAGACATGTAGGGGACAGGATAACTCCCATCCACCAGAGTCGAGTCTGGCATGTCGGCCTGCCATGCAAGTTGTGCCTTGACGAGGGTAGTTGGCTTGTGGGTCATCAGCGTCTGATATATTTGCTGATCTTGTGGAGGCCAAGATCACCCATTACCAAGCGGCACTCCAGGGCGTGAAATTCGGGAAGGGTCTCTAATGTGCGAATCAGGGGGGTGAGTGCATGTCGGAGTTGAAGAAATTTGTAAAATTGTGTCTTATGCAGGTCGAAGTTGGTGTGTAGTTGTTGGAATGATTTCAATGTGGTGCCCTGTAACACATCCCCGAAGGTCGAGATCCCCACAAGGTCCGACCCCCGGAACCCATTCAGGGCGGCCACTGAGCGGAGGTATGTACCCTGCCATAGGGGAGTTTGCTGGGTGTGTTTCTCATTCCAGCCCATCTGTCAGCTTTTAGCCCGCCAAAGCTGTATCAAAACTCTGCCCACCTTCGGCATAAACTCTAGGCGTGCGGAAGTGTACAATAAATGAAGGAGGGGAACCCGCTCCATTGCTGCATGCTCTATTGAACATACCGGATCTGTGGGGGAGTTATACCACCATTTATTCACCACGAGGATATAAAACGCTACATAATATGAGTAAACGTCTGCAGCTGCAATCCCTCCAGTACATAGGTTGCGCATAGGTGCAGAGAGCAACTCCAACTGCACCACCATTCCAAAGGAATTTATTTTGTATGGCAGCCACTTGTGCAAACCATGAACGTGGAATAGGGTATGGAAAGTTTTGAACGCGATATAAGATCGAAGGCAATGACACCATCTTAAAAATGGCTGAGCGCCCGTATAGGGAGAGGGGGAGGACCATATTGCTGTTTCGCTATTGTGGCTCGCTTACAGTGGGGTGATATTATGCACCCAGGAGACTTTGGGTCACGGGGATACATAAATGCTGAGATATTTGAAAACATCTGTTCCCCGGGAGAGATGTGAGGCCCATGTATTACGACCCTGGTGTCCACACACCGGGAATAGTATAGAATGGACACATTTGAAGGTATTAGTAGAGATTATCTGATTCACATCAGTGCTGTGGCAATAATGAACACGTTTAAACCTTGAGATCAGGATAACAAAGACTTTCTGTAATTTGTCTCATTTGTTCAAACATTCACATTTGTAATTCTGCTTTCCTCAAAACTGCCTTACAATATAGCAATGTGTTACCCAATGGCCAGTTTTGGACCTCATTGAGTGGATTTAGTTTATCCATCATTGATGCGATGTTTCTAGTTTTGAAACGATTTTAACAGTTCATGGTTTTCTTTTTCTCTTGATCGGTCATAAATCTATTTAATTTTAAAATCGTATAGCAACATCAGAAATAGAACTGTGGCACGGTCAGACCAAATTAGTAGGATGACAGAGTTGACAGTAATGATTTTGTCAATTGAAAATAGCTACATTCGAACCTTTCTCTTGCATGAGCCATTTGAATAGAATTAAAAACTTCCAAATACCAAACAAAAGGGTTACATCTAAATGTAACATTAAAAGTTCTACCATGTTGTCTTCCAAATTATTTTGAAAATGTGCAATTAGGTCAATGGTCTATAGAGAGTGAGAAACCAGCATGAACTAAACAGCCCCAGTGTACATTGGATCATAATAGATTCATGTTTTTAAATGTCACAGTGGTGTATCATAATAAGTTAACATTAAGTCACCTACTTGCAAAGAAGAATGATCAACTAGTTAGATCAAAATGGTAATGGGGAGAAGGCACGCCCATTAGTGAAATTGATTTTTATGTAGTACTTTATAAAGTTAATGTTAAATGGTCTAAATCGTCATAATTACAAATTGAATCATATTTTTGACACTGTGCAGTGTCTTTGAGCCTAACTTGTCCAACTAATTTATTTTAAATAAATGACACAAAATGAGAGTGCATTTGTGAATGTACAAAGAAAAGGAGTTTCCTTCTGATCTTTTCCTTAGATCAGTAAACACAATAAAACTTCTTGTATGATCAAGTAGATCTTTTACTCTTGTGAATCCATTAGCTAGGTCACATTGTCTGTAATACGCTTTAGGGACAGAGCCATTTCCCCATTCTGATGAGGCACATGTAATATTAGGTAGCTTGATTGACTTTCCTGTATACTACTACTCTTTGACTGATCGCCTACGAAGACTTTTGATGAGGAATAGCAACGTATGCAGTTTAGAGTCAAATACAGGAAAATTGTGATCTAGAGAGGAGTTTTCAACCATTTACTGAATTCTTCAAAAACTATACCTCATTAGAGACCAGCCCATTAAATACATCTTCGAATCTAGGGTTCCCATTTTATCTTATTCCATTGCCATAATAACTCAAACATAGAAATTAGTTTTTGTTTTGTTATTTCAGATAAAATAACCAATTGCAGTGTATATGGAAATAAAAAAAAGGGTCTTTGAGAAGATCATTGTCATAACATAGATGACACAGCCCACTTCTGTGGCAGGAATAATAATTTTGTTTTTAAATATATGTATTACTCTGTTATCAGAATGTTCTGAATTAAATGTGAAAATCAACTGACTCTGAGAGGTGAAGACAATACTGAGATTCTGTGCTGTTAGAGAATAATCCTTTGTAGGTCAATTTGGCCTGATAGTGTGTGGTGTTATTGTTGCGTGGAGAGTGCTGTTGGATCACACAAAGTATGTAAAACATATAGGTTAGTGGAAATGTGTGGGATGCATGTGTTAAGGATTGTCTCTAATGTATTGATTCCAAAGTTCTGTGCTAAACTTTTTTTTTGCTCAGAATCTGTTTATTAAGTTTTCAACAAACCATACAAATCCCAGCAGTAAAATTGCAAAAAACAAGCTGCAAAATGACATTTGAGCATTTGTACATGTTCACTCTTGCAATTCACCGTAGCCATGGCGTGTGCACAAAGTTCAACAAGTTAGTGAATGGAGCAGCGACAAAGAAACCATAATGAAAAGCGTCTATAAAGGGTGTAAAAGGACACCATGGTGTGCATGGACAATGGGAGTCAGAGGAACTCTGATTTCACATCACCTGTCTAGCATTTAAGGGAATAAAAGCTGGCCCTGTGTCACCTGCTGAGTCCTCCATAAAGAGAGCCCTGAGGTATCAACGACGCGGCGGTGGGATGGTGGTGAAGCTTTATGCGGTATTGCCCTGAGGCGAGAGCAAAGCGGCCAATGGGGTAGAATGGAAAGTGTGGCTTTGGCTGTTTGCAGCGAAAGTCAAAATGGACTTTATGCATGTGTTATGTTGAGCGTGGAGAATGGTAATTTGGGCTCTTCTGATGTAACGTTAGGAGTGCGTTATAATCATGGTTAGATTGCACTCACATATATTCTGTATGACTAATATATTAAAAGATGAAAGAAGAATACAAGATGATTAACCAGACTTTTGTGTGTGTACTTTAGAAATGTACTGACAAGGGAGCGAATTAGTATTGTGTGAAGGGATAACAAACTACATGTGTTTATTGATTATTTTAATATTATACCCATAACCCTTAGTACATTAAAACTTGCTACTCATAACTGTTTGAATGTGTCGAAAGTACTTCTTAAGCTGTTTATAGAAAGTGCGCACATAATGTAACCTGTGCTTTGTTAAATTAGCCTAACTGTGGGCCTGAAATGGATTTCTAATGTATTTTCCAGCTAATGTTTGAATTCATGTTTTGCTCGTCTTGTGGAATGTTGCATGTATCTTGTATTGCCACTGCAGGAGGACAAAGTTTAGTTAGTTGAGAGAAAGAATTGTTGTTCCTAGTAGATAGAGAGGCCTGAGAAGCTGAAATGGGATAATGGATGGAGGACGAGTTCTGGTAGGAGAAGGAGATGGCATCAAGGACGCACAAAATATCTCAGTGTGTGAACATGGAGGCGGAGAATGGGGGGCGGATGATGCTGAAGATGGAAATTTACCAGAGGCACCATGGGAGGTGCTTTGATTCAGCATTTGCTCATGTTGAGATGCAATTAGGGACAGTTGACACTACTTTAGGGCTCATTGAGGTATAGACCTCATCGTAAGCTTAGTGGCTTCATGCTACTTGAACCTGGATGGAGTTATTTCTTAGGAAGGTTCTAACAGCTGTTAGCTTTCTTCCCTACCTTTACTAAGCTTACCATTTAGGATAGTGTAGGGATAGTTAGAGATTTATAGGGCTTTTGCTTAGCACTTGATCCAATCCAAAGTGCATTTTTGTCTTTTGATAACATATGTTGCGGTGATATCGAGTTAGTCGCTTTCTTTTTGCTGTACCTCCTTAATCGCGTTACAAGATTCAGATTCATTCTGTTTACCTCTTGTTTTTACACCATATGCTTTGAATAGAGTATATTAATCTGTTTCAGAATTTGAATTACACAAACGAACTTGAATTTGGTTGACAACCTGGATATTTTACCCTGGAAGCGAGGAAATGTATATGCTAGATATTTCAAAAGGAGTTTTCTCTTTATCTCTCATGCTGCTTAAAAAGTACCATTGTGCAGATAATTTAGGAGTGAGGGGTTCAGCTTTCTCAGTGGTGCCACTTAAAGCAGAATGTCCGTGTTTGTTAAGAGGAGCAAGGCACACAGGCAGGAAACTAGGGAAATAATATAATTCATTTAGGATCATCACTGCAAAATATGTAAAGCATTTGTTACAAATAATACTTAGTTTAAAGTCTGCAACTGTGGCAGATCATCTTCACTTATCCAGGACTGTAATGAGGGAGAGCAAATGCTTATTTCCTGGATAGCTCCAAACCCCCCACTTTATAGATTCATTGAATTAGGGTCTAGATCAGAAGGAGGTTCTGCTGCAGGTTTATAAAGGTCCCAGGGACATATCATCAAGGCGTCGCGATAAAATTATCGCCACTTTCGAGTCCGTTTTCTTGCGAAAAGCGGCGATAATTTTATCGCTCTATCAGCAAGGACACGCTAATGCGTGTTCCTATGCCTCTGCGCCGGTTTTCCTAACGCCCATCTTTGCAACGCCAATGATATGCAAAGTGGGCGTACCCTGCTAAACTATTGTGGAGAATGTCGCTAATAGACATTTCTCCAATTATCAAGCTAATCGTTAACCTGTGTAGCGACGAGAAAAGTAGCGCTAATCGTGCTTATTGCAGATCTGCTTACGCCTGCTTGTAAAATGACTAAGCCGTTATAGTCTATGGGTGGTGGATCATAATGATGAGACCACCCTGCTCTATTATCAACGTATCGCCTATCGCTGTGCGATTATCGCTGGATTTCCAGCGATAATCGCACATTTTACAGCTACCGCTGGATTTATTATCGCATTGGAGATAAGCGTTGCTGATTGCGGGCTATCTCTGGGACAAAATCCCGCAATAGCCGGCGATATTTATCCTCGCGCTAAGCACGCTTAGCGATAATTATCGCCGGCTGTTGCTGATAGGCCCCCTAGTTTGAGAATATCAGGGAGTTCCACAGGTCATGATTGAGGAGCACCAGTTATGTCTGGTATACCAAATGAAGTAAAAGAATTTGCAGTCCAGGAATAAAGTGCCTAGGGTTGTCACATGACTCCAAGTCATGGGGGCACAACTTTTTTATTCCTGGACTTTACTTTTTCAAACCATTGTTTCTAGGGTTGATAACCCAAGGGAATAAATTGAGCAAAAACAATACCTTGGTCTCAAAATGCACTGCAGTGGTACAAGAGTCTAGGACTGAAAGGAAAGTTTATTTGTGGCATAGAGTCGTATTGAAACCTAAAGGCACACTTTTAGGGCTTTGCAAAGGTAGTGCTATGAAAGTAGCAGTGAGGCACAAAGTTTACTTTCATCGCTGTGAGGAGCTAGGAAATTGGAATCACAGGGGATATATTAGGCAAAGCTCTTGTGTTTTCCAGTCTGGGTTTTTTCTTTGCATTCTGGGATTTGTGGTCCTCTTTATCCCATTATAAAATCAGGGCTACAAATTCAATTGACATTAATTATGAATTAAGAGGCATAGCAGCTGCAACCCCAGGGTTGCCTTTTGGTACCATTGGCACTGTTTTACCTATGACTTGTTCTGAGGTCATGAAGGCAGCATCGGGAAAAGAAAAAGTCCTGTTAGATTTTCTGCAGCTCCACTCCTTGCCCATCCCCTCCTCTACAAATATGAGGTTCTTCAGCAACATAGGGCCAACTTACGAGTGCCCTGGAGTTATAGTCAGAGTTCATGGCAACTGATGAAATCCGACACCCAGGATTTTATTTAATGCAATATATTGTACCTATTCTCACTTTATGGGAAATAAAATGCGGACTTTGGTGCTTATTGTACCAAAACTTGGACAAACTCAGTAAAGGGGCACCCCTGCTTACAAAATCAACAATAAAGGGTCCACTGTGATCTACCCTATCCTGCGTGAGATACTGAATTTATCTATGTCCTCGGCCTAAGTCCCTCTATCTTGGAAGCATGCTGTTATCTTCCATCTGCTGAAAAAAAAACTACGCTTGACCATTCCAAACCAGAAACTATCATCTCAAGTAGGGATCTGGTAAGATAGTAGATGAGTTCATTAATAAACAACTATCAACTTTCTTGAAAAAATTACCAGTTGCTTCCATCAGCCTCAGCTGGGGTTCTGCCGACATTGTGGCACTGAATCAGCTCTCTATCAGCTTCTGAGAATCTATGGTTGACCTCAGGTCAAGGGGGTTCCACTGCAGTCATCCTGCTTGATATAAGCGTTATATTCGATCCATTCTCCAACAATATTTTATTAAGGGGATTACTTGAATGCGGGATCTGTATCAATGCTCTAACTTGGCTTACTTCTTTTCTCAAAAATCATTCTTTTCAAGTTGCTACGAAACCTTTTCACTTTAAGTCAATACCTCTATCTCACGGGGTTCCTCGGGTCTCTTGCCCGAGACCTACACTTTTCTACATTTACCTACATTTACCCCCTAGCAAACATTATAGAATCATCTGGTTTCACTTTATTTAACTATGCGGATGATACAAAGTTGATTATATCCCTCTCCCAAGACACATGGCATTGTGCTTCTGAGCTGAAACTCTGCCTCAGTGCTGCCACCAAGTGGAGGGGCCTTAATTGCCTTAAACTCAGTGGTGGAAAAACCGAGGTGATGGCAGTGGGTAACCAATCTAATGTATGGGCCACTGCTTGGTGACCTGATTTCTTAGGCTCTTTTCCCTTGCCTAAGCCTAAAGTTGAAAATCTAGGGGCATATTACCTAGCAATAGCGATATTTATCGCTAAGCAGGGTTAGTGGGAATAATTTTATCGCCGCGCTACGACGATTTTTATCGCTGAGATACCTTGCTATCATCAAGGTTTATCTCAGAAACGATAAAAATCATTCGAAATGCGTGAATATCGCTGGAAATACAGCGATATTCACACATTATCGTGACAATGCTCTTAGCCATGTTATCCACTTCCCATTGGATAACATGGCTAAGAACTGCTCTGGGCAGGTGTTAGCTTTTAGAGATATTCGCGCTTAGCGCAAATATTTCCAAAACTACGCCTTTGTAGGTAATAGGAGATAGTGATGTTAGCGACTGTTTTCAGTCGCTAACATCTTGGCACGCCCACTTTGCATGTCATTAGCGATAATTATCGCTGACATGCAAAGTGGGCCCCTAAATGCCCGCTATCGCTTGCAAGCTGTCGCTAACTGGTGTTAGCGACAGCTTAGTAATAGGGCGATAAAATTATCGCCGCATTAGCGGGAAAAAGTCCCGCTAATGTGGCGATAATGGCGCTTGGTAATATGCCCCCTAGGGTTTTGGCTAGACCAAACCCTCGCTTTTAACCACAAAGTTAAGAACAATCCGCTGTGGCCCCTTCTGTAACACAGAAGTGTGCTTGTGGCCCGAGAAACATTTAAACAGATGTAGTGAAGGAAGCACTACAACTATGCGGATATACCATTGAGTGGGATAGAATGGAGAAAATAGAAGATAATAGACCGGTGACGGAAAAGGAGAGAGAGATGTAAATAAAGAGGGACAGAAATAAACAGCAGGGGAGATAAACTAAAAGAGTGAGAGCCACATGAACAAAGGAAGAGCGGGACAAGGGAAAAAGATAAATAAAGCAAAGGAAAAATAAATTTACAGAATGTAAAAAGCCCCTCTATTTGTTTCACTTGCCTCTGACACGACCCTTACCTCTTATAAAGTTTTGTTGTACAAGAACTGACAGATAACACTCTTTACTTACTTTCACTATCAACATTTCCGCCCACTCCCCTGACATTCATTTGTGAGATTGCTGCTTAAAAGCATAATCCGGAACCATCCATTCTTCCACTCGGAGTAAACAGTGCCGTGTTACAGGGCAGCCATATATTTTGACCCGCGAAACTAAGCTGCAAAGGTTCATTTTTTATGACTTTCTGTAGCGCGGCGGTACGATTTGACAAAATCCAATACTGCGAGATAAAAAGTAGAATAATAATGTTCCTGTATGGAAAGGTCACTGTTGAGAGCAAATAAAATGAGGTTATGACGGACGGTTTTAGTCGATTGGAGTGTAGCAGCGTTGCCATGACTACAGGATCCCTAGGCAGCGGCTGCGCACTAGAGCTCAAACTGTAAGAGACATCAGCCTAATCAGGGCTCGAGTCGGGGTACCACGCAGGTGGACGGCGTCCCCCCACTTATTTTACCGGGGGGACGCCGTCCCCCCTGCCAAACAGCTGGTCTCATCTCTTTGGCCTCTCTGGGACGAGGAGCTCGGCACCTTTCGTGACGTCACTTCCTGTCGTGGCGTCACTTCCGGTGACGGCGTCCCCCACTTCTTTTTTTAGGACTTGTGCCCTGCCTAAACTCATTCCGAGGGCCTATCCTGGAAGTGATCCACCTGCGAGCAGGTGTCCAAGGCACCATGGGCAATAGGAAGGACATTTTTGTTCACGGTGCCCTCCCAGGTCTGCATAGCTATAGGGCACTTTCCCCGATTATGGGGGGGGGGGGGGAGGCGCTGTCTCAGTCGGGGCCGTCTTAACGCATGGGCACGCTGGACATTTGCCAGGGGCCCCACGCAGACCAGAATTTAACAATATTTTTACATTAAACATTTTTATTCCTCTGATGGTTGTGTAGGCAGGGCCCAGTGCTCTGCTTTGCCCGGGGGCCTATGATGCTGTTAAGGCAGCCCTGGTCTGAGTGCAAGTGCGCACTCTGCGCTGGGCAGAGCGCTTCAGTGCATGGCAGAGTGGTGGTTTTAAACTGTGGTTCCCTCTTTCTCTGCCAGCGGAGACAGTCTCGTTTTCAAGAATGTACATTTCATGTGGGGGCATGGACCCCTTCATAGACAGATGCTGTGTGTGACTGCACGCACCTGCAGCAGCACAAGGAGTTGGCCTACTGGCTAGGACGGTCGACCTCAAATCTGGGAAACCAGGTGCGAGTCTCGGCAATGACGCTGAACATCCTGTGATTCTGGGCAAATCACTTAATCTCCCCGAGCCTAACAAAAATGAACGAGTCCTCATGAAACGCAACTGGTGCTATGTAAAGTGCTCTGATACCCTATACAGGGTCAAATTCGCGTTATATAAAACTCTGTAAAAAAAAATATGCGAGGGCACCCTGCTGCCTAAGGGTGCATAATCAGTGTGCTTTCCGTTGGCCTCATTGGCCCTGTGCTAAAAATCAAGTAGTGTGTGGGCATAAGGGCAAAGGTGTTCCCTTATTTAAAGGGGCCACACCCTAAGCAGGTGTGACAACACCCCCTTGGGACTGCAGGGGTATAGAATGTGCCTCTGCAGCATATACATTTCAGAAGAAGTGCACACTTAGGAGCAAATACCCATTGCTTTAATATAGCGGACATGTAATATGCTATTTTAGGAAGGACTGAATCTTTGTTGATAGCACAGACATTTCATTATACAAACATGCTTTGCATGGGAACTTGACTAGGGCCTGCCAATGTCTAAAGCAGTAATTACGCCCATGCTGGAAGCGTTGGTGCCGTGGTTGATAGCAGCATGATGGGAATGTAACACAAGGATGGTACTGTTAGAAATTGGGTTATTGGTTGAGGGGGGTGGAAGCTCCACTCAGGCAACAACCACAATCCCAGTCAGTGTGAACCACAAAACTCATTAAATTAACGTTCACTTAACCCTATGGTAGCTTTGCACAAAAGCAGTCAGTCCTAACTTATAGGCAAAGTGTAAAGCATTTGTGCAGCACACAAACAAGTAATCAGGTGAAAACACCACAAAAAAATCCCAAACCAAGTTAGAAAAATTAGTACATTTTAATGAATAAAATGATACCACAAAAACAAAAATCCAATCAGTAGGACTGGAAATATTTAATTTTTAAGGATTGAGTAAGGAAAGCACCAAGAAGCAGAAAGCACCAACTGTGGGTATCTGGTCATGCCGGACTGGGACAAAGTCATAAGTTGAAGCCAATAGGAATGGAGTGCAGGCAGGGCACAGGACCATGTTTGGCCTGCTGGGAGTTTTACCTTATGTCCTTGGCAGGAGAGCTGCTTGGTATTGCTTTGAGAGGCTTTGTGTCAACCTGCGTAGGTTCTGATGAAGATTTCAGCTGTGCTTTGAGGCTTTACTGGGCTTCGTTTTACTTGGCATCAGTTGCGATGAAGCTTTCAGTTTCAGTCGGGCAAGGCGGAGTTCTCTCTCATGCCAACCAAGGGTCGAGGTCCTAGAGGAGGCACCATTTGGGGATCAGGGACTCACTCCAGCAGAGGCTAGCAGCAGGCTATGGTCATCTGAGAAGTTGCAAGGAGGCTTCTGAAGCTTGATGTGTCCCTGTAGCTCAAACAGGAGGTCACTCAACTGATAAGTCAAGTCACGCCGGGTAGCCTGGGATGAAGTTGAGTATGCCCAATCTGCCTTCGCAGCCAGCGAGGCAGTCCTTCAAACAGAAAGACAGTCCTTCTTCTGTTATTCTATACGTCCATAGGTCCAGGAGTCTTCTGAAGAGTTGCTCAGGAGGTCCAATATTTATACTTGGTGACAACTTTTGTGTGGGGGGGATTCCCTGTCCAAACCCAACATCTGGGTCTGAAACGTTCTTCTTCTTCTCTTGTCAAAACTTCAAACTCCAAAGAGCAGTGTCATTCACAGTAATGTGACCCAGGATAGTGGCAGAAGGAACAAAAGTTCAGGACAAGAAAAAGCCAACTTTCTAAAAGTGGCATTTTCAGAATTGTGACTTCAAATCTGACTTTCTCTGTTCTTGGTAAAGTAACCAGCTCAGTGGCTGAAGAAACCATTTAAGTCATACCCAAACAGGGGAAAGATCAGATAGTCCCTACAATTTCAGACCTATCTCAAATAAACAAGGAAGCCAAAATATATGCAAACAGATAAGTTAAACATTTGGAACAGCTCATTCCAAAATTAATTCACCACTCCAAATCGGGACTTGTCAAAAGTATGTTAGCTAGTGATAACACTCTCTTATTTTGCCATATATCGAAAATGGCTTCCCTCTCCCATTCACCGGCTATGGTCACTATCACGTTGGACACCAAAAAAGTGTTCTATAAGATCTTTTGGCCCATTTTAGATGCAGCTCATAGTAGATACATTCTAGTCAACTACTTCTTTGCGATGCCCATGGCATTGTATGCTTCATACATAGCAGAAATCGAATCAATGGTGCAACTTCCACCCGATTTGTCCTACACCATGGAACGCAAAAGTTTTGCCCTGTCTTGCCTCTTCTGTTCCTGTTAGCAATAAACCCTCTTCTAGGTATGATCAACAATGCACTGGAGGGGAAATGGGTATGCTTTGGTTCTTCTTTTTTCAAAATGGCTTCTTACGGAGACGAACTTCTAGTTTTCTCAAAAGACCAAGAGGCGACGATATCTGCTATTATATCTATAAAATATGTGAGTCTCTGGTTATTCACTAGAGAAAAGACGGAGGTTTTGTCTCTGGTGGCAACCCAAACTAATTAAGTATCTGGGTATCTGGTTTTTCAATGGTTTATCCGAAACAATCTTATATAATTAGCAGAAGATGGTAACAGAATTAAGGATCTACTCTCTG